>NC_079213.1:84396802-84766802 GCF_029633865.1 Lampris incognitus | reverse complement strand
TTCATAAGGGGGATGTTGCATGTGGGAGGATCACGCTATTCCCCCCAGTTCCCTCTTACCCCCGAACAGGCACCCCGACCGACCAGAGGAGGCGCTAGTAGAGCGACCAGGATATATACCTACATCCTGCTTCCCACCCACAGACATGGCAAACTGTGTCTGTAGGGACGCCCGACCAAGCCGGAGGTAACACGAGGATTCGAACCGGTGATCCCCCTGTTGGTAGGCTAGGCAACGCAATGGACTAGACCACCATGCTGCCCGGATGCTAGAGGCTGTTTTTAATGACCACCGACAGCTTCTGGAAATCCCTTCCCTCTCCATGGCCGTCATGACTTCAGCACTGGTGAGGCCTGAGGATCTCAGAGATAAAGAGGGACTGATAACATGGAGTCATCATTCCTCCTGGTTTTATAGGTTTGTCATGGTGGGGGTCAGCAGGGCTGGCTTTCAGGTTTGAGGTTGGAAGTCACAAAATTAGTATGACAAAGTCAAGACCACTCACAAGCCATACGATAAACCATAAATATTTAACGAAACCGTTTGTTTCGTTAAATTTTTTTTTCATTCAAATCACTGGGGAATGTATTAGTTCAGTCCACATCCTTTATTATAACTCAGGTTTTTTTTTCAAACCACATAGATTTTTATCCCCTGTATCAGTTGATTTATGTTGCTTTCAGCTTTTACGGACTCTGCTTCACAGGTTTTGTGGTATAAATGATTACCAATGTAATATAGTAGGTAGTGTTAAATGATCAAATAAGGCTGTTTTTTTTATCAACACACCAGTTTAAATTGTCCTTACTTCTATTAGATTGGTCAAATTTATCACTAATATTTCATGTTCACAAAGTATCCATGTTTATCTCTACAGAGCTCTGAGAGTTGTGGGCTTTGGTGTTTATGGAAAGGTTGAAAATAGACGTTCGATGACCTGAATAGATTTTGAAGGAAACTGAGTTAAAGTCATGTTCAAGGTTTACAAAATTTGTCAAAATGTTTTGTTTTTCTTTCAGCCACAACTTTGCGCTCGGCACCACTTGTTTTATTTCTGTTATATCCATCATTTGATGCTCTCTTTAGCAAATCTACCAACATCCCCTACACACACACACACACACACACACACACACACACACACACACACACACACACACACAACTGAGATCATTCTAATGTATTTACATTAATGTGGCCTACAGGCAGTGTTCCTCTCCAGTCTACCAGCCCTTGTATATCTGTGTGTGTGTGTGTGTGTGTGTGTGTGTGTGTGTGTGTGTGTGTGTGTGTGTGTGTGTGTGTGTGTGCGTGTGCGTGCGTGTGTGTTCATGCGTGTGTGTGTGTGTGTGTGGGGGGGGGGGATTATGAGGGCTGTAGCTAACCAGTCCCTGCGGGAGGAAACATCTCAGCTTGTCCAGAGGAGGGACCACTCAGCCAGGAGCAGCCTGCACTCCCAACAAGGACCCGCTTATGGAAAGGGGAACAAATGCACGGCAGACAGATCAAATTACACCTCCTCTGAAACAATAACATTTACATTCACAAGTCAGGCATTTAGCTGTGACTCTTACACGGACTGACTTAACTTACAGTGCAGCAGAAAGTGTAGGCTCTGTGAGAAGCAACTGTGAGGATAGAGGCATCTTTCACTATCTTTACAAAATGACTATAGACCAGTTTAAATTCTCTCACTTATCAGTGTCCAGTGTTTATCTGATGTTCCTTTTTGTAGGTGCTTTTGGTATGCCGTTGAAGCACTTTGTGAAAATCTTTTGCTAAAACAGATTAGAAAGGTGCATTGTCTTAATTTATGAGAAGAGCTTAAAATAAGTAGTAAAGGAAATGGGATGTGATTTGATAAGGAACTTGTGAAGGGAAGTACTATTTAAAAGTCTATACAACACTAAAACAACTTGCTTTTTTTTTTACAACTTACTGTGGCACTGTGGCCCAGTGGTTAGCACTGTTGCCTCGCAGCAAAAAGGCCCTGTGTTCGAACCCCAGGCCATCCCAGGTCCTTTCTGTGTGGAGTTTGCATGTTCTCCTTGTGTCTGCACGGGTTTCCTCCGGGTGCTCCGGTTTCCTCCCACCATCAAAAAGACATGAATGTTAGGGTTAAAACTCCTGTCTGTGCCCCTGAGCAAGGCAATGGAAAGAAGACCTAGAGTTGGTCCCTGGGTGCTACACCTGCCCACTGCTCCTATACAATAGGAGGAGTTAAATGCAGAGAACACATTCACTGTACCCTGTACAATGACAAAAATAAAGTGGCCTTTTTCTTTTCTTCTTTCCTCTTATTTTCACTGAATGCTGATGTACCTGAACACATCCAAGTCAGAGACATCGACCCTGGTGCTCATCTTGACATATTAGTGTAAGCTATATGATCTATAGGCAAAACAGAGATTTTCAGAGAAGTGTTGCTTCTGTGGTTATAACTGTGTTATAATAACCATGGATTGTCATAGGCTTGGCTATGTGATGCGAAGAGTCGCCATGCCCGTCCACCATAAGTAAAAGAAAATCAAATTCCTCCTTTGAGCAAAGGAGTATTTGAGCAAGAGACCCATTGAAAGAGAGAAAGAGACAAAACAAAGTTTCATATTTTTGTATTTTTCAGTAGTCCTAATTTGATAGTGCTTTTTGTTCGATTTTCTATAGTCTTATATATAGGTATATAAAGCTTATAGAATTAGTGCTCTCACTTCCTTCCATGGTTGCTGTTGACTTGAGTGTTGTCCAGAGTAGACTGAGATTTTCCCAAAGGTAAACAAATGGTGGGGTGTGGTTTGATACCTGTAGCCCATCCAAACATTTTCCCCAGATTCTGGCATTTTGTAAATCTCAGATGTGGCGGTGGGTGTTTGGTTGACCTTTAAGAAGGCTATCAGGACATGGACGTAGGAACCAGGGATGGAGCTCAGGCTGCAACAGCTCTGGGAATGGAGGTGATAACTTGTTATAATTGAGCTTAATTCAAAAGTCTAATTCAAAGAAAGGCTTAAATTGGATTAAATATTGTTGGTTTTCTGACTTTCTTGCGGATAGTGTGAAAACTCTCGCCTGTTTGAAACCAAATGCTGATGGTGGTGGGAAGGTGAAGCTGCCACAGCTTCAAGTCTGGTGTGTGTGAGTGTCTTCACCCACCATACGTCGTTCTGCACAAGAACACAAGTGACTAAAAATGCAAGATATAATGACAATGTATGTCTCTTATTTACTGACAGAGAAGAAACTTCAAACCACTGGCTTTGAGGCCCTGAACCAATCATAACTGCACTGTAGCTTAGAAGATTGAGTTTTATATATATATCCATCCATCCATCCATCCATCCATCCATCCATCCATCCATTATCTTAACTGCTTATCCTGCCCTCAGGGTCGCGGGGATGCTGGAGCCTATTCCAGCAGTCATTGGGCAGCAGGCGGGGAGACACCCTAGACAGGCCGCCAGGCCATCACAGGGCCCACATGTGTGTGTGTGTGTGTGTGTGTGTGTGTGTGTGTGTGTGTGTGTGTGTGTGTGTGTGTGTGTGTGTGTGTGTGTGTGTGTGTGTGTGTGTGTGTGTGTGTGTGTGTGTGTGTGTGTGCACAGATAGATAAATTTAGATGTTTACAAGACAGCCCCGCACTTTTTGACTGGAAAGCACGTCTGTTGAGCAATACGGTTTGAGTCAACTAACTGGTCTCATCAGCTTTACCCCCCACCTTTGTTTTCCTTCCCTCTGGCTCTGAGAAAGCTATGTGCTAATCTTGCCTTCATTCCAAGACAAATACATTCCTCTGCACTCCTTTCATGTTTGTCACATTATGGAGTAGAAGGTTTGCAGCCTCCCCTCAAGAGCTGGCACAGGGCCAACTCTCCGGCAAAAACAACCTCACCACGTGCACTCCGCACCCAGCCCACGGAGGTGGCGTTGGCGGCCTTTTGCGCATATAACACAGAGGGAATATATTTACACAGGCCGACCAATCCACAGCCCATTTTTATCATGGTGGCTACAGCCAATAGCAGACCAAAACATTTAGAGCTCACTTATTTTCATTTTGATCATTTCAGTGATATTCCAATGACAATTTTAAGATTTTCTTGGGTGTGTTTTTCACTGAAGTTATTCCGCTTTATATACCACGAGTGAAGGTTGGTCGATTTCACTCCATTGTATGGTAAAACTGAGCATAAGTATTTTCACATGTGGCTTGAACGTGTTAAAAGACCAGAGCATGTGAAGAAT
This sequence comes from Lampris incognitus, assembly GCF_029633865.1. Taxonomy (NCBI): domain Eukaryota; kingdom Metazoa; phylum Chordata; class Actinopteri; order Lampriformes; family Lampridae; genus Lampris; species Lampris incognitus. The sequence continues at coordinate 84,762,563 of NC_079213.1, read as the reverse complement.
ATGACAGACATGTGAAACTGTATAGTGGTATAGCTGTGTGTGAAATATCCCAGTCATGCAGTTAGTATCTAAACTAAAGTCATAGCTGCTGTGAGACTCAACACTTGCACAAATTAGCATATTGTATCTAATAAGTGCCTTCTGGTAGCTACAAGATGAGCCAAGCTCTTTGTAATTTCCTTACCAGGATAATTCAAATTGATCTAATCTTATTCCATCAAATTATAATTGTCATATTGATTCTTCTCACTGTGGTGTGTGCTGTGAGAGATCAGATCAGATCAGATCGGATGAAATGATTCCCACGGGGCAAGCGGGCCATCTCAGGTTAATACGGATCCTCTTGCATACAGCCCCAGCTGCAGCCAATGTGTGAGGGCAGAGTCAGCAATGGGCAAAATACACTTGCAGACACTAATATGACTTCTCGCCATGGCTGCAACTGTACATCAGCCTCTCCATTTGTAAAATATTTCGTATAACTGGACGGGTGCATTGTGGAAATGTCACCGCTGTGCTATTGTTACATCTATTTGGTTAAAATTCATCATCTGCCTCTGATATCATCAATTTTTGGGGACTCTTGTGTGTGGAGCCCCCTTTGTCTTGCCGAGAGAGCTGTGGATAAAGACAGCAACAGAGCTGTAAGAATAATGGGACACAGATGATAAGGAGCAAGACATAACAACAAGGCTGGCAACCGGGCCAAGAGAAGCAGATGTGGGTGTAAACAAAGCATTAGGGCTCTAGTTTCCAGGTCATGGCACAGTCGATGGCGCTGGTGCTAGTTCACGGCGCTAGCAGGGATGGGCAACATGATCCAGAAAAGGCCGGTGTGGGTGCAGGTCTTTGTTCCAACCAAGCAGTTACACACCTGATTCTATTTGTCAGTCAATAGTCTTTGCTAAGAACCTTGATTTGTAGACTTAGGTGTGTAACTGCTTGGTTGGAATAAAGACCTGCACCCACGCTGGCCCTTTCTGGGTCATGTTGCCCATCCCTGAAAGTTGTGGCCAATACTTTTTTTGCTAATTTTGGGAAACGCTGCACTGGCTGTAATCGGCTGCAATTTTTTTTTTAAAAATTGTTGGATTAGGAGGAATAAATTATCAGAGTGATGGGGGTTGTCTTCAGTTACAGCCAATCAAATCAGCTCCTCTCATTCCCTTTAAAAGCAGTGCATCTCTGTCATGAAGAACTGCCAGTTTCGTAATGGGCGACGGAAGTCCAGACTGGCTAAGGCAGAAAAGCCTCTCCCAGGAGTAGGGTTGCCAACTGTCCCGTATTAGCCGGGACGCTGGCTGTTTAGATCAAAAGTGGTTCGTCCCGTACGGGACGACATTTGTCCCGTATCTGAATGATTTAAAAAATATTTTATTTATACACGTATACTGCCTTTAAATCTGGCCTATGTGTGCTGTGTGGGAATACCGATGGGTGGCGCTCAGTTGGAAAGAAGCATCATTTTAAACTAACTGGCCCGTATGTGTAACTTACTCGTCTCTTCCTCTCGATCCTGTTGGGGAAAATGAGTGCTAGTGTAGATGGCGATTCGGGCCCTCCGAAAAAGAAAAGATTGTGTACATAAAATAGGAAGTGGGAAGAGAAGTATAGACCCTTTTATGACCCACGTCATTATTATGACCCGCGTTATTATTATTATTATTATTATTATTACATAAGGCTCTGGGAAACCTATACAAAGCGTCATGTAGGCTGTTACTCTGGCAATTTTTCTTGATTACTTCCGTTCCTCCTGTCCCGTTTTCCTGGGATAGACTTGGTAATCCTACCCAGGAGGAAGCTGGTGTCCTTGTTGGGGAGGTGCAGAGACCCCAAGTGCGCATACAACAGACATTAACACCAATTCCAATGTGATATGAGACAACACACAAACGTGATAATGGGCTGCTGTTAAAAGGGTATTCGTTCTCGGGAAGATGGCGGCGCGAACTCGTTTGTGGCGGCGTTTGTGTCATCGTGTGAAATTTTTATTTTGATTGTCGATTTTTATCGTTTAATGGCTGGGAGAGCTGGCGTTGGATCGGCTGAGAGATTGGTCTGTTCGTCCGATGGGCCCAGGAACCACGACCCCTGTCTGGAGCTGTGCCCGGGGAGGAAACGCCGAGGGCAGTCTGGCAGGGCGCGGAGGCGGGGTGGGCTAAGCTAACTGCTAGCCAATGCAGACCGGCACGTCTGACAGTCATCCTGGCTGGAGTTCGTTCTCTGGACAGAGGATTTTTTATTTATTTGTTTGTTTGGTTTTTTTTTTTGGACTGTGATGTTAACTGGTTGTTTTTTGTTTGTTTTTTTATTTTGATTGTTTTTTATGCTTCATACTCTGTTTTTTGGTGATGTCGTTTTTGGGAAATTTTGGATGTGTTTTTGGTGTTACACTGCTTTGTGTATTCAAGTACGTCTAAAAAATGACAAATTGTTCCTGATTCCTGATCTGATCAAAAAAAAAGTAAATATACCAATTACATTTTATAGCTTTTGCATTATTAAAGGTGTTCTGCAGTGCATGAGCATTTCGCGTCAGTTAAAAAACACTTCAGGGTGTCCGAGTAGTGTAGCGGTCTATTTCGTTGCCTACCAACACGGGGATCGCCGGTTCGAATCCCCGTGTTTTATCTTGGTCGGGCGTCCCTGGATACACCCGTGTCTGCGGGTGGGAAGCCGGATGTGGGTATGTGTCCTGGTCGCTGCACTAGCGCCTCCTCTGGTCGGTCGGGGCGCCTGTCCAGGGGGGAAGAGGGAACTAGGGGGAATAGCGTGATCGTCCCACGCGCTGCGTCTCCCTGGTGAAACTCCTCACTGTCAGGTGAAAAGAAGCGGCTGGCGACTCCACATGTATCGGTGGAGATATGTGGTAGTCTGCAGCCCTCCCCGGATCGGCAGAGGGGGTAGAGCGGCGCCCGGGACGTCTCGGAAGAGCGGGGTAATTGGACGGGTACAATTGACCATTGGGGAAAAAAGGGGGGAAAACATCAAAAAGAAAAAACAAAACTACTTCACGAGGTTTTTACATGCAGTATTCAATCATGGCAATATGATCCGAAGAAAACGCAATCTCAAACATGAAAGGGTGCGCAACATTTAACTGTTGCACGGAAAGACAACACATTCAACATGACACATAACACAGCCGTGTGATGTCTTCCAAAATGCCACTCAGTGATATGGCTACCGATGGTGTGTGTGTGTGTGTGTGTGTGTGTGTGTGTTGGGGGGGGGGGGTTAGACACTGTCTGCATCCCTCCAAGTTTGTTGCGATCGCTCTGGAATGTTGGACAATGTGAATTTTAAAAGATAAAAATAAATGAACAGGATGGGCGACTTCCTCCTGACAACCTTGACGGGGCCTTGGCAGGTCGATGTCCTGATGGGCGGACCTACGTGCCAGTCTGCTCAGCCTCTTCACAGGCTGTGTTTTGTTCTCTGGTCTATCTACGGGAGATAAAATAGAAACAACGCTGACTTGGTTTGATAAGGATGACTGATGTGTCTTTTCTGCAGTTATAATGAATTAAATAGCGAAGGAGTAGAAATCGAAACAAGTTAACAGACACCACAAGTACGAAAGTGTTTTGGCCTGCATAGCTGGATGTTTGCCAATCCTGTTATCACCAAATAAACTCAGCAGACGGTTTAACTTCTCATTTTATGTAATATCTCAGTTTTCTTGTTCTTATGCTTTTTGCATAAATACCTGCACATGAGTTAATAAACAGCCAGCTAACAGCCTCCAACATGGCTGGAACAAGCAACCTGCTGTCCCTCACATTTACAGAATCTCAAATAAACCATAAACGTTGTACCACGTGCACACTCTGTGGTAACTTAGACTCTGATTAACTTGTATTTTTCACAGCTGCAGATCATAATTTTCAGGAAGTCTGTTTTTTGCAGCTTTTGCTCACAAAAGCCTGAACACTGAAGATGACTAAAGGGTCACTAACGTTGGAAGACCATTCAGACATGTACACACATGCACCACACGCACGCAAGCATGCGCGCACACACACACACAATTCAACTTATTGTCATTAAAAACAATGTGCAGGCACATGTTAAAAATGAAATGAGGGCTGTGGCTTCACCAAACAGTGCAAGACAGACACAGGCAAACAGCAAACACAGTATAAGATATACACACATGAAGACCAAAAGCTAAAAATAAGTTTAAAAAAAGAGCAAGAGCACAAACAATTAAAAAAAATATCTACAGAGATTCAGTGGGTAACCAGGTTCAGGTGGACAACAGCTTGTGGAAAGAAGCTGTTTTTGAGCCTTGTAGTGCGGGCTCTGAGGCTCCTGTAGCGCCTCCCAGAGCGCAGGGGGGAGAACAGTCCATGGTTGGGGTGGGTGGGATCTCTGCTGATGCTGAGACCCCTTCGAAGGCAGCGTTTGTGATAAATGTCTTTTATGGCTGGGAGCTGGGTACCGGTGATATGCTGGGCCGCCTTGACAACCCACTGCAGAGCTTTCTGGTCTACTGAGGTGCAATTGCCGTACCACACTGAGATGCAGCTGGTCAGGATTCTCTCTATGGTGCAGTGGTAGAAGTTGGTGAGAATTTTGGGGGACAGACGGGCACTCCTCAGCCTCCTCAGGAAATGCAGGCGTTGTTGGGCCTTTTTCACAAGGGCCTGAGTGTTTGATGTCCAGGAAAGTTCCTCACTGATGTGCACTCCAAGGAATTTAAAGCTGGAAACATGCTCCACTTCCACCCCATTGATGTGTATGGGGGAATGGCTGCAGCTTCTAGACCTCCTGAAGTCCACAATCAGCTCCTTCGTCTTCTGCACATTGAGGACAAGACTGTTGGTAGTACACCATGATGTGAGGTACTGAATCTCGTCCCTGTAGGCCGTCTCGTCATTGATGGTGATACGGCCAATGACTGTGGTGTCATCTGCAAACTTAACTATAACATTTGAAGGGTGAGTTGACAGGCTGTCGTGGGTAAAGAGGAAGAAAGGGGGGGGCTCAGAACACAGCCTTGAGGGGCACCTGTGCTGAGGGTCAGGGTGGAGGAGGTGTGGTCACCTAACCTAACAGACTAATGCTACGTTCAGACCAAAGGCGGCGAGAATTTTTTGGGCGGCGCGAATGCATGCAAAGTCAATGGGAGGAGGCGAATGGGCGGAATAATTCGCGGCGAAATTACGGGCGGCGCGAATTGGGCGAATCGAGCGACGAACGCGCGTCTTCGCGGGAGTTCAAAAATGTCCAACTCGGGCGAAGATTTCGCCAGGCGATAGCCAATCACCTTCAAGTAGGGTTAGAACCCGCCTTCATGTTGAGAAAGAATACACGCCCCCTACCCAGAATTCCGGTGAAATTCGCCAAGCTGGGCACGTCTCCGGTTTATGCTATGAACCCAAACCGAACGCTGACGCCGGTTTCGGCGGCGCAAGTTGATATAAAGCAGAGCCACCACAACTGATCTCTGTCGCTCATCCATGATGATCACAAGTAAACACAAACTGCTCGTGTGTGGTATTTGTTGTGTGCGGTCTAGCAAACTTGCTAGCAGCGTTGGTGTAACTAGTCTGCTTGTTGTGACGTCAACACAGCGAATTCGCGTTCTGTTCGAACACACCTGGCGAAGCTGGCGGCCAAACTCTGGCGAACAAAGCGGCGCCAACTCTCTCGCCGCCTTTGGTCTGAACGTAGCATAAGGTCTGTTGGTCAGGAAGTCCAGGGTGCAAGGGAGAGGAGTTTGATGGTTAGTTTGGCGGGGATGATAGTGTTGAAGGCAGAGTCATAATCTATAAACAGCATCCGGATGTATGTGTTGTTAAGTTCAAGGTAGGTCAGAGCAAGGTGCAGGGCAGTGGCAATGGTATCCTCAGCAGACCTTTTGGGATGGTAGGCGACTGATGTGGGTCAAATGTGGGGGGGATAATGTTTTTGATGTGAGCCAGAACCAGTCTCTCAAAGCACTTCATGGCAATGGGGATGAGTGCTATGGATCGGTAGTCATTCAGACATGTGGATGTTGGTTTCTTGGAGACAGGAATGATAGAGATGGTCTTAAAGCATGCCGGGACTACGGATTGGGACAGTGAGAGGTTAAATATAGTTGTGAAAACCTCAGCCAGCTGGTCAGCACATTCCCGGAGGACCCGACCCAGTATGCCATCCGGTCCGGCAGCCTTCCGTGTGTTCACTCTGCGCAGTGATTCTCTGACCTCTGTGGTCGATAGAGGGAGCACCTGGTTTTCTGGGTGGCTGGAGATTTTTGTGGCTGGGTCAGTATTGTCCTTGTCGAAGCAGGCATAGAAATGATCTAGCTTGTCTGGCAGGGAGGCATCATGGACAGTGGGACCACTATTGGAGCTTTTGCAGTCTGTGATAGACTGAAGGCCTTGCCACATTTGCCGGGGATCGGCGTTATTGTGAAAGTGGTCCTCTATTCGTAGGGAAAATTTATGTTTGGCTGTTCTGATGCCCTTTTTGAGGTTGGATCTGGCTGCGCTGTAGGCCTCACAGTTACCTGACTTGAACGCTACATCCCGGACTTTCAGCAGCTCCCGGACCTCACTGGTCATCCAGGGTTTCTGGTTTGGAAAGGCGCAGATTGATTTTTTGTTGTGACACTCTCAGTGCAAAAGTTAATGTAGGATAGTATGGCAGATGTCTGTTCATTAATGTCTATATGGGAGCCATGGGTAGCTGAATGTGCAAAAATACTCCAGCCTGTGTTGTCAAAACAGTCCTGGAATTCAGTGACTGCTCCTTCTGGCCAGACAGTGATTGCCTTTACTGCAGGGTTGACCCGTTTTATTAGGGGTTTGTAGGCTGGGACCAGGAACAGGCAGAGGTGGTCAGAATGCCCCAGGTGGGGGCAGGGAGTAGCTTTGTATGAGTCCTTAATGTTTGTATAGAGATGGTCCAGGGTGTTTTGTCCCCTAGTGGGGCAGGAGACATGCTGATGGAATTTGGGCAATACAGCCATGAGGTTAGCCTGATTAAAATCACCACCTATGATAAAGGCATTATCCGAGCGTTTGGTCTGTTGTCTGCTGATGGCACATTGTAGCTGCTTAAGTGCTACCTTAGCATTAGCATGTGGGGGGATGTATACAGCGGCGATGGTAGTGGCCGTTAGCTCCCTGGGCAGGTAAAAAGGCCTGCACTGAATCATAGGGAGCTCGAGATCAGCAGAGCAATGCCTTTCAACGATCTTTATATTGTTGCACTAAGAGTTATTGACATAAATACTCAAACCTCCTCCGCGGATCTTGCCGGAGTCCGCTGTCCTGTCGGCACGGAAGGCTGTGCGGCCCACTAGCTCGACTGCCGAGTCGGCTATGTTGCTGTTGAGCCAAGTCTCCGTAAACATCAGCAGACAGCAGTTCTGCAGCCTTTTCTGAGGGGACAGCCTGAGTCTTATCTCGTCCATTTTGTTAGCTAACGATCGGATATTAGCCATGTAGATGCTGGGGAGGGAAACTTTGAAGGGAGCGCTACTTGGCTTAGCATGTAGCCCGCCTCGTTTCCCCCTCTTCTGTTTACGTTGCCGACGGGGGCAGCGCTTCCACTGCGAGACCGGCGAGCGGATTTTATCAATGGGGAAATTGTCCGTGATGGTGGAGGGAAGTGAGTAATCCGTTCTGAGGTTTAAAAGTTCCTAACGGCTGTAGAAGAGCGCATGACCTACACTTGTAAGTAAACTTAAAACTAACGTATAAATAACAAAGAAAACATAGCACTAAACAGGGAGCCCAGCACGCCGCCATCTTGAAACCAGACCGTATTGGAGAAGACATACATGTTAGGTATTCGATGTGTTTGACGGGGAAGTAAAATGCCAAATGTAGTTTTAAGGTGAGCACTTAGCCTCACCTTAGATTGCTCAACAGGTGTTAACAAACAAAACTGATCATTTTTGAGATTTTTATTTTATTTTATTTGTCTCAGAAACCCTTGAAAGGTATTTTCATACAGGCCTCCTGTAAGGATGCAAGTATTAAAGAAAGTTTAGCTTTATGAATTTAACGCCTTTGAGATCAACCCCAAGCGATCGTTACAGACAGAATGATCATCTGAGCAGATCAACTTTGGAGATGTTTCTAGTTATGATCATACTCACATCTAGAGTCAAGTCAAGTCAAGTAAATTTTATTTGTATAGCCCAATATCACAAATTACAAATTTGCCTCAAGGGGCTTTACAGCAACTCAACATCCTAGAGAACATGTCTCATTCCAGCAAATAATGATGATAGTGATGATAATGACAAAAACACCTAAAATCTCTTCCAGCAGAGTCATTGCTTTGGAGTTCGGGTCTTAAATATGGACTTCCATTTCGAGACACACTTATAAGACTCTATTGTAGTGGTTATGGGGCTACATAATTCCCCTTATTGAGCTAGTAGGAACGTTAGTTTACAGCTGCTGTTTCCTCGGTTCGGGTTTACAGTGACACACTTCCGCTGCGCGGGTTGTTTGTTGTTGTTGTAATGGTGGAAGGAACAAATGGTGCACGTTGTGTAGCCGAAAGAGAAAGTTGTCACGACTCCTGCTTGAGCTCCTCTATGTAACGGGGGCAGTCCTATGGTGTTCTATGCTGGTCAGCCTGCTGCACGCCCGTCACTCTCATCGTTAGCTCTGCGTTGTGTTCTATTTTGGGTGGGGCCCCAGGTGTTGTGGGGGGCCCTCAGTCTCTCATCATCATCATCATCATCATCATCATCATGATCAAGGAAGGAGGGGGAACACACAGGACTCTATTTGGCTCACCTTGCCATTTATTTTGGTTTCAAACCCTTCGACAAACGTCCAGTCCTCCAGCTGGAGCGGTGTTTCTTACGGACGTGGGGGTCGAAGCTCAACCACTGCCCGGACTTCACTCGTGTGCGTTAGAAGGAGAAACCGTCCACGGGACTCCGATGTAAGAAAGGATAAACAAGTATTTTATCCCACAGCTTGCAGTATCTTCTTACAGGGATACTCAAGGTTACGTTCTCCTCAACCAGCAAAACTGTGCTACGGTAAGAAACACGCGTGGCTCGGCTCGATCGCTGCTTGAGACTCCCTCCACAAAACAAAAATGGCCTCTCCCGCGTTCCCTCTTCCGTGTACCCACAAGACCTCGCTCTTAAAGCGACAGTACAAGTATATGACGGTCGTTATAAAACATACATAAAAGTAAATAATGACATAAAATAAAATGTAGTAAACACTAATAACAGCACACAGACAGGATTTGGTGATATTTCATACTCAAACAAAATAAAATAAAAACATTAATTTTAACCTGGTTACATTCACCCCTCCTGAAATTCACCAACATCCTGACAGCAGGATAAAAAGAGAAAGAGGAAAGGAAAAGCCCATCACTGACTACTGGCACAAGTGAAAAGAAGGACCTAGTCCTCCAGTCAACTTAGGAGCTACCTCAGTTACGAGGTCCAGAAAATAATGAGGTTGATCAAGTCTCAGAATTCCCTTAGATCAATGTGACGCCTGATACGCCACACCATGCACTTGGCCCAAAACAACCCTGTCTGATAGACACCTAATAACTCACATTAAACTAGTTTGAATGACTCCAACCTCCATCAAAGTTCAAACCCTCGCACTCCGTAGAAATGGCATCTGAGCCATAGATTCTATTAACCTGTTCACTGACCTCACCACCCTCCCTGTGCGTGTCCTAACCCGACCATTGCTCTCTACTTGTGTGCGTGAGACAGTGCGAGCTGCAACATCTGTATCGAGTGAGGGTGGTGCCCCTGTGTGCGAATCAGTGTGAGATATAACACCTACATCGAGTGAGTGTGATGCCTCTATGTGTGGTGCATGTGTGTTGTGTGGTGCGTGTATGTTGGGTGGAGACTGAGCAGTGGCCCCCACAGGACTGACTACCAGACTAGACGGAATGAACTCTTCCGCTTCTGCCCACTCAGATCTAGGCGAGTCTCCAAGTGATGAGACTGCTAGCCCCACTGCATCCCCTGAGACCGTCAGGCCATCTGCACTGTCCTCCTCATCGGACTCTGCGCAGTCAAGCAACTGACTGGTTGTACTGGACTCCTCACCCTGATCTAACTCAGGAAGGGGCAAGAAGTTGACCTCCAACAAACGGTTCCTGTGCACCACCCTGGTGTGCCCCTCTGCATCCTGAATCTTGTAGACGTGGATATTGGGGTTGACACCGACAACCGTGTACACTCCGTTCTCCCATTTGTCAGCCAACTTTCTCTTCCCTCGCTCACTCTGGTTCGCAACCAAAACACAATCCCCGACAGACAGGACAGTGCCCTTGGCGTGTCTGTTGTACTGTCGCGCCTGATGCTGCTGCTCAGCCGTGGAGTGCTTCTGAGCGATCTCCATTGCACTCCTTAGACAGGAAAGCAGAGACTGAGCATAAGAGTTATAGTCAACAACGTGAGGGTCATGCAGAACCTGCCTGAACATAACATCCACCGGCAGTCTTGGGACACGCCCATACATCAGGAAGAAAGGCGGGTAACCCGTGGTCTCGTGAACAGTGGCATTGTACGCGAGCGTGAGAGAATGGATCTGCTGATGCCACTGTTGCTTCTGCTGAAGCGGAAGGGAACGGAGCATATTCCCCATCGTGCGATTAAACCGCTCTGTCCCGCCATTACCCATAGGATGGTAGGCCGTTGTGTGGGACTTCGCTACACCCGCCAACCTGAGAAGCTCTGCAATCAGGTTGCTCTCAAAATTTGTGCCCTGGTCAGAATGTATTCTCTCCGGAAACCCGTAAACACAGAATACATGATCCCAGAGTTTCTTGGCGACCTGCTTCGCTGTCTGATTGGCACAGGGGAACGCGTGAGCAAGCTTAGTGAAGTGGTCAGTAACCACTAGGACATCGACCGACCGCTGCTTACTGTCCTCAGCGGACCAGAAATCCATACACACAAGCTGCGTCGGTGCGGAGGTTTTAATGCTCTCCAGGGGCGCGCAAGCAGCTGGCTCTGGGGTCTTCCCAAACACACATCTCCGACAGCATCTGACATATGCTCTGATATCCCTCTCCGTGTCAGGCCAATAAAAACGCTGCCTTGCAAGAGAGAGAGTACGGTCCTGGCCCTGATGACCAGCGTGATCGTGGATGCCAGACAGTGCCTTGTCTTTCAGACTCAGAGGTAAAACATACTGAGACCTCCTCTGCTTGAACACTGGGTCCTTTGTCACCCTGTACAAGACACCATCATTGACTTCCAACTTCTCCCACTGTTTCAACAGACTGAGGACCTTCTGGTCAGCACCATGCCTCTCACGTCTCGATGGCCGCTTCCGAACAGCGACAAAGGGCAACACCTTGGAGATGCAGGGGTCCTGCTCCTGACTCAACCTGTGCTCCTCGGTGGATAACATTGGCGGTGTATCCTGACCACCCGACAGATGCTGAACGTGCTGGACCAAACTGAGTGCTGTGAATACTGATGCATCAGGCCAGTCACATTTGGCTTGACAAAAAGCCCTGACCTCAGCTGCATCACAAGCAAACCCAGATCGCGCACTGCTCACTGTTTGGGACTGGCAACTGAGTCTGAAAACATCCTGCACAGAGTCCCCCTCAACCCCGTCGGCTTCCTGAACAAGGGCCGGGTAGGGCTCCCTAACTAGCCTCTGACTGACGGGCTTGGAAAAAGGGTCGCGACTCAATGCATCCGCCACCACGTTTTTCTTCCCTGGCAGGTGTTTGAGATCGAAGGTGTAAGACGCCAACTTAGACACCCAGCGGATCTCACACGCATCAAGCTTTGGCTTCGTTAGGAGATAAGTCAGCGGATTATTGTCTGTCCAAACGGTGAAGCTTTGACCCTTCAGCCAGTGGCTGAATTTTTCACAAACACTCCACTTCAGCGCCATGAACTCCAGTCTATGAGCTGGATACTTCCGCTGTGAGGCACTGAGGGACTTGCTTGCAAAACCAACAGGTCTGGCCTTGGACTCTCCTCGTGGCACTTGAGACAGCCCCGCGCCGAGTCCGTCCAAAGACTAATCGACCGACAAAATGAAAGGCACCTCAAAGTCTGGATGGGCAAGCACCACACACTCCAGTAACATCGTCTTCAACAGATCAAATGCTTCCCCACATTCCCCCGTCCAGTCTGCGGAGGTAAGCTTACGGAAGCTGCCATGGGGCTTCTTATCCTTAGCTGACCTCCCCCTCCTCTTTTGTCCAGCTGTAAGGGCGAACAGGGGCTTAGCCACGGAGGAGCAGTTCGGGAGGAAATGCTGGTAGTAAAATACCATACCAAGGAAACAGAAGGCGTGCACCCATCACCTTCCATGAGATCCTGCACTGTCATGTTGGAGATTACCTCTACTTTGGAGGGATCGACAGACACACCTCCGCCATCAACCACGTGGCCCCAAAACCGCACCTGCTTCTGCAGCAGATGACACTTTTTTGGAGCCAGTTTCAAGTTGTTCTCCCTCAACCTCTGAAACACAGTGCGGAGCCTCGACAGAGCCTCAACCTCTGACGGCGCGAAGACAAGAAGATCATCAAGATAGCACAAAAGCTTCGTGAAGTTCAGATCCCCAAAGATCCCAATCATCATTCTCATGAAGGCTGCAGGGCTATTACAAAGGCCCTGTGGCATGCGATTGTATTCATGCAACCCAAGGGGAGTCGTGAAAGCAGTGTACTTCTTGTCATCTTCATGCATTGGGATGTTGAAGAAGCCAGAGGTGAGGTCCATCATACTAAAGAGGCAGTTACCACCCAGCGCGGCAAGACAGTCCGACTGGTGTGGCAAGGGATGAGCGTCTTTCAAGGTTCGAGCATTCAGCCATCTGAAATCAGTGCAGATCCGAAGCCCGCCATCCTTCTTCCACACCATAACCAGCGGTGAAGCGTATGCGCTCGAGGACTTCCGGATAATCCCTTTCTCCTCCATATCAGTGAGAACCTGTCTCAACTTCTGATAGTGGGCTGGGGGAACCCTCCTGTAGGGCAAGCGAAAGGGGCGCTCATCCACCAGATGGATGCGATGTGTGTATCCTGTGACCTCGCCACAGTCCAGAGAGTCCCTGGAGAAGATGTCATGGTACTCGGTGAGCAGCTGAGTGAGCTGGGACTTGCATGCCTCACTAACCTGACAGGAGCTGAGGTCAATGTCACTGAGTCCGAGCTCTGACAAACTCCTAGCCGGCTGGACAGGGGGACAGGCACTACCTGTGGCGTTGGACTCATGCCTCCCCGTAACTGATTGCAGTCCCTGGAAAACATTAAAGTCCTCAATCGCCAAGCATGGAAACACATCAGCCAACTTGCAGTTCCTTTTCAGCGTGATGGCTTTGTCAGACGGATTGACAACAGTCATGGGTACCCACCTATCACCCCAGAGCGGTGTGACAAGTCGACCTACGAGGACACCACGTGGCATGGCCTTGGAGTCTGTCGGCTCCACAACAACAGTGCTTCCAGCTGACATAGGCACCTTAGCAGGAAGTCTGCCCCAGACTAAGTGCTCGTGCCTCGGTAAGAGTGTCACGGCCTGGGTGAGCTTAACAGTACCTATCTTCTCAGGAACTGCACCACCCCTCCAGCGCTCTACATTCGTGAACATGGACAGGAACTGTTCAACGTCAGGACTAGACGGATGTTCCTGTCTGGACGCGATGTCCCAGTACTCAGTACCACTCTTGAGTACATGGGCCACATGTTTAATGACGTTTGTGCCGACTATCAGATCATCATGCTGACCGGGCACGACCACAGTGGGTATGACAAAGGAAACACCATAAAGCTGCATGTTGAAGTCATAAAAACCATCAGGCCTAGTCTCCAGACCACCGCAGCCAATCAAGACAATGTTCTCTTCAGGCTGCTGCTTCTCAGGTAAAACACCCCCAGAGCGGAGCTTTTCTACTGCATTTTCACTGATACTGCATGACATAGAGCCAGTATCCAACATGCCATTAAGCTGCACACTCTGGTTGACAAGAACAGGAGCATAGAACAAGTCACTGAAAGCCTGAATCCTCTGTGTCGCCTGAATGAACATACGCGAACCCTGAGGTACTTTGGCACACTTGTCTTCATACAAGTGAGCCAGGTCGGAGACATCAGTGAGGGATACATCTACATTACCCACACCATCCCTCTCTAGGTGTGGGTTTAGTAGTTTAACGGACGAGACTGATGACCAGCTCTTCCACCAGGCTGAGAACGGAGCTGGTTGGGCGGCTGAGGGTGAGGATAGTCCCTCTTCCAATGACCAGGAGACAAACAGTTTATACATCGGTTCTCCCGGCTGCAGTGGGAAAATGTGGAGTGATCCGGAGACTTACAAACCCCGCACAACCGCTGCGGTGCGTCTGGCACCTGCCCTGCGGCGCTAGCTGGCGGTTGAGTCTGCGTCGGTGTCCGGACTGCAGCGCTAACTGGAACCTGAGTCTGCATTGTGACCAAACGGTCTAGCAAGCTCACCAAACTCCTCATATAGTCATCACCGCCAGAGACAGGTGCAGGAGACGGTGTAGGAGACCTTGCACAAAATGGTGTAGGAGATGACGCATGAGCCGGGACGGGAGATGGCACCACCGGCACGGTCGTGTTCAAGTCGGGAGCCACGTCGACTACAGGGACATGAACCTGTGAATGGAACCTACGCTCTACCGCGCCTGCTTCACGTTGTCCACCTGCAGCAACACGGGACTTCCTCTCCAGCATGTGCTCATCAAGCCTCTCTTGGATCTCACTAGCAGACCATCTCCCTGCGGACTTGAACTTAAAAACATTGGCAAGAGACTGATCTGGACAGTGTTTGATAAACATCATGCTTACCTCGTGGCTTGGCTCTTCAATACTACGGCCCTGCCACTTCAAGCATTCGTCAGCCACCTCCACTGTCTTATTAAGCCTAATCCAATACTCCATAGCGTCCTCACCTGGCTTGGGCAGCGTACTGTAAAAGTCCGCCAGGGGCATGCTCGAGTATGTGAGGTCACTAAAGTGTTGCTTCAGTACATCAAAAATAATGTGGGGGTTCGCTATGTGGTCGACAGATGTGTTGCGCAGCTTTATCCTCACCACGTCCCCTGCTTTCCCCATAAGCTTAGCTAGAATCTCATGTGACTGCTCACTAACTGGAATGGCTCGCTTCCTCAAATACAAAGTCATAAGGCTCTCCCACTCATGAACTGTAAACTTATCAGAGCTATCGCCCCTGAAAATAGGAGGCTCCCTAGCGTCTGTCTGCATTACTACTCTAACACTACTACTCTAACACTAGGCACTGTCTCCGAACGCTGTTCAGCAGACCTAGCACTGTCTGTGTGTGTGTTTCTAAGCATTTGTGTTTCCTGCAGCTTAGCAGTGATTGACTCTCCTATCTTCTCTGCTAACTGAGTAATGAGCATGGCTAACTCACCCACTGGCTGCTCGCTGTTACCCAGCACAGCCCCTTCGCTGATACCTGGCCTGGCCCGTTCTACATAGCGTGTGGAGGTGAACTGAGGAGTGCTAAATGTGGTCGGGTCTCTAGGTCCTGGTGCTCTGGTGTCTGGTTCCCCGCCCTCTAAGAGCTGCCCGAAACTCCTACCTACACCTAGCCGTAAACCCCCACCCACATCTAACTGGTACCCCCTCTCCATAGCACACTGGCGATCCAAAAGATCCTGATCAGCAATGTTACCCCCACCTACGTACGAACCACCCTCTGCCATGTTCCTACGTCTAACACTCAGATAAAATAAAAAATAAAATAAAAAAGTGAAAAGCTCAATTCATTTAAATAATTGAATCTAGAAAGCACTAAGAGATTGAAACAATCACATACAATCAACAAATTCACCAATAGATGAATCACATATGCACATATCTAGTAGTTTACATCAATAGATTATTCACACGAGTCCTTCAATCACATCAACATTAACTTTTTTTCCTTTTTTTTTCCGTGTGTTTTTCTTCCTTCAATATATACAAATGTCCTGTTCACAAGCCCAGTCCATGGTAACCACAGCTATGACTGTCCAGTGTCCACACAGCTCAACTCCAGTCCACTGTAACATGAGTGTGTGTACAGTCTATAGAAATACCTGAGGACGTCTGGGGCTTGATGACGACAGCAGCCTCCCGCGGCGAGCAACTGATGTCGCTCTCAGGATCCAGGAGGGTCACGGCACCAATGTAACGGGGGCAGTCCTATGGTGTTCTATGCTGGTCAGCCTGCTGCACGCCCGTCACTCTCATCGTTAGCTCTGCGTTGTGTTCCATTTTGGGTGGGGCCCCAGGTGTTGTGGGGAGTGGTGAGTCTCCTTACAAATCCTCCGGCGAGAGACAAATACAAGGGGCTCAAAGACCACCTCTTGAAGATTTTTGAACTTTCCGACGCCGAGAGGGCCCACCGTCTCTTTTCTCTGCAAGGCTTGGGTGACAGCAAGCCATCCGAGCTCATGGACAAAATGCTGAATCTGCTGGGACCGGCGCACACACCTGATTTCCTCTTAGTACAACTGTTTCTGCGACAACTGCCTGCTCAGGTGCGGACCGCTTTGGCTAACACCAGCATTACCGATTGCCGCAAGCTAGCTGAAGAAGCTGACAAGTTCTTCTTGGCCAGCCAACAGCAGCACTGCGCGTCCGCGCTCACCCCTGCCCACCCCCACACGCCACCACCTGGTGACTCCATGGTGGTCGCCGCGGCAACCCCCGGTCGGCGACAGGAGCCCGGCCTGTGCTTTTACCATGCAAAGTTCGGGGCCAAGGCGAAAAAGTGCACCTCCCCGTGCAATTTCAGCTCGTCGGGAAACGCCAAGGCCGGCGCTCACTAGTGGCCATGGGCGTCGGCATGGAGGACAACAGGCTACTTTTCCTGCGAGACTCCATCTCGGGGCGGCGTTTCCTATGCGACACTGGGGCGCAGAGGAGTGTCGTACCTGCATCGAGTGTGGACGCCCTGTCGGGCGCTAACGGCCCTCCCATGGAAGCTGCTAACGGCAGCTCTATCCGTGCGTACGGCACGAGGCACATTGACATGTGTTTTAACGGACAGCGGTTCAGCTGGGATTTTGTCACCGCCGACGTGGCATTTCCCCTCCTCGGTGCAGATTTCCTTTGTGCTCACGGGCTGCTGGTGGACGTCAGGAATCGACGCCTGATTGACGCTGTCACCTTCGCTTCACACGCGTGTGCACTCAGCGATACAGGCTCCGTCAGGCTGTCCAGCATGCTCTCCAATGAGGACGTGTTTCTCCATCTTCTCTCCGAGTTCCCTGACCTCACTCAGCCCACATTCTCGTCATCTACGACCAAACATGGGGTTGAGCACCACATCGTCACCACCGGCCCGCCGGTGCACGCCCGAGCTCGGCGCCTCGACCCGACCAAGCTCTCTGTCGCCAAGGCGGAGTTTGAGAACATGGAGCGCCTCGGCATCATCCGTCGCACCAGCAGCCCGTGGGCTTCACCCCTCCACATAGTGCCTGGCGGTGGGTGGCGTCCATGTGGTGACTACCGTCGGCTCAATGACGCAACAACACCGGACCGCTACCCGGTCCCTCACATCCAAGATTTCTCCGCCCACCTGGCTGGGAAAGTGATCTTTTCCAAGGTGGACCTCGTCCGTGGATACCACCAGGTGCCCGTCCATCCTGCTGATGTCCCCAAAACGGCTGTGACAACTCCGTTCGGACTGTTTGAGTTCCTGCGCATGCCGTTTGGGCTTAAGAACGCCGCGCAGTCCTTCCAACACCTCATGGACTCAGTGTTGCGGGTCCTGCCTTTCCTCTTTGTGTACCTGGATGACATCCTGGTCGCTAGCACCTCCGTGTCCGAGCACTTGTCCCGCCTCAGAGCCCTTTTCGAGAGACTCAGTCTGCACGGGTTGATAGTTAACCCTGCCAAATGCCAGTTTGGTCTGAGCACCATCGACTTCCTGGGCCACCGGGTCACCAAGGACGGGGCGGCCCCGCTTCCATCTAAGGTGGAGGCCTTTGCAGACTTTCCACACCCACACACGGCCCAGTCCCTCCGGGAGTTCATTGGTATGGTGTCCTTCTATCACCGGTTTATCCCCCAGGCTGCAGATCTCCTCCGCCCCCTATATGAGGCTCGGAAGGGCACAGCCCCCAAACACGCTGTGGACTGGTCTGCAGAGAGGGACACGGCTTTTAAGGATGTGAAGGCCGCCCTGGCTGACGCGGCGATGCTGGCACACCCTGTGTCTGGAGCGCCCATTGCCATCACGACGGATGCTTTGGACTACGCTGTCGGCGCGGTTTATGAGCAGTGGGTGAGCGGTGCGTGGCAGCTGCTTGCCTTCTTCAGTCGGCAGTTGAACCTGAGAGAGCGCAAATACAGCACCTTTGATCGTGAGCTGCTTGGCCTTTTCCTCGCTGTTAGCCACTTTCCTTTCCTACTGGAGGGCCGTCAGTTCACGGCTTTCGTCGGTCACAAACCGCTGGTGTTCACGATGGCCAAGGTGGCAGAGCCGTGGTCAGCCCGCCAGCAGCGACAGTTGGCCTACATCTCAGAGTTTACCACCAACGTGAGGCATGTCGCTGGGAAGTCCAACCCGGTCGCTGACTGTCTCTCCAGGGCCATCGCTGGTGCCGCCCATTTGGGACTCGACTACAGCCGGATGGCAGCTGACCAGGCCACCGACCCAGGCGTGCAGGCATGCAGGACCACCGACACAGGGCTGCAGTTGGAGGATGTGGCTTTCGACGACGCCGGCGCCATGCTCCTGTGCGACGTCTCTACGGGTCAGCCCCGACCAGTCGTTCCGACTGCTTGGAGGCGACGGGTCTTCGACGCAGTCCATGGGCTGTCTCACCCTGGCAGAAAGCCTTCACAGAGGTTGGTGGCGGCAAAGTTTGTCTGGCATGGACTCAAAAAGGATGTGAGGGACTGGGCTGACACCTGTGTGGAGTGCCAACGTTCCAAAGTGCTCCGGCACGTCAAAGCGCCCCTGATACCTTTCACGGTACCTGAGAGGAGGTTCGACCACGTGAATGGGGACCTGGTAGGCCCCCTACCCCCCTCCCGTGGTTTCACATACCTGCTCACCATGGTCGACAGGACCACGCGATGGCCAGAGGCCGTCCCGCTTTCATCCACGACAGCGCCTGAGGTTGCCCGAGCGTTCATCGGAACCTGGGTCGCCCGCTTTGGCACCCCATCTGACCTCTCCTCGGACAGAGGGCCGCAATTCACGTCAGCGCTCTGGGAGGAGATCGCCGCGGGTTTAGGGGTGAGGCTCCATCGCACCACAGCATATCACCCTCAGGCGTATGGATTGGTCGAGAGGTTCCATCGCTCAATGAAGGCCGCATTGCGGGCTACCCTCAAGGACGACCGCTGGGTCGACAAACTGCCTTGGGTCATGCTTGGGCTCAGGACGGCTCCCAAGGAGGACCTCCAGTCCTCATCCGCCGAACTGGTCTACGGACAGCCACTTCGGGTCCCGGGGGATTTCCTTCCCACCGCCACAGCTCCCTGGTCCGCCAGATGCCAACGGACTGCGCTGCAGGAGGAAGCCAGGGCTTTTGCACCGGTCTCCACTTCTCAGCATGGCGGCTCTCAGTCCTATGTCCCCATGGAGCTGCGGTCGGCGGAGTATGTTTTCATCCGTCACGACGCGCACCGCGGTCCCCTGCAGCCACCCTACGACGGCCCATTTCGGGTACGGGACACTGGAGATAAGCACTTTGTGGTGGAGGTTGGCAGCAGGCTGGAGCGGGTTTCTGTGGACCGCCTCAAGCCTGCTCACCTGGACTTAAACCGCCCTGTTGGTCTTGCCCTGCCCCCATGGCGGGGGCGCCCCCCAGCTCTGCCCCCAGCCCCTCCCTTTCCCCGGTCCAGCTGTGAGGACTCTGCTGCTTTGCCTGCGGTTAACCAGCCCCCAGCTCCTGTTCAGCGGAGCCGTGGGGGCAGAGAGATCCGCCCCCCTCGCCACACTGACTTTTTGTATTAAGGCGAATTCTGGGGGGACGTGTGTAGTGGTTATGGGGCTACATAATTCCCCTTATTGAGCTAGTAGGAACGTTAGTTTACAGCTGCTGTTTCCTCGGTTCGGGTTTACAGTGACACACTTCCGCTGCGCGGGTTGTTTGTTGTTGTTGTAATGGTGGAAGGAATAAATGGTGCACGTTTTGTAGCCGAAAGAGAAAGTTGTCACGACTCCTGCTTGAGCTCCTCTACACTATCCTCATAAATATTGTCCTCCCTAACAACACTGTATTGTCCAATTGTTCAGATCTGCTGGAGAAATCTCTTTCTGAAACTGAACTCTTGTTGTAGGGCAGCAAGGTGGCCCAATGGTTAGCACTGTTGCCTCATAGCAAGAAGGCCCTGGATTCGAACCCCAGGCCGTACCAGGTCCTTTCTGTGTGGAGTTTGCATGTTCTCCCCATGTGCGTGGGTTTCCTGCGGGTGCTCCAGTTTCCTCCCATCATCAAAAAGACATGCATGTTAGGGTTAATACTCCTGTCTGTGCCCCTGAGCAAGGCAATGGAAAGAAGAAGTGGAGTTGGTCCCTGTGTGCTGCAGCTGCCCACTGCTCCTATACAATAGGATGGGTTAAATGTAGAGAACACTTTAATTGTAACCTGTACAATAACGAAATAAAGTGGCTTTTTTTGCTTCCGGTGTGGGAAGATGGCAGCGTGAATTCACATTTGCAGCGGCCTCACCCAGGACCGCCCATGCAGTGTTTTTGTTCACGTCTGCGTTTACGTTTTGTCTTTGTTTGATGGCTGGGGGAGCTGGTGATGAATCGGCTGGGAGAGCTTGGTCTGCGGCATCTTGTGGGCCCAGGGACCACGGCCCTGCCTGAAGCTGTGCCCAAAGAGGTAACACCAAGGGCGGTCTGACAGGACGCGGAAGCAGTGCAGGCTAAGCTAACTGCTAGCCCATGCAGACCGGTAGTTCCGTTAACAGCGAGGGTGGTCTGGCGACGACCTCGCCTAGTGTTGACTGTGGGGTTTTTGGTGTTGTCGTGTAGAGTGTGGGGAGGTGTGTCAATGGTGTCTGGCTGGGAGAGCTAGTGTTGGATCAGCTGGGGGAGCCTGGTGTGTGCATCCGTTGGGCCCGAGGACCCCGGCCCCTGCATGGAGCTGCGCCTGAGGAGGAAGCACTGAGGGCGGTCTGACAGGACACGGAAGTGGGGCAGGCTAAGCTAACTGCTAGCCCATGTAGACCGACAGTTCCGACAGTCATCCTGGCTGGCGTTGTTTCCCTTGGACAGAGTTTTTTTTTTTTAGTTTGGATAGATGTATGTGCTAGTTAGTATGTGTATTCTTGAAGTTCTTGTAGTTTTTGGATATGTGTTTTTGTCTTTGTGTTGCACTGCTGTGGGCTGGGGAAAACAATATTTCATTTCATTTCATGTATGGAAATAAATGAAAAGAAAGAAATGAAATGACAAAGTGTTCCTGATTCCTGATTCTTTCTTTCTAAAGTGGCTTTCTTGACTCACACCAATCATTAGGATAATCTGCCAAGGTTCAAACACAGGTAACCAAGACTCAACGGTGACTAATCAGCCACTGTTAACAAAGTTCATATGAAATCCAGAAATCCCCGAGGCAGTGCTACCATCACTGGTGACAAGAATCCATATTTATATCCCGAGTTTCCCTACATTAACTCTGTTAACAGGGATGTTATTCCCATGTTCAACATCATTGACATTGACATACACAAAGCAGTCCTTTTTAACAACCAGTCCACTGTAAACGTAAATGTAATTATATAGGAATGAGAAGTGGCCTCATTAAGGCTGACCTTCAAATCCACACACCATGTAGGCGCCAGTCAAATTCGCCAACACTGTTTCAGCAGAGCAACTTATAAATTCAAGTTTAACTATGTTTTAAAGAAGACAAAGAAAACCAGCTGATAGTGAGCAAGAGGGGGTACAATGCTTTGCTCAAGGACACATGGGCAGGGCACATAGCTGCTGACGGGCACTTAGTCCGTTGCAGGAAACGGTTCGGTCTCTTGAATCCCTGTGCCACAGAACTGGCTCGAAACATTCATAATCATAATCATAACCATAATCATCATGATAACCATATCTTATCCGGTCGGCCCAAAACGCTGTCATGAAAGCCGGAGTTTGCCCTGCAATTGATAGTGTTGAGGAGCCAATGCCCCACCACCTTCCCCTCACAAACACACACACACACTCACTCAGACAGACTCTCTGGCCTGTATTTGTGTGTCACACCATCACCCTGTAATTTGTTGCCTTTCTTAAATACACTTGGTGGCTGTGCATGCTGCACCGCTGCACCAGTTATGACTTGTAGAAAACATTTCATTAGAGACTGTCACTGTCTGTGTGTTGGTCTAAATTCATGTGATTAATGATAATTTAATCAGGCACTTTGCACAAAAACTTCAGAGAGAAACATGGCTGATGGTCAAAGGCAGCATTATTTGAAGTCGTACCTCAGAGAAGGCATTCATCTCTGTCTGTCTCTCTGAGGGAAGAAACGAAGGAAGTGTTTAAGTTTTTTCTTTTTTGAATGAGCAACCAAGTTTAAAACTCCAGCATACAGCAAAATTAGGTCCAACAGGACACAGCTGTTTCAGAGCACCTATCGTCAAGATCAAGTGGTATGAATTAATATTGCATAGTTAATATCTTAATCTTCTACGTCAAAAACCTTCACATGCATTGTGTTTTATTGTTTTTTTTAAATTATTATTATGCTATTTGATTAAAAAAGACTTTTTCTGCTTGATGCTTTGCTGTCATTTGGGGCATATTTACTGTTTATCATTATATCTGTGTTGTGTTGTCTAAGGTTTATTTATTTTTCATTTTTCCGTTTGGCCCTCAAGAAGGTTAGCAGTTGCAATAGCATAAATTAATACAGGTTCAAACAGAGTCAATGTCCTCTATGTTTTTTTTTCTCTCAGCAAATTTCCCATTGTACTTCCTCAACTTTTTGCTTAATTGGGTCAAGAAACCTAGACGAATCTAGACAAAGCACAAACTAATGTAATTTTAAAAGGGTAGTAGATGAGGCAAGGGATTCGGTAACACTCCTCTCTGTTTTTACAATAGTCAAGTCAAGTCAAGTCAATTTTATTTGTATAGCCCAATATCACAAATTACAAATTTGCCTCAAGGGGCTTTACAGCAACAATAATTCTATTTACCTTTTTTCGATAACATTTTAGACTATATCCTCGTATCAGCTGCTGTGTGTGGAGACACGTACGGCAAACTGACACCCATCCATTGACATGACTCATTTCCCGTCAAACTGAGTTGAAGACATGGATTGACATGAACCATCTTCCGCCCAAAACCCAACACATCCCCCGTCTGCTTCCAGAAATGAAGTGGCTGAGGTTTGGTGGAGCTCAATTCTCTTCAAATTCAGCCAATTCGGAGCATACTGGGAAATACTTGGTCACACAACACACATCCCCACTTAACTCTATCCACGGTACTGTATAGTAAGCAGGACACTTTCTTTCAACCAGACAGCCGTGGACCGCCTCATGCCATGATGCGAGTATGTCTTTACAGCAGACAGACTTTCAAAGAAGGATCAAACTAGAACAAATTAATATGCCTCCCCTATAAACTAGATTGAAACCGACTCAGGCCCAACGCTGCTGTGCCAGCCAGCAGAGAAGCATGTGGTCCAGAACAACCCTTCATCTGAATCACCTTCGACATGTTTCAGTCCCAGCTGTTAGAACGTCTTCTCAATAGCAGCCACATCCTGCCCAAACACCCAGCTAAACATGTCTGGAGAGCTTTCTCCTCCGCTTGTTTACCCCGACTAAACGCCACACAATACCCGACGTTTGGACTGGAGTGATGTTTATAGCATTGTGTAACTTTGGATGTATTTCACCGAGTTGTTTGTTCCTGTGTCAGATGTTTACTGCTGGTAAAAATAAGTCATACCCTTCACACACACACACACACACACACACACACACACACACACACACACACACACACACACACACACACACACACACACACACACACACACACACACACACACACATATACACACGACTATCCAAGTAAACAAAGTATGTGCTGTACATGAAGTCATGACATAATATTTGGTTTTGATACATCTCCTTATGAAAGACCATATGCTGACCCAGTTATATAACTGTAATATCTGAATTATCATGCCAGCAACCACTTCACAGACTGTAATTACTGTTTTGCTTTGCTTTGCCCTGGCATAAGGAGCGGCGCTATAGTGAACCCTGCCCTTGGCAACACCACCATCTGACTCCCAAACTAAGACTTATGGACATAATGTACTATAAAAAGTACCAAAGTACACAACTTGCTGGGCAGAGGCCCATGTCTGTTTTCCTGGAAGAACGACCATGCTTCTGAAACCAGTCGATGTATGAAGGAAACACATAGGCCAAGAATCTGCGTACTTTTTTTTTTTTATTAGAAAAAAAAATTACAAAACTTTGGCAAACTTGAGGAATCAACAATTGCATTTGTATAAAATACATTCATATTTGTCATATGCCACCAAAGTAGCACTTGCTGACCCTGAAGGCATCATTCCTACTACGCGCTATATTTGGAAGTGAGGATAAACCGTTGTCCTCCGTTGCTTAGTGGAATGTTTTTTTTTTTCCTTTCTAGTCTATATGTTTTAAAGTGGCATCGCTGGCTTAAGGCTTAATGCAACACTGAGCCGACTGTTCTGGTCGAGCCTCACAAAACAAGACCGAGGCATCTGGCTTCAATCAAATGTTCAAACCACATGGCTCAGAAGTCTCTGCTCCTCCTCTTCTACAGCGGCAAGGAGAGCTCATCTACAAGCCTTGTGCAGCCTCAAACACAAACTTTTTTTATCCTCTTATGCCATTGTTCTCGTCAATTACCAGTGCTGTAGGCACGGCATACAACATAACACCAACTTGTGTCTTCAGGTTCCTCCACATGCAAAGAATTCAACTGTTTGTTCTTTTTTCTTCCTCTGAACACTTAACTCCTCAGTGAGAACCGATCTGTCACCCTCACGTGCAATCAACACTTGGTCTAAAGATGATTAAGGCTCGTGTATTTTTCCCTTTTTTATCTCCCCCCATCTCCCTTACAATAACACCTGCTGACTGGACCATTCTGCTCCTCTCCGACATTAGATATGTGCTTAACATTGGTTTGAGTAACAGTAGAAGTTGTCATAGGGGTCATAGGTGTACCACTCAAGTCAAAACACGTAAGAGGGTAGGTTTAAATATCTGCCATGTTGCCAGGCTAAGGGTAGTTGGTTGTTTCAGACAACAGTTGCACCTCTTTCTTTGAACCTTTCATAGAGGATTATTTGCTCAAGTGAGCACCAAGCAACTGTAAAAACGACAGACAAAAAGCAAGTTTCAAACTTCTGAAATACCTTCTGCAATTTCCAACTGCCTTATAAATATCTAGAGACCTCCCCTCCCCCACCAGTATTTCCCAAACTCATCAAAACTAAAACCACGTCAGATGAGGGGGGCAGAAAGTTGTTGATTGGGAGGTATTAGTGGCTTTCTTCATCCAGAATCAGAATCACATGGGGAGAACAGGAACTAATATGGAGAAGTCACCCCATTTTAATAATACATCCCCCCTCTGTCTCTGGATTGAAAGAAGGCAGCTTGTGAGAGTAGGTGAGGGTGGGGGTCCTCCCCAAACAAGACAGTTCCTGTGAGCACCTTCTCTTCCAACTTCTCGATGGCGCTCCAGTCCCTGACTGGGACACCAGGCGGGACCAAGTGCCATTATTTTGGAAAGAAGTAATCCAGGAGAAGACAAATCCCTTGGTTGCTTTTTGTTTAAATTCAAAACAGGCCGTCACTCGACGCTTAGGTGGGGCTCATGGTTCAACATGTCATGCACCGAGGTCTCATGTTGAAGGGCTGAGGGTTGGGGTCGATCTGTAGGTATGATGGGGGAGAGATCAATGAGTTTCAAAAATAAAGACAAGTAAGCACACTTCTCCATGAATAAATAAAGGAAGCTTTAAATAGACAAAGAAAACAGGTAAATGTGTAGTGCCAGGGTATCGGAAATACAGGACCATACCTCGCTATACACCGGCGGGGGTCGGAAGCGGAACTCCTGGACAAAGGCCATGAGGGGGCGCTCCAAGATCCCACTCAGGTCCTCGGCTGGACGGGAAGCCACAGAGTTCTGCTGCTCGGCCTCCTCCTCGCTAACCACAGAGCTGTAGTCTGGAGGAGCTGCAGGGGGGAGAGGCAGTATTACCCAGTCTGTCCGACCCAGAAAATTCTACATTTCCATGAAAGAGGCTAATTTACTAATGATGAGGAAACTTGAGAAAAAAAGGTTTTGATCATAACAGGAATTCTTGGCAGGATTATAATCTGTATTGGCCTATAGGTGCTGGTCGCTTGCCCAATATGTGGCCTGTGCTTAATTTTGATAGTTACACACAACGCTACATCTAGAATAGTTTTGTTAGCGAGTCCCAGATATTTTACCTAACATGTACTCATTTATACATCTCTAGATATTAACGGATGGGACACTTACGCTCCGGCTGCTCAGGGATGGCCATGCGGAGCCAATCCAGGTTGACGCTGTACTGGCTGCTGACACTGGAGGTGCGGCTACCGAAGGGATGAAGAGGGATGGTGCCCATGACTAGAGGCAGCTCCAGACACAACTTGGATGTCCCAGGAACATCCACACAAACCTGGAGAGATGAACAGAGGACTAAGTATTGAAGTATCTACAAAGAGGCTGATGTTGAGCAGGAATTTTAGGCTAGATGTTGCTTCTTCTCTTTTTTTTTGTCTCACCAGAGACCTAACTTACCCTGAGTGTGTATTCCACTTTAATGATGCGACACTGAAGGATGGAAGGGCCAACAGGGGGGATCTTAATGGCACGACCATGCCACGTCTCTCTCTGCCTGGCACCTACAACATCCCCACAGAGTGTAGCAACCACAGACCGCTTCTGCTTCATGGTGCCACGAGCAATGAACGTCTGGGTCTGTGTGATGTATGCCTTGGGCACCACCGACCGGGAGGTAGAGTTGTCAAACTCGGCAAACACAGGAATCACTTCGCCTGTACATGGGGGGGTAAAAAAAAACTTTTCTATAATGTCTTAAACACAACAGCCAGTGATTAGAGTGTGAAACTGAGACAAACAAATGAGGGAGAAATTACAAAAACCTAATTTTCACCACAACTGAAGTTACTGGGGCTTACATCTCTGAAGACCAGCACTAGGATGTGGACTGTAAATCTCTGTTTTGGTCTCTCACCTGGTGTGTAGCCTTTGCGGTCAATCTTGGCAGTTGCAGACACCTGTCCAAAGGTTCTGTACCATACTCGTGCCATCTTATCCTTGGTACCGGCCTGAGGAGCCTGGAATTGAGAAGAAAAAAAATTTTTTTTTTTTTACACGAGTAACTTGGAACGAGAGGAGAGAAGTCAGGTGGCTTATAGCAACAAGATATTTAGTGGTATGATATCATCAGCTGAGCCATCATACCAGTAAGGCTGGTGTGTTAATGTCGATGGGCTCGATGACAGTGAACTCCTTCTTGATCTTCCGGACAGTGGCCCAGGGCCGGTGCAGCTTGACTTTGACCCAGTAACGGATGCTGCCGTGCTTCCCCTCGAAGGAGGTGACCAGTGTCTCCTCGGGCAGCTGGAAGCTGAATGGGAACTCATGTCTGCCGGCCGAAAGGAGGGTCAGCTCACCATTATCTGTGTGCGTGGAGGGGGGGGGGGACACTTGATGTTAAATCATAGTTTTGTTGCACCATCATTCACTTGCAGCATTATGCTGATAATCTTGTTCAGATTCAATTCCTAAAACCAGTCTATCAACCACAAGCAGCAAATATGAAGGGGGGGCAAAGGTTGGAGCCACAGTGCTCCGTCAATACTCCTGTGACCCAAGATTAACAATGAATTAGAGACGCTGGAAGGAGACTCAAAACTGAAAGCTAAAGAGGCAAAAATGTTTAATTTTAAAGACAGTTAAATTTAGACTGCATATATATATATATATATATATATATCCATCCATCCATCCATCCATCCATCCATTATCTTAACCGCTTATCCTGCTGTCGGGGTCACAGGGATGCGGGAGCATATATATATATATGTGTGTGTGTGTGTGTGTGTCTGTGTGATTCAGTGGGGAAAGGGTGACGGCAGCATTAAAAACTATGGGTGAAAGTCTCAAGTCTCATTCAACCATCCCAGTCCAACAAGAGGAAAACAATCACTGCCCCCCCCTTCTCGCACAAAGGGGTGGTTCCTCTCCCATTGTGCTGGGGAACATGTTTTTCTCAAGTTTTGAACATTTTCTAGAAGTTTATCTATAGTTTCCCCGCACTACTCGACGAAGTGTGGGCATTTTTGACAGACTCATGTACTTCGTGTCGTGTTTGACACTTGGGGTCATCTCTTGCATTTGCATAACAGCACACTGTCAAACTCGTTTGAGGCGAGCACTGGGCTTGTTCTACAAAGCATTTAGAAATAATGCTGCAAAAATCAAAACAACACGGATCAAACTAGTATGATATACCAATACAACACCCTTTCAACCCCATTCACCTCAGTAACTGTGAGCAAGTTATTAAAACGGCCACACCGGGTCATTGACGCCTCACGCAGTACCAGTAACGTAAAAAACACTGAACGGTATCGGAAAGTTGTCGTCCGAACTGATGTCCTTTATCTTCCCAAACCCATGCCGTCGATCGCCAACGAAGAGCTTTTTAAAAAGTGGCGTGTGTGTGAGCGACTGACCTGCCTGCAGCAGCACCTCTCTCCGGTTGAGGTACTCCACCTCGTCGCTGTAGTTCTGAGTGTAGGCGGTGCTGGATCCAGCCGAGCGGGACTCGGTCCAGTGCACTTTGGCAAAACCTTCGGCGTGCAGCTTTAGAGACTCCACTTTACTCTGCCTTGCAAACTCCAGCACGACCTTCCCGGACACCACATCTCCGCTGCTGAAGACGGGAGGGGAGTCGATCTCCGGCGAGTCGAAGACGATGTAAAACTTATTCAGTTTGTCGAAAATCATTATTTCCAGCGAGACTTCTATGTCGAGTTGCCTTTCTTGCTTCTTTGGTAAAGTTGTCAAAAAAAGGTGATGGTTTTTATTAAAGTTTCCGTTGATCTTCCGTTCCTCCGCGTGCGATCGCAAAAACAAAACTGTTGAGCTCGTGCGGAGTTGCAGTCTATTTGCACTACTCGCACGCTATGAAGGGGGCGGGCTCTCTGACTTTATTACGTAAGGCCTCAGGCGAGGATTGTAGGCTGGCTAATAAACATCTTCTTTGGGTGTGGAGAGGGAGCAGGCAGAAAAACAGAGCCCTGGTGATTGATGGTTACAGGTTCTTAGACGAAAACAGGCTTACTGAGCATGCCTCAGTGCCGCATGTTCCGTTCCCCAGCCGTGCTCGCTGCAAAACACACTCACATGCTTTTTGTACCATGGCGCAATGCTCACTTTGTCCGGCTTCAAGCAAAAGAAATGGCTTTATTATTACACCCTTGCAACTAAAACGCCGAAGTTTGTAGCCTACCAAAACACAACTTGTGCAACCCCCCCCCCAAAAAAGCAACGTGCATGAAAGAAATCATTTCAACCGTGACACCTTTAATTGGTCACATCAAACCCACTTTTCATTCAACATAGATTAAAAGAGATCAAAAGGATCGAATAATTTACAATTTGTTTTGTTTGTTTTTTTGCTTTTTACAAGTGGAGCAACCGTGTGATCCCTCTCTCTTTCACTTTTTCTCTGACGACATGCATCAAACAATCCCACGGGCTGCGAAAGCATGTCTGACAAACCCAGTCCTGGGCAAAACAGTTGTTTACTTCTCTGTTCCCCCGTGATGTGGGGGAATGATCCACCGCCACCGTCCGACGCTTCAGGCCCCCCCCCCCTCTCTCTCTCTCACACACACACACACACACACACACACACAACGTGCAGCTTGCTTTACAGACCGTGATCTCTAGCGCCACCTGCCGGTGAAAATAGGATATTCCGGCGGGGGCTCCCTTTCCCAGTCTCATAAGATAAACAGGTGCCGTGTAGAATGAACCGCCTGTTAATCATGATAACATGAAGACGAGGCAACAAGTCCTTCATAATTAACAAAATTACTTTTGGTTTGAGTTTACTTACTAAGCGCATTCGACTTTTATTTTTACGGTTCCCTCACGTTTTTAAATCGCAAACGAATAACAGGACACACCACTAAGTAAAACATCCGAAAATAAAAACGAGGACACTGCAATTTTTGTTTTTTTGGATAAGGGTAAAACGCCAGTTTGCGTGTGTGTAAAGCTCAACATGTTTGTAGAATGCCATTGTTAGTTATAGGGGGAAAACCCCACCATACCTCATTCAAGTCAAAACGCTCTGCATAGAGTGAAGATGCGCGACAAATTAACAGCATTTTAATGACACGAAGTATTTGATTTAATTACGAGCTAACAAGTCATACGTTGTTATACACCCGACGACGCGTAAAGGCGCCAGCTCAAAGGTCAACGGTGCAGGTGGCAAGGTACTGGATTTGTCTTGGACATGCTGGGGCTTTATTTTGAAAGGGAGTACGTTTATACGTTTAACCGATAAGGAGTTATACTTAATGTGTGCCCGTCTTTAAAACTTGCACACAACTCCACTTATCACAGTATAGTCTCCTCAAAGCAATTGATATGATTCAAGACATTTAAAAAAAAAATCCCGTGCTAAGAAAAGTAGGTTCGCACACCGACTTTGGCGGAATCCAAATAATACTGCACAGAATGTGTCGTTAACAAATATCCAGTTGATGAGTAACGTCGATGTCTGTTCTCCCACACTGGCCCCGTTGCGGGCTTCTTATGACGTCTGGTGAGCAGACAAGCAGGCAGCATGCAGGGGAGGGGAGGGGGTAGTGTTCTTCCAGGTTGCCATAGAGACAGAGGCTGCATTTTTTTAAAACACCGCCTCCTCCCTGAAGACTGAACGGCTACAGCTGTCACCGATATCGGGCCCGCCTCCTCCTCCACTAAAACAGGACCGGTTCTTAAAGAAGCCTCGCACGTCCCCCCCCCCCCATGGGTAAACAATTTAATAGTATATTAGTATAGTATGTTAATATTCTAGTAAAAATTTGAAGTATTAGTCTAATTTACACATACAAAATTTAAACAATTCATTTGTATAGTATAAATGCATAAGCACATTTGTTCATCTGCTTCAATCTGACTGCATATTGGCATATAAAGTGTTGTAGGTACATAACACCACTGGACTGACTGGGTCCATGTTTGGGGTCTTTTACTTGACTTTTATAGTCCACTGAGCTCTACATTCAATTTAAACATCGCAGCTGTTGCACATTTATTTGTAAAGCTCTGAATTTATCCGGCTAAAGACAGCCCAGTTTTAGCACAGCCACTGAAACTGAGCATTTTGAATCATGTGTATATATATAGGGCTGATCAACCTGAGATATTGGATGCATTACAAATGCATTTAAATGCTTTGTTTGAAGATCATTTTCTTTTCAGAAAAAAAGTTTTTTTCTGCCACTTCAACAAACAATTTACAATCATCACATGTCTATTTAACCAGTGTGCACCACAAGGTGACTGGCAAGACAATGATTTGAACTAACAAATCCAAAATTGTAACTGCATAAATATATTCCAAGATATTTACACTACCGTTCAAAAGTTTGGGATCACATTGAAATGTCCATATTTTTGAAGGAAAAGCACTGTACTTTTCAATGAAGATAACTTTAAACTAGTCTTAACTTTAAAGAAATACACTCTATACATTGCTAATGTGGTAAAGGACTATTCTAGCTGCAAATGCCTGGTTTTTGGTGCAATATCTACATAGGTGTATAGAGGCCCATTTCAAGCAACTATCACTCCAGTGTTCTAATGGTACAATGTGTTTGCTCATTGGCTCAGAAGGCTAATTGATGATTAGAAAACCCTTGTGCAATCATGTTCACACATCTGAAAACAGTTTAGCTCGTTACAGAAGCCAATAAAACTGACCTTCCTTTGAGCAGATTGAGTTTCTGGAGCATCACATTTGTGGGGTCAATTAAACGCTCAAAATGGCCAGAAAAAGAGAACTTTCATCTGAAACTCGACAGTCTATTCTTGTTCTTAGAAATGAAGGCTATTCCATGCGAGAAATTGCTAAGAAATTGAAGATTTCCTACACCGGTGTGTACTACTCCCTTCAGAGGACAGCACAAACAGGCTCTAACCAGAGTAGAAAAAGAAGTGGGAGGCCGCGTTGCACAACTGAGCAAGAAGATAAGTACATTAGAGTCTCTAGTTTGAGAAACAGACACCTCACAGGTCCCCAACTGGCATCTTCATTAAATAGTACCCGCAAAACACCAGTGTCAACATCTACAGTGAAGAGGCGGCTGCGGGATTCTGGGCTTCAGGGCAGAGTGGCAAAGAAAAAGCCATATCTGAGACTGACCAATAAAAGGAAAAGATTAAGATGGGCAAAAGAACACAGACATTGGACAGAGGAAGACTGGAAAAAAGTGTTGTGGACGGATGAATCCAAGTTTGAGGTGTTTGGATCACAAAGAAGAACGTTTGTGAGACGCAGAACAAATGAAAAGATGCTGGAAGAATGCCTGACGCCATCTGTTAAGCATGGTGGAGGTAATGTGATGGTCTGGGGTTGCTTTGGTGCTGGTAAGGTGGGAGATTTGTACAGGGTAAAAGGGATTCTGAATAAGGACGGCTATCACTCCATTTTGCAACGCCATGCCATACCCAGTGGACAGTGCTTGATTGGAGCCAATTTCATCCTACAACAGGACAATGACCCTAAACACACCTCCAAATTGTGCAAGAACTATTTAGAGCAGAAGCAGGCAGCTGGTATTCTATCGGTAATGGAGTGGCCAGCGCAGTCACCAGATCTGAACCCCATTGAGCTGTTGTGGGAGCAGCTTGACCGTATGGTACGCAAGAAGTGCCCATCCAACCAATCCAACTTGTGGGAGCTGCTTCTGGAAGCGTGGGGTGCAATTTCTCCAGATTACCTCAACAAATTAACAGCTAGAATGCCAAAGGTCTGCAATGCTGTAATTGCTGCAAATGGAGGATTCTTTGACGAAAGCAAAGTTTGATGTAAAAAAAATCTTATTTCAAATACAAATCATTATTTCTAACCTTGTCAATGTCTTGACTCTATTTTCTATTCATTTCACAACATATGGTGGTGAATAAGTGTGACTTTTCATGGAAAACACAAAATTGTTTGGGTGATCCCAAACTTTTGAACGGTAGTGTATATTTTTCAATAATGAGCTACGGGAGGAACTGTATAGGGTACACAGCTCATGCGGAAAACCAGCAAGCATTGAGAGCTGTGGCAGTCAAAAGCTCTGTCTTTTGGTGGAAAAACGGCTCATTTTGGGGAAATATTCTGTTATTTTAAAAGTAAAGTTCCCCATTCATCAATTTTTATTGGCTTTGTGAATATGACGACACAATCTGGAAACCCTACACGTAGCATGTAACTTTACTGAGTGAACTAGCTTTAGGTGGACTAGCTTCGTATATAACATGACAGTTGTTGCATTTATGTGTAAATTCTTACTGTCCGAGGAAATAAATGTCATTTAGTGTTGACTTCTTGTATTCCTCCTCTTTCAGCAGCTCACACCATTACAGATTATCACTTGGAAGCACACACATTTTTGGGGTCCTCTTGTTAGAGAAATCGCCGACTCCCACACTCAACTTTGTTGGCTGCAAGATGTGTTTGTTTGTCTGACAATCACAGAATCTATCCTTTAGTAATGCCTACACCAGGAGACAAGAACATTCACAGAACTTATTGAATAAGAAAGCCCTCGTTTATAGTCTGTCTCTGCCTCCTCACATTCATAAAAAGGATGAGAAAAAAAAGGTGTAGATGTAGAGGACAGTGACGGTGGTGTCCATGTATATTGGATATAAAGGGATGTAGATGTACAGGACAGTGATGGTGGTGTCCATGTATAAAGGATATAAAGGGATGTAGATGTACAGGACAGTGATGGTGGTGTCCATGTATATAGGATATAAAGGGATGTAGATGTACAGGACAGTGATGGTGGTGTCCATGTATAAAGGATATAAAGGGATGTAGATGTACAGGACAGTGATGGTGGTGTCCTTGTATATAGTCTATAAAAGGGATGTAAAGGACAGTGATGATGGTGTCCATTTATAAAGGATATAAAGGGATGTAGATGTACAGGACAGTGATGGTGATGTCCATGTATATAGGATATAAAAGGGATGTAGATGTAGAGGACAGTGATGGTGGTGTGATTTAGACTGAGGGTGTTATAGTAGAACACCTCATCCCAGCTTCTCACAAGTCTACCCAGAGAATTTAACTGGCTAATGCAGGTGTGTCACCTTTCTACTCGCCTCATATTTTAATGGTCTAACATGCTGGACCCCACATGTGTTGTCTACATCGCATGGGTGTTGGCCTCTCTGATGCTCCCATATTAAAAAGGCAATTCAGAGGACGGGCATTTTCCACCGAAAGTAAGATAAAGCCTAGAATTTCTCACTCAAAGCAGCAATGGGATGGGTCTCATTTTATGCTGAATTTGGGAGCAATCAGTTCTAATACTCCTTGGCCCATACTAACATGTTTTCAGCTCAAGAAATGTTAAACAAAGGATTCCCAGTTGTTAAGTTGGGCGAGATATTTGGGCAGGGGTAGTTGTCAATGAAATTAGAAATGTGTACGGTTCTACAGTGAAATTTTTCAACACAGCACATACCCACCAACCAGAAAAATTTGGCATCGCACAGAAAAAAATGAGTTGCATCTTTACAAAACAGATGTGGCCCTTCATTTGTACTAGATGGGTACACAAAAAAATGAATTAATGCTGCAATTTGAAAAATTATGTACATACATATGTACTATAATACAACATGGTAAGTGCATACAATACAATAAATGCATAATAAAATACAATAGATACATAAATTTAAATAAACAGACAAAAATTCTATTTAGAATTGAATAATGTGTCAGTTTAGATGATAAAACTTTCCCTTTTCACCGAGACAGCCAGGTTTCAGTTTAGCCATTGGAAGACCAAAAATCTATTGGATTTTTTTCAACTGAAAGGTGATCACACGGAGAACAGACCTAACATTCTCAAGTTCTCTGACTGCAAATTTGCTTACTAGCACCATTTTTTCTATTGTTTGACCACACTGCATAGCAGTGATTCACTATTCAACATTTCTAAATTTGCATTTGTCTATTAACTTACTTTTTAAGTCTTGTTATATCTTGTACATTGTATGTAAATGAATCACCAAGTGAAATTCGTTGTATGTTTGTTTTAAATGATACATTTTTTTTCCAGATCAGCAAACCAATAACTGACAAGGGTATATGAATCTTTATGAGGAAATAATGCCACTGGAAAAGCTGTTGGCTAACTTTACTATTATTCTTTATAACCAATATAAAAACATGAGCTAACTTCTACAGCTGCACAGATAATGTAAAATGTCATTTCAGTTTAAAATACCGTACAGCTTCACTAGCTATCCCAGCTGGGTCTCTTTTCATATGAGAGATTCTGCAAATTGCAGTCTTGCTCCTATCCTGTACCACTGTAGTTATCCATGAGCTGGTTTTTGGAAGTCAGATTGTACATGACATGTGCCAAGTATCCAGATGAAACATTAACTCCTCTCTTATTTATTTACAGTTTCATCTGATGGCCTACTTTCTGCCTCTGGCTAAGTTAAGCTTTTAATACACGTGGGCTAGTACCTTCCATTTCAGGGCTATGCGAAAGCTTTCCAAGCTGTGCCCCATGTTAACACAGGTCACAGCAGTTCAGTTATGTTGGTATATATACACGCTTTGTATGCAATGTTAAGTTAAGGTGAGCTGGTGTGTTTCATGTGTTTCACTTGGCACTGTTGACAAATCCTTGGTCTTGCCCTTACTGGTTTCCATGCAACTCACACATGGCCCAGATGTCTTATAGGGCCTCATTCTACTATCTGTATTGACTAAAATGGAGAGTGGCTCTTACTCAGCACATGAAAAACACTGGTTTCAAACTATAGTAAAGTGTAGTATAGGCCTGGTATAGTATGGTGCATAGCCTTATGGTATCGTATGATATATTATAACGGGCTATTTTATAGTACAGCATAGCGCCAGAACAATGCAATGACTTTTTTGAAAATAGTCTTAATATTCTGCTTGCCAGAGTGACTTAAAAAAAAGCAAACAAACCAGAAAGTCGGTATAATAGGGGACCTCATTGCAGCAGCCGCTCATAATGCCTTCAGAGCGGTCTCAGTGTTACTCCCTGCGGAGCGCCTGTCACCAGGTCGGTACTAACCTCGGATCAGATGCTGTCTTCTCCTGAAGTAGGTGATCTTGGAGGTGTAGTCGTTGTAGATGGAGTTCATCCCCACGCTGCGGTTCTCCAGCCAGTGCGCCGTGGCGACCCCTCTCCCGAGCACCCTCATGGCGCGCACCCCGGTCTCCCTGCGGAGCTCCAGGACCACCTGTCCGGACACCACGCCACCGCCGCTGTACACGGCGTCTGCCGGCCCGTCCAGCTCCAGCGTGAAACTCTTGATTGCACTAAACGTCATTCCTTATTCATAACAAAACGACAACGTTAGTTACGTTTGGTAATCATGACAAATCTTTTTTTTTTTTGTAAGCAAATGTCTCAACACTCACCGGTGGTTTGAGGAAGGACGCAGAAAAAAAACGAAAGCCTCCGAAGAGACGCAAAGTGGAGCACGTCAGCACGAGGGGTCCGGTATAAAATCCTCGACGTGTTTACAATACAAGGCGTTCATTGGAGGTCGTGGTTTATAGCTCCATAAGGATTTCAACGCCCAGATAACAGCCGCTCTCTGTTTTACACCAATTAGATGGAGCACATGGAAGGCAACGGCCGCCCATTTTACGACGGGGGGGGGGGGTCCGTGCATGCGCTGTAATATTTTAAAGGTCCACACCGGCGTTGGACGGGGCTTTGCAGTGAGCCGCCAGGTTTGAAAAGTAATACGCGCTGTGCTTAAATTACCTACGGAATTAACACACGTTTTTTTTTTTTACTCTACGCGCCCCCATCAGCTGAGGATATTTCACCAAGAGGGGCAACCAGCTTAATGTTAGATTCTAACTGTACTTTTTTTTTACACGAGGGATAACTGTTGTAGCCTAGTTGAGTTCATAAATTGTCCACGTCATTCTGTCCATTCACAGATGTGCTTGTGTGCCTGATAGCAGGTGGGGCCTAGCAGATAAGGAGGCAGTCTTAATTGACAGGCCCAAGGTTTGATCCTTTTGTGTGGCCGTCAGCCTCTTGTTCCCTGTGCAAGGGATTTTGAGTAAGAGCACAATGGGTTGTTTTGGATCAATGCATCGCCAGAAAGCGTACGTTGCAGTTGCATCAAGGTGTGCAGAGCTGCAGCAGTTATATTCCAGTTCACAGAGTGCTTGGGCAACATGATTCAGAAAGTGGTGTGGGTGCAGGTCTTTGGTCTAACCAAGCAGTTACACACCTGATTCTATTAGTCAACCAATAGTCATTGCTAAGGACCTTGATTTGTAGACTCGGGTGTGTAACTGCTTGGTTGGAACAAAGACCTGCACCCAGACCAGCCCTTTCTGGATCATGTTGTGCATGCCCTGAACCATCTGTGTCAGCAAAATATGTTTTTATTATTATTTGCTGCAGTATTACTATTTTATCTATTATACTACTGCATCACCACTATTGTTATTTATTATTTTTGGTGCCATGTTCCTTGGACTTTTACACTCAGCTATTGTCTTAAATTAAACCAGCTTCAGAATCGCCTCAGCATACAGGGGTGGGCAATCTTATCCAGAAAGGGCCGGTGTGGGTGCAGGTTTTTATTCCAACCAAGCAATTACACACCTGTGTCTCCAAATCAAGTTCCTCAGCAGACTCTACTGGTTGATTAGTGGGATCAGGTGTGTAACTGCTTGGTTGGAACAAAAACCCTCACCCACAGCGGCCCTTTCTGGATAAGATTGCCCACCCCTGAATTATGAGGTCAAAACAAATTGGGGGCTGTTGTGTCTACAACATGTATTTTAGCGCCATGCTTCCTCTTACAACTAAAGTTGGACTTGTGGTACACCAACCTCCCTCCTGCCCATTAGACCACTAGGTAGATGAACTCAGTTTGTTTACCTCTGCTCGTCTGCAAATTTTTCCCATCAGCAAAACATTTTCTGCATTCTCAGAGGTCAAGGTCTGCGTTATGGTTGTAACACAAATCCGTTTTTTTAAACAGTTTAAAGTTAACCGTGCATGAGGTTAGAACCCCGTATCATTTTACTGCTTTTCATTGCCTAAACAGGTGTTAACCTCCTTGTCAGTAGTTAGCATTGACAGTGCAAACAGAGGGGCCCCTGGGCAAAAGGAGAGTAAAACAGTGTCTGCATCTCACCGTGCAGTGGCTGGTCGCCTTTCTACTTGACCTAAATATTATTCCTCAGGCCGGGGTTTGCTCCAAAGCCACCTACCTGCTAAGGTTTCATTGCATGCAGCTTTGACATTTCACACCCGAACAGCGGCTGCTGCTTGTTGGATCAAGGTTTTTATCTTATTGGTGTACAGAGATTATCTGAATTCTTCCACAGGCCACAGAAGATCGTGTAAGTAACTGGGACAGGGAAGTAGGTCCAGATGGAGTGTGCTGGTCACAATGGGTGCATCCTAAAACGTTCTCACCACTCATTTCCACTCCTCTCCTACCAGGAAGTAACTTGAAGGAGATGAAGACAGGAATGAGGCAGAGGAGGGAGTGAGAGAAAGTGGACATCATAGGAATGTCTGAAACTCAAAGGACTTCTTGGACAGGACACACCTGTCTTTACAGGAGATGTTTTATTCAAATGAGATCTTTTGTCTCCTCCATGGACTACAGGTGACATGGAGGCCCAGACACCAGTCTCACGGTCACAGATTAAAGGAGGAGGTAGTGAAGAAAAGATTGGTGTATCTTTAGAATGAAGCCAGAGCCTGAGGAGCCTGGCTTGGGCTGACAAATTCAGTGCCATTTTAATCAATCTTGACAGACTGGCTTCATCTTTGTTCTTAAAACCCGTTTTATTCCTGACGCATTTGCTTGTTTTGCTTATTAACCTGCTTTTAATTCATGTCTATTTTTATCATTCAACTTACTGTTTTTTATTGATCACAGTATTTTTGTCAATAATTAGTGGTCCATCTTACCATCATCGTTGTCGTCATTTTCATTTATTGTATTAGTTGTAATAATGGTAGTAGTAGAAATTGAGTGACATGGATTGGGTGCAAGTCCATGAATACTGGGATGGCATCCAGTGCCTTTCCTGTGCCCCCGATCATAGGATTAATGGTTGTGTCAGGAATGGCATCCGATGTAAAATTTTGCCAAATCAGTATGCGGGTTGACAAGACCATACCGGTCGAGGCTCCATGCTGGATCGGTTGAGGCCTGGGTTAATAACGACCACATTGGTGCTGTGCCCTCACAGGGGACCGATGGAAACTGTAAAATCCACTGTGGTGACCCCGGAGAAATGGAACAAGCCAAAAGAAGAATGGTGGTAGTAGAAATAGCAGGGCTGTAGCCAGCCTACTAAAAGAGATTAGTCTTTTTTTCCTAGAAAAGGACCCTTTTATTCTGAGTACAGGATATCTTATGCAAGCTGACCTTTTACCAACTATGGCTATGAATGCACTATACTTCATAGCCTTCTAAAACTTGTAATTTAGTGGGAGGAAGGCCTAATAATGGCTATCTCAAACTTAAAAACATACGGTAGGGACTATGAGCCAATTTTGTTGCAAAGTGCTGTTTGTTTTCACTGAATACACTTACATTGTGCTTTTTTGGACCTTTGGTTTATTGGGGTAGACCAGTTGACCTACTTGACTCACTCTTGGCTATGCCCATGGATAGTGTGGTACAGTTAAGAGCACTCAGTTTAAAGAGCTCCTAAAACTAATTTTTGACAATGTATGCAAACTCTAAGGTGAGCAAAAATCCAGCGAATGACAGAAATATTAAATATGTGTTTGAAACCCAGGGCCAATCTCATGAAGGAATCAAAACATTGTCAAGGTGTCTTTGCTTTACCTAGCAACACAAGACGTGCCACTGGCGTTCACAGATCGCTGGTCTCACAAAGGTGGTTATCAGCTCCATTAGTAAACTCTGACTAATGTAATCAAGCTATTAAAGAGGTCACATAAAAAGGGGATGTTGTTCACAAATAGCAAATCACAAGCAGTGTATTTTTCAGAGAATAAGAAAAAAACAAACTTGAAACATTATAAAAGCAAAAAGTAACAACAGTTATAAGAGGCAAAAGCATAATGATTTTAGATGAATGAAATGTATGAGTCCAGTCCATCTCCAGGAGTTTGGTACCAGAGCCCGTGCTATGTGTGGAGGTGAGCCTAACTATATCTAGTTGGTACTGCTCCACCTTCCGCACCAACTCAGGCTCCTTCCCTGCCAGAGAGGTGACATTCCACATGCTGAGGGCCAATCTGCAATGCCGGAAGTTGGCACACCGCGGTCCCCGCCTTTGCCTGCCGCCCAGCCTCCATTGCACCCTACCCCAATGCTCATCCACGCATTGGATGGGTCCATGAGGTGGTGGCTCCATTTTTTTTTCGGGCTGGGCCCGACCGGGCCCCATGGGCCAAGGCCCGGCCACCAGACCCTCGCCGGTGAGTTCCCTTCCTAGGTCTGGCTCCAGGAGGGGGCCCCGGTTTCCCTTTTCCGGGCAAGGTGCTGTAATTCTGCTGGTGTAATTTCATTGGGTTTCTTAGGAATCGCTCTTAGTTTGGTCCATCCCCTGGGACCAATTTGCCTTGGGAGACCCTACCAGGGGCTATTGCCCCCGACAGCACGGCTCCCAGGATCACCGGGACACACAAACCCCTCCACCACATTAAGGTGGTATATCAGTGCCCCAGCATTAAGGCACAGTGATGCCATGCGTGGCTGCAATGAGTCATGTTAATATAAGAATCTAAAAGCTTGCAAATGAAGGCCATTGCCTCACTATATAATCTTTAGCACTAACAAAGTAATCAGAACCTTAATTTTCCTGGGTAACGGCCTGTAAATGTCCTTTTCTACCGGTCAGCCCTTTCATACACCCAATTTATTTCCTCTGTTGGCATCTACTGGAAAGTTAGCAAAATGTACAATTTAGGTATGGCACTGCAATTTCATCTAAATTAAACAAAGCTAAACTCAAAATAAATGCCAGTAGACAGGACAAATCAGACAAGAAAATAAAATAATAGAATAATAACAATAAAATAAATCATAAAATAAAATTTAAAAAAGATGGTAGACAAGTCCTTAAAAATAATTTTCTTTTTTTGGGGGGGGTTCCCCCTTTTTCTCCTTAATTGCACTTGGCCAATTACCCAACTCTCAGAGCTGTCCGGGTTGCTGCTCCACCCCCTCTGCCGAACCGGCTTCCTCTGATACACGTAGAGTCGCCAGCCGCTTCTTTTCCCCTGACAGCTGTGCCAGGGGGACGTAGCGCATAGGAGGATCACGCCATTACCCCCACTTCCCCCTCCCCCCTGAACAGGGGCCCCGACTGACCAGAGGAGGCGCTAGTGCAGTGACCAGGACACATACCCACATCCAGCTTCCCACCCGTAGACACGGCAAATTGTGTCTGTAGGGATGCCCGACCAAGCCGGAGGTAACACGGGGATTCGAACTGGCGATATCTGTGTTGGTAGGCAACGGAATAGACCGCTACGTTACCCGGACACCCCATAAACACTATTTTCAAACATTAAATAAAGAGATAATTAAGAACATAAAAAGAAAACATAATCCATTGACAAATGGGGGCCCAAATCAAGTCAATTTTCTTTGTATAGCTCAGTATCACAAATTACAAATTTGCCTCAGGGGGCTTTACAGCAACACAATATCCTGTCCTTAGACACTCACACCGAAGGAACAATGCCCTAAAAAAGAAAACCTTTAAGAGTAAAAATAGGACGAAATCTCAGGGAGAACAACAGACCAGAGATCTCGCTCCCAAGACGGACAACATGCAATGGATGTTGTGTGTACTCAATTTACAGAATACAACATTGAAAGAGGATAAAAGAATTATAATGGAATTATAAGATATATGAAGAATATGATGAGTAGGATGCCAAGCAGTGTCCAGATGCCACTGGAACAGCCCAGGACCCAAGCCACGTGACCACCATCACCATGTAGACAAAAGACAAAAAAAAAGGTAAAGGGCAAAAAGACTGGGTTGTTTTTTGTTTTTTTTTGAAGACATTAAAAAAGTCTAAGAGCTTTCTTATCTCTTCTCTTACTGTATGACACAGTAATTTTTATTGAGAATTGCACTGATAAGAATCTAATTTAGATAAAGATTGTCCAAGTCCACTATGTGTATCTACTATGTACAATATTTAAAAAGAATAAAACTGTCAACTGGAAAGTTAAACTGACATCCATCTTCATCTTTACACCTCTTCTTGGTGACCCCCCCTTGGTGACCCCCCCCCCAAAAAAGAAGAAGAAGGGAGTTGACCTATGAAAAGGGCTTTGGATCCAACAGCCTGAACATTCTGGTCCAGAGCAGGTTAGCCATGCAGTGCAAGTTACCAATGCTGATATGCCCCGCTTTAAAGTGAACCACCATCATTAGACCAAAAACCTAAACCCAAACTTAACTTGTAAACCCACTTACTATCTCCCTTTGTGAGACAAGCCCCATTTGTGTACATGTTTGCAAACATAGAACCTGAGGCTTTTCCAATCTTTACTTTTGTCACGAATTCAACCAAGAAGTCCAAAAACTATATTGAGTATAGACAGGTTGGTTATATTTCTCTCTGTACGTCAACATGGCAGACATGCTGTGAGTGAGTGCAGGTATTCAGGACGCAGCAAGGGCAGTTGTTTGAGCTGGAAATTGTCTCTGTAGATGGTGATGAGATGGTGGTGGTTCCATGGTGGTCTGAAGTGACTTTCTCTTATCTGGCAGGAGAGAGAGAAAGATAGAGGAAGAGGGAAAGACTCAATCAATTAATCGATCAAGCAAGCATTAAATGACTTATATTGATACAGCAAATCTTGCATACAGCCATCCGGTCCTTGTATAACCAAAGTGAGAGCTGTGTCCGCATTCTCGGCACAAAGTCAAACACATTTTCGTTGGGTGTCAGACTCCGCCAAGGTTGTCCCTTGTCTCCGATTCTGTTTGTTATATTCATGGACAGGATCTCAAGGCGCAGCCAAGGTTAGAAGTGTGTCTGTTTTGGGAACCTCAGAATTGCATCTCTGCTCTTTGCAGATGATGTGGTTT
Organism: Lampris incognitus; assembly: GCF_029633865.1. NCBI lineage: Eukaryota > Metazoa > Chordata > Actinopteri > Lampriformes > Lampridae > Lampris > Lampris incognitus. The sequence continues at coordinate 84,719,160 of NC_079213.1, read as the reverse complement.
TGTTGGCTTCATCAGAACGCGACCTCCATCGCACACTGAGGCGGTTTGCAGCTGAGTGTGAAATGGCCAGGATGAGAGTCAGCACCTCCAAGATTGAGGCCATGGTTTTCTACCGGAAAATGGTGGATTACTCCCTCTGGGTTGGGAATGAGTTGTTGCCTCAAGTGACGGAGTTCAAGTATCTTGGGGTCTCGTTCACGAGTGAGGGTAGGATGGAGTGGGAGATTGACAGGCAGATTGGTGCAGCGTCAGCAGTAATGTGGACGTTGTACTGGACCGTTGCAGTGAAGAGGGAGCTGAGCCAGAAGGCAAAGCTCTCAATTTATCAGTCAATCTTCATTCCAACCCTTACCTATGATCACGAGCGTTGGGTTGACTGAAAGGGTGAGATCGTGGATACAAGCGGCTGAAATTAGTTTCCTCCATAGGGTGTCTGGGCTCAGCCTTAGCGATAGGGTAAGGAGTTCAGACATCCAGAGAGAGCTCGGAGTAAAGCCGCTGCTCCTTCGCGTCGAAAGGAGCCAGTTGAGGTGGTTCAGGCATCTGATTAGGATGCCTCCTGGGTGCCTTCCTTTGGAGGTTTTCTAGGCACGGCCAACTAGGAGTAGACCCTGGGGTAGACCCAGAACTTGCGGGAGGGACTACATGTCCAGTCTGGCCTGGGAACGCCTTGGAATCCCTCAGGAGGAGCTGGAGGGTATTGCTGGGGAGAGGGACTCCTGGAGTGCCCTACTTCGCTTGCTGCCACTGCGACCCGACCCCGGAGAAGCAGCTCAAGATGAATAAATGAACAAATGCACACCTTACATAAGAATGCAATGCAATACTTTCCATGATCAATCAATTAAACTTGAACTTGTGAACACTAAAATGCAAGGTAATGCACATGAGAACAATTTCAAAAACAAAAGGCAAGCTTCTTACCATGTCAAACTGCCATGGTGCAAGCCTTTGTCTACAGATCTTTGGTGGGCGGTAATCTGCTTGGACAGTGGTCAAAACTGGCCCAGACTCTATATCACAGGGTAGTTGGTGAAATGCGGACTGAAAATAGTGCTGGATAATTATCTTATAATGTCCAGAGAGAGTACAAATCAACAAAAGTCTGAGCAGTCAAACCTATCACTATTGGTTTTTTTTCCTTCAGTTTATTCCAAATTTAGACCTCCTCCACCCTCCCTGCTAGTCTCTTACCTTGGCCTCACAGCATGTGGCCTGGCAGTGGTTGTGTGGTCTGGCCAGCTTCCCAACTCTTTTGGGGTAATGCTCGTACTGTAGTTCAGGCTGTTAAGAGCAGGCCGTCCAAGCTCAATGTGGTTCCTAGTCATCAGGTTGGCTTTAGACACCCAAACTCGATGCTGTGTGGTTCTTCTATGAAAGGATATAAAGTCCAAAAAGGCTAATAAGAATATGAATAGCTTCGGAGAGAATAGCTAAGCCCATATCAGAATATAAATGGTCAGGAAAGAATATCTGAGCCAAAAACTACTTGAATGGAGCATGTGTGTCACATTCACATTAACTAATATGCAGGGTGTGAAGAGACTATCCCTGTCTGGATGTTAGATGAGAGGGGTCAGTTAGAAGGAATAGGTCATTGGGGCGATCACTTTGTCTCCTCCTATTAGACACATATTGCTAAATTTGGCTCAGAACCTCTACAGAGAGTTTGATGGGAAGTTCTGACATCCCAGATTTACTCCTAACCTGGCCTCCTGAACCCCCACCTCACCCCAACCACCTGCCCATATTCCCATCCTCCTGCCTCCTTACCCATAAGACCAGACACATTACTATGACCCTGCAACTACACTTAGACCACACCATCATCATCAATGTAAAGTAAACCAGTCAGATGGAATGCCTTCCTCAACAGTTAAACCCCATAAGATTGAAAGGGATCAGCGTTTCTTCTCCTTAAAAGAAAAATTGGTTTCAATAAGCCATGACGAAACAGAGGGATTTGAACTGGCGATCCCCATTTTGGTAGGCAACAAAATAGACTGCTATGCTACTGGATGCCCAGGAATAACAGGGCTGTTTGATTAATCTGAAACCCAGACATTCAGTCAAAATGAAATAGATTCACCAGTAATGTCAGCAATTTCCCCCACCACCAAACAAACAAACGACAGCTGAACCTGGATTTTAGCTACTGAAGTGTAGTTAACTGTTGATAAAAGTCTTTTACAAACGTGTTCTGCTTTAACACTTATCAGCCATGACAACACCAGTTCCTCTTCCACCTTGCCAAATCTGGCTGCTAAACTAATGGTGTGAACACGATGTTCCATACATTTTTCCCCCTGAGAAATCGTACCAGACAGTAACGATTAAAAATGAGCTACTTCAGAAGCATTATGTTTAATACATAATCTGAAAAAATTCACCAAGTTTGTTGCCATGAAATGGTTCCCTGAAAGTTGACATCCACCGGTCCTTGGAGGAATCATTGAGGTTGACTTTCAGACGTTCTTTGACTTGGGCTGGTCCATCAAAGAGAAGGTGTTGATTTGATAATCTTGTGCAACAGGGTTATCAAATCAGTCTTGTAAATCTATTAATTAATTTTGGTTGTCCAATATGTATAATTGAACCATTCAAGTTGATGGCATAATCAGTTGCACCAATTGGAGTACTTGGCAGAGGATGGCTCCAGTAAATACTGTCACAAAACAGGCAGGACAACTTCTTACTTCAGTGAAAACAATTTATTAGAACAGCCAATCAAAAGAGGAAATCTGTGAATGCTTATCAGCACTAATTATAAACTAACACTAATCAGGTACATTCTATAACAAGCAGCAATGTAATGATCAAGGAGAAAGGGTAGTGAGGCTATGTGAATAGTATGTGTGTGTGTGTGTGTGAGAGAGAGAGTGTGTGTGTGTGTGTGTGTGTGTGGTGAAAGGACGGGTGCACGTGGGAGCGTGTGTGTGCATGTGCAAGGTATGAGTGTATTGTCCTGTTCGCAAGACAGGGATTTCCCCCAAGCTTCGCAGCCACTGTCAGGGGCCCGACGAGGTCGTAGGACAGCTGTCTGAGGTGGTGTACCAGGCGCGTATGTCCGGACGGGGGCACATGGTGGTGCTGCACCAGAACAGACTCTCTCTATACCACCCCCTTGCTCCGTTGTTGGGGGGGGGGGGGCACAGCAGCACCCCATGGCCAAGTTGACCACTACAGGTGAAACTGGGGAACCCATAGCACACCCATGCCTCTGCCTATAGTACTGCTCCCTGTATGTGGACTGAAGACACAGCTTCAGGAGCAGACACACTTGGTCAGTGTTAAGGGTGGTCCTATTGCTAAGGGTGGGGATGTCTTGTAATTCATACAGACTACCTCCACTGCTTCATCAACAGGAACACACATGAAGAGAGACTTAACATCATAAGAGACCACTGTTTCATCCCCCTCCATAATGATGGCCTAAGAGTACATCTGTCACCATCTTGCAATGCCGTGATTGCAACTATTCCCAAATCCTCGGTGAACAGTACACACGGCCATTGTAACTCTAGTTAATGATCACGCTCATTCGCATATGAAACTGATCATTGGTTTTGGTCATTGTGCAACTGTATTGTTTATAAGGGTGGGGAGACCTGCAGTCAGTTTAGACTGAAGAGGTCACTTAGATGAGTGATGAAACGTTTGTCAATAAACGTTGAGTCCAGATGAACTGATTCAACTTTCTTTGATTATTTACTGGTAGATTTCCTCCATATAGAGTTCTAAACACTGAGCGTGCAATGTTGCTTCATAGTCACTATAATGACTTGACCCCTCCCATGCCTACCCTAACCAAGGTTCATTTACCACCCCCACCCCCACGAATGTCTGTCTTACTGCATAATGTGTTTCTTCTTTGTTTCTTTGCATCCTCTTTCCTCTGGCCATTTGAATTTGAATCCCTTTTTAGACTTTTTATTCGAAAAATTGTATACAAATTAAGTTATAATACTGATATTATGACAGACAGATGTCACTTGCAAGGCTCTGCCATGCAGAACTATTTTTTTTGAGTTGGGCTGCTCACTGTGAGAAGCCAGGCTGGCGAAATGACAGTGTGAGTTGTCTCTCTCTCTCTCTCTCTCTCTACCACCTTCACTGGATCGCCCATGGGAACTGAGGAGGTGGATTGCTAGACATTGACGCCATAAGAAAACAGTCTCACCTCCTTGTGTTGATAATGTCCACTTCAGTAAACATTTGTAAAAGGTCAAATCCCTTCTTCACTATTATGTCTACATGTAGCCCACAGTGCTGGTACAGCTGCACATGGTGTTTTCACATTGCATGCCTCCTTGGCAGAGCAACAAAGCACAGACTAGCATGCTGTATCAAAGCATGGACACTGGCTTACCTTGACTGCAGGAAAAAAGGCCCTCTCTTTAACTGCTGACTTTACCCAAGACGACTGTCGATTATTTTTCCATTCTAGCAATTGGAGATTTGCTTTTAATGGGATGTGTTTTACAGACAAAATTTAGTATTTGTTATCATTCCTATGAGTCTGTTTACAAGACACGAGCCTAAATTGTATTCAGAATACACAGCACACATACATAGACACACATACATAGCGTGTATCTTAGCAGTATTGCTAACAGAAACTATTCCAGATGTCCTCTGAGGTTTGAGTCTTACCTTCTTTGCAGGTGGAGGGGATTGCTGCCAATCTCCCCGGAAGGTGTCCGTATAGTGGGAAACAAAGCCTCCATACCCTGTCACAGCGGGAAACCTCTCTGAATCAAAGGATCCAAATCAGAGCCTATTAAATGCTGTGTTCTGTTAGATTTCATTAAAAACCAACATCGTTATAGTTAACCTTCACACAAGTACTGATGCTGTTATAAGCCAAAGCTCTCTCTGACAAAGTTCATTGGAGCATGGCACCCTGCTTAAAAGTTAATTACAAACCAGACTTGAAGTCTTCTCGGTAACTTGTTGTTAAAGCAGGGCCAGGATCTTTGTCATATGTTTATTTTTGTGAAAGCTTTTACAAATATTTGATATTTGTTTTTCTTTATGCTGTTTTTGTTTTTGCTCTTACTTGTTTGGTCTTACTCTTGTTTTTGCCTTGTCTGGTTTTATTTTTTATTTTTGAAGCACTTTGTGGCATTGTTTTATGAAAGTGCTATATAGCTAAAATAATAATAATAATACTTATTATTATTATTATTATTATACCTGTTCCGGTATTGGATGTGAGTAGGCTGGAGGAAGTCTTTGCCTATTAGGGGTATTTGGATGAGGGTTTTCACTATAATATAGAGTGATAATACTATAATAATATAGTGATAATGCTGTCTGGAGTACTCAATTTGGTTTCCCCTTTATTATATTGTGTTGGTTAGTTAGCCAACTCCTACTGAGGAAAAAAATTGTTAAAAAAAAGAAAAGAAAAAAGAACAGAGCACAGTGCTTCACCATGGAGTTCCTTATGATGCGAAGCATGGTGACATAATAACTGATTTTCCTGAAAAGTCACAAATGCATGGGATGACATAAGGATAAGCAACACAAAAAGCAAATGATACATATAACACAAATTATACACTAAATGGCCAAAAGTAGGTGGACACACCTCATTTCAAATCCATGGGCATTAGTATGGCGTTAGTCCCCTGTGAGAGCAATTCATATTTGATGTTTGCTTACTTTTAATCTTTCACCATGACCTTACATAACTTAGATGGATGCTTAAAGTCCAAGTGTAATAGAACAAAGGTAGTCTTATGAAGTGTCTTCTCCAGGTGCACAAATAAAGACCTATTGTTAACTGTTGGCTGATAGCAGAGGAATTATATATGGGAGACTCACTGAATGTAGCAAGTCTGTACACGCTAATTTCAGAAGTGGCCTTGGTGGATGAAAGCTGGAAGACAAGAGATAAGGAGGGGAAGAACAGACAACTGCCCTACATGAGAGACCGTACTGTATTGATCGGCTCACATTCAAGCACCTGGCACCTGGGTTTGAATGTGTCTGTTCATTGAACATATATTAAAATCATGTGACAATACTGTAAGAGATTTTTGTCTCATTCCTCATGTAATGTCAGAGTGGAATTAAATAACTGCCACGACACCCCCCCCCCTTGCTGCTATAACAACCTCCACTCTTCTGGGAAGACTTTGCACTAGATTTTGAATATGGCCGCAAAGATTCACTCCCATTCAACCTCAAGAGCATTAGTGAGGTCGGGCACTGATGTTGGGCAGAAGGCCTGGCTCACAGTCGGTGTCCCAAATCATCCCAAAGGTGTTAGATGGGGTTGAGGTCAGGGCTGTATGCAGGCCAGTCAAGTTCTTCCACACCAAACTCAGCAAACCATGTCTTTATGGACCTCACTTTGTGCACAGGGGCATTATCATGCTGAAACAGGAAAGGACCTTCCCCAAACTGTTGTCACAAAGTTGGGAGTGCACCATTCTCTATAGTGTCATTGTATGCTGTAGCATTAAAATTTCTTTTTTACTGGAACTAAGGGGCCTAGCCCAGACCATGAAAAACAGCCCAATGTCATTATTCCTCCTCCACCAAATTATAGTTGGCACTGTGCATTTGGGCAGGTAGCATTCTCCTGGCAACCACCAAACCCAGAATGGTCCATCAGACTGTCGGATAGTGAAGTGTGATTCATCACTCCAGGGAACACGTTTTCATGGCGGTGTGCTTTATACCACTCCAGCTGAGCTTGGCATTGTGCATGGTGATCTTAGGCTTGTATGTGGCCACTCGGCCATGGACACCCATTTTATGTAGCGCCAGATGAACAATTCTTGTGCTGATATTGCTTCCAGAGGCAGTTTGGTGTTCGGTAGTGAGGGTTGAACTGAGGACAGATGATTTTTATGCTTTATCACTCGGCGGTCCCGTTCTGTGAGCTTGTCTGTCCTACCACTTCACAGCTGAGCTGTCGTTGCCCCTAGATGTTACACTTCTTACAGACTTACAGTTGATAGGGCAGATCTAGCAATGCAGAAATTTGATCAACTGACATGTTGGAAAGGGGGCATCCTATGACAGAGACACTATGAAAGTCACTGAACTCTTCAGTATGACCCAGTCTACAGCCAATGTTTGTCTGTGGAGATTGCACGGCTGTATGCTTGATTCTATGCATACACCAGCAATGGATGTGGATGAAATAGCCTAATCCACTCATAAGAAGGAGCGTCCACATACTTTGGCCATAAATTGTACATACAAACAAACAACACTAATGATATGCAGTGTTCATTCCTACAGTCATCGACACCGAAACCCCAGAGAAAAATCAAATTTTGCAGAGTATAAACCCGTGAATGAGAGTTCAATGCTTTAATCTCCCTTTTCTTAACTGTATTTTGCTGGTGTCAGAAAAAAATAGCATTATTAAGGAGGTAATTAACTGTATACTTGTGTTTTCCATTTTCAAGAGCATTGTCCAGACATGGAACAGATATGCCTTCTTTGCTGAAGAGTCCTATGCAAAATGACATTTCCACGGATAAAGTTACAATATCAACTTGCACTAAAGGCACCTAGGCGGCTTGGAACGCGAAACATATAGGAGGAGGGCTACCTTTGATTTCCCATACTCTCACACATGTTAAATATACACAGTTATTTTCTGTCGTGTCGTGGTCGTATCTTATTTTTGCTAAATGAATTCACGCATGGTATATTAGAAATGCATTCATCTGGTGAGTGTAATTCAACGGAACACTCGTAGTTCCACGATTTCAACAGCAGGTGTCAGTACGTTTTTATGGCACGGTTTACTATTGACGTATTGATGTTGAAAGCTTCTGAACCATAATTATTGAAACTTTTGGTAATATAAATCCTTGATTAAATAAACAACAGTGTATGTGTGAATTATTCTTAGAATAAGATATGCTAAAAAAAAAAACCCAATGTGAAACAAAAAAGCATGTGGCTGAATTCAGGAATCTCATTCTTTTCGAGTGAAGGAAGTGATGTAATGATACTTCCGCTTCTCGCGTCCTCTTTTCTTTGAGGCTCCGCTAGTGGCCGGGTGGGTACACATTTTATCTGTTGAATATATGTTGAGTTAGGATCAAATAAACGCTTTTCACTCGAACCAAATTTTGTTAAGCTCCGTCTACATCACTTCTATTTCTGTTTAACGTTCAGCAGGTCACTCTTGGTATAGAGAATACACAGCAAAACGAAAATTGTGACTCCCAACGCCACGCATGTGGCTAGGCCCTGCGCACACTGCTAGCTTATCTCTTGTTAGCAGTGGCTTGTAGTTACACTGCGTATCAGACAGTTAATTCAGTTAAATTGGTGATATTGCCCTCTAATTTCTATTATGCTGAATCTATTATAAATGATAGATAACTGTAGATTGTTAGCAAATGACTTAATTGACGAAACTTGGGCTGGTTTTCTTGTCATTAAGTTAGCCTCGTGTCTGTGCATATGAATTTTCAGACTGCTAAAATGCAGATCTTCGTGAAGACGTTGACGGGGAAAACCATCACTCTTGAGGTTGAGCCCAGCGACACAATCGAAAATGTCAAGGCGAAGATCCAGGACAAGGAAGGTGAGCTGTCAAACAGTTGATAGTGTTATTACACCTGTATGCACTTTCGGACCCGAGGAACTTTTTCATTGTTCTCAGAACTTTTGGAGGAACTACCCCCTTTCTGTGTCCGCACTGCGGGAACTGGGAACGATCATAGTTCTTAGAACACCGCTATGAGGGACATTTTTAGCTCCTACTTTCAGGATAGGTACCCTTGCAGCAGAAGAGGAACCTTGAGTTACATGTTTACGGTGATTGGTCAGCAAAAGTCAATAAAGCACCGGCAACCGCAATTTTTTAAAAACCATGTTAAACGTTAGCAGGGTACACAACAGGTTTTTATGCATGCTCAATTATTCAGGTAAGAAAATCAAAGTTGAATCAGTTCATCTGGATATAACGTTTATTGACAGATCCGTTTCATAACTCATCTAAGTGACCTCTTCAGTCTAAACACTGAGGTATCCCTACCTTCATAAATAATATGATGAAACGTGTCAATGAACATTCAGATGAACTGATTCAACTTTCTTTGAACCGATCTTAAAGGTAGATGGAGTAGGATTTGCCATATGTAAACACAACTTCAAAGTTGGCCCCTCCTCCCGACTCAAGAGACACCAGAAGTGCAGGCTCCTGACCACAGTTGCCAGAACACATCCCAGTGTACAGGCCAACTCCGCGTCACTCTTCATTCCCATCCCTTCGCCAGCGGGTGAAAGCCAAACCTAGATTCGCTCGTTTTGGAACGAGCATAGTCCCCTTGGCGTTTCAACACGCTATATATGCATCTTTTTGGTGCTGTGTCCGCTATTGTTGTGGCTTCTACTGGATACGTGCTTACGTTCTCGATCTGGCACCTGGTCGCTATGTTTAACGTCCTGTACACAGCAAAAGAAGAAAAATAAAATACAGGCAGAGGACAGGGTCTCTGCAGATAGACACCACCACACATGTCTAGTGGGTCAAAAGTGATTGAGAGGGTTTTGTATGAGTCTATACATTGATTTTTAGGGAAATCCTACTCATTCTGCATTTAACGTTAGCCTTTAAAAATTGAACAAAACATGGACAAATGGCTCGATGGTGAAGACCAGGCTTTATTGTGCCTATATGCAACCTCATAGTCTAAATTGCCATGTCTACTTTCCAACTTCATTATTATCATGAAACCCACAATAAATACAGCTCCAATCATGGTGTCTTCCATCTTGTGTTGCGTGCAGAATGAGATAAAAACGTTTGTATTCACACATATTTGACGTTGGTATACGGCTTAAGCCACTTCAGTGTTTCTGGTGGTGCGAACACAAACAGAAAAAAAAGCCCTTGAAGGGCATAGTTCTCAACGAACCTCCCCAGTGGGTAGTTCCTCCCAAGAATGCCCCCTTAAAAGAAACTCAAATGGGTGAATGGACTAGAGTTACACAAAAAATCTGGAGGAAAATAAAATTGTCATTTGGATTGCCTAAAGTAATTTCTGCACTAACTAGTATTGGATTTATAAAAGATTTTGTGCCCTCCCATATAGATGCAGGTTTTTAAAAATGGTCAGAACATGGACTCACTAATCTACACCAACTTAATAAGGATGGCATCCTTCAATCATTTGAACAGCTGAGAGAGGAATTTATGCTTCCTAACAGATTTTTTCAGGTGTTTACAATTCAGGGACTTTTTAACAAAACATAAATAGTGGGATAGAGTATTGGTGCTCACTCCAATTGAAGATTTCTTGATAAAATTACAAACAGGGATCGGGGATAAGAAAGTCATAAGTCATGTTTACCAAATATTTTTAGGCTTGAATATGAATAATACACTGCAGATAAAAGGAAGATGGGAAACTGAAATGAATACAGATATACCACAGGACATGTGGGAAGAAATATGCACTGAATCAAATCTAGTAACCAATTCAAATACATGGAGGGAGTTCAAATGGAAAGTAACTATGAGATTCTTTCAGACACCAGAAATAGTGGCTAAAATCGGCCCAGTGCACTAAAATAAATGCTGGAGAAACTGGAACACAACTTGGTAACCATACCCACATATTTTGGACATGCCCTAAATTAAGAACATTTTGGGAAGAGGTGTTTGAGGCACTTAAGTATTCCACCAAAACTTCACAAAAGATCCAAAGATGACATTACTGGGATTAATGCCAGAAGGAATTGATGGAAGAGCTAAAAAATACCTTTTACAAATATTACTAACAGCAGCAATTAAGTGCATCACAATTAAGTGGTTAAAACCTGATCCCCTCCAACATACAATTTATGGACTGAGAAAGTATGGGAGATATATCAGATGGAACAAATAACATACTCTTTGATATTTCAGAAAGATATATTTATTAAAAGGTGGAGCCCGCCCATGGCTATATTGAGACAGTGAAGTGTTCTAGACACTTTTATACATTCTGTATGATACATGCATCTCTATCCTCTCAATTCACCTCATCTGTCTATGCATATACACGCAGCCATACCACTACACACATGCGTACACAACTCCCCTCCGACCTCTCCCTTCCTTTTTTTTTTAATTATTCATGTCTTTAATTTATACCGCCATTACAACTAACATTTCAAGCTGAAGTAAAGGTTTTTTTTTTTCTTTGTTTTTCCTTTTATTCATTTAATTCCCTTTTGTTAAATTATTTGTAAACCATATAGGTACAGCTGAAAAAATGGAAAAATTGTAAACTTGATTGTATAAGCAGTTGAAATTGAAATAAAAACGAAGTAAAAAAAAAAAAGTCCCAAGAACTGTGGCCCGAAAGCACCTTATGTTCACAGAATAAATGGGCAGGTCGACCTGCCATTTCATCCATTATCCTTTTATTTATCAAATATATATGGTTGGGGTTACAATTTTAACAGGTTGTCTGTTGTCATTATCTCTGCCAGGTGGTAGCCTGGAAGGGATTGTGTGTGTGTGTCTGTCTGTCTCTCTGTCTGTCTGTCTCTCTCTCTCTCGCTCTCTCTCTCACAAACTACTGGATGTATCAGCCTAAAACGTTTTGTGCACAGTTATGAGTGTATAAGGAAGAACCTCTCATGGTTGCAGTGATTCAAAACCTTCGAAAAATGCTTTTTCTCGCTAACGGTGCTCCCTCCATTCAGTCTCTAGCTTGCTTGTTCAACGCTGCTCTCCATCGTTGTCCGAACTAAGTTAACTGTACGCATGCGCGAATCACATCTATGGTTGAGTCGGATAGGTCAGGGACAGTGTCAAACCCAAAACATACATTTGGGTATGAGTCTTGAAAGTAAAACAGAAGTCGATAGTATTTTGCAAGCCAGCAAATCATTCACTGCTGCAGCAGAACTGTAGGATCACCGGATGAACCAAAAAGTATTCTGCCTCGCCGCCGTGCACAAGTGCCATCGTCTCCAGTGTTAAAATGCCGCTATAAAAATACAAATTTCAAGAGTAGGATTATTCAGTCACAGCAGGAAAGCATCTCAGTAGCTACAATAAAACATTTCCCACGGCTCAGCTGTTTTTTTTACCATTGCTTTATGAATGAAATTCAATCAGCAGAGCAGCCATTTGCCTAGATTCATTTTAAATCATGAAAACCGCGACAGTTAAACACTTGTGAAGTCTTTTCTTACCATTGTTTTGTTGCTTTATAATGAATGAAAGTCAATCAGCAGAGCAGCCATTCGTTTCCATTCATTTTCTATCATGAAAATCTCAATGATTAAACACATTTGAAGTCTTTTAATAAGGGCTTTGAAATTATGATAGCCTGATCTCTGTTATTTCTTGCCAGATGTGGTCGCTTTCTTGAGAGGGTCCGCCTAGCAGGCTGCGCATCCAGACTGACAGGCAAAATGTTTTTATTAGATAGGTTTTTTTTTTTTAACTTGAGCGCTGCATATTAAAAGTCACAAAGTTGAATCAGTTTGTCTGGACATTGATTGAGAGAAACGTTTCATCGCTCATCCAAGTGACCTCTTCAGTCTCAACTGATTGAAGGCATCCCCCAAGCTTATATGCAACCAAGTTGCATTATGACCAAAACCAATGATTGGTTTCTTATGCAAACTGGCATGACCATTAACTAGAGTCAAAATGGCCGTGTACTATTCACAGAGGAATGGGGAACAGTTTCAATCACAGCATTGTAAGATTGCAACAGATGTACTCGCCCCCATCCCCCTTTGGTTTAGGGGTAGTCATTCCCTCATCACATAGATGGCCTCTTAATAATGTTGGGGGATGCCTGCAGTCAGTTGAGACTGAAGAAGTCACTTGGATGAGTGATGAAACTTTTCTCTCAATGTGTCTAGATGAACTGATTCAAGTCAAGTCAGTTTTATTTGTATAGCCCAATATCACAAATTCCAAACCTTCTGTGATCTCCTTACTTGGATTATTGGGCATAAATGCATAGTAAAAACGTGCTTTTTTCCCCCGTATTTCACATTAAATCAACTTAGGCACCGCAGAGGTCTTTTAATGACAGGAAAAATACTGGTTTTTCTGTTTGTCTGTGTGTACATGTATTTCCCTTATCCTGGTAGGCGAAAAAGGATGGTTTGTCACCAGAAGAGGAGATGTGTATGCCTGGCAGAGCTCTGCATCCTACTGGGTGCTCTCCTCTAGTTAATTATGAGAATTTTTCTTAGAACCAAGCCAGCCTGACTCCTGCCATTAGGTTACTTACTTTTGTAGCCTCGGTTTATAGTATAAAAAATGATAGACTCATGAAAATGTGTGTTTGCAGGCATTCCCCCTGATCAGCAGCGTCTGATCTTCGCTGGCAAGCAGTTGGAGGATGGGCGCACACTGTCAGACTACAATATCCAGAAAGGTAATAACCATGTGAATATTACTAAAATACACATCACCCGTATATGTAAACTTTATTATCTATAGCTGGCTAAAGCTGCACTAAGCGGTATTCTTGATGTTGAAAGCGAACCAAACCACTCCCTGTAATGAAAAAGGATGGATGGTACTGCTGATTGCATTGAAAATCAACACCACACAGTCTGTTCATTTTAACCAGACACAGGCTTTGTCATAACCTTCAGCTCATTATTGACATTATCCGACTCGAAGATGCCATCTCTACCCTCCACTATAAAATCCTGGATAAACTGCTTACGCAACTCAGAAGTTGAGAACGCTTCCCCTTCTCTCTCTCTGAGCGTCACCCTAGTGGTTTATTGGTTATGGGGGGGGGGTCGGTCTTTGGGCCAAATAATGTCAACAATGAGTTGAAGTGAAGGCAAAGCCTGTCTCTGGATGAAGAGAATGGCATTTGTTTCTCAATACAATCGACAGCACAAGCAAGCCTTTCCCATTGTAGGGAGTCATTTGACTCACTGTTACATTAAAAATATTGCTCAGTGCATCTTCAAGGGTAATATAGCAACATCCAGAACCTATGTTGGACTTCTTTCAAACATCTGTTATGATGTATGAACTTAATGAAAACCGGGGGGGAGACATGGAATGGATAGAAGAGATTTATTCCAAATGTGGATGTGAAGGGCCTTATGAGTTGAAACACAGGCTTTAATTATGTAAATCATTTTTATCCCTATCAGAGTCCACCCTTCACCTAGTGCTGCGCCTGCGTGGTGGTATCATCGAGCCCTCTCTCAGACAGCTGGCTCAGAAATACAACTGCGAAAAGATGATCTGTCGCAAGTATGTAATGTCAAATACTCCTTTATACATTGTTTCACCCTCATAACTTCAAACTTAAAAGTGGAGTGGTTCTCTCCAATACTTCTGTTAAATTTGAGATAGAGCAGTAGATGGAATTTGTTTTGTTTTTAAATATCAGTGACATTAGTTTGTAGTGCTTTATATTCAGACTGGAAAAGCAGGTTCTTGTGGCTGTTACAGGCTCCCTGCCAACTGACATTGAATTTTGTCAAAGAAACCTGAGTACTGATGGCATCTTGATATTGGCAGCCATAAATTATGATTAAAACTACTGAAAGATGATTGCCTGCCTGCTGGAGTGAACAAGGTTCATTAGCGTTTGGCCAGAATTCATTTCACTATCAGGATTTAGTCCTGACAGAGAATAAAACTGAAGTTCACTTTAGTAAAATTGATTATCCAATGAGTAATAATAATTTGGGTTTGTTTATAAATTATCAACAGTATAAGTAGGTTGTAGGAAGGAGGTTGTCAGAACTTTGATGTACCCAAAGGTAAATTTTGGGTTGAAGCCCATCCGTGGCACTGAATTGACATTTAAATACCTTCATTGTTAGTCTACTAAAAGGTTATTTGAAGAGAAGTGACTATGGAAACAAATACCTGCTACCAGACCAAGTCTTGCTCTGGCTTTCTGGTTGGTTCAAGAAACCTCTCCCTAAATTCTGACCTTTGATCTCTTGTACTCTAGGTGTTACGCTCGTCTTCATCCCCGTGCTGTTAACTGCCGCAAGAAGAAGTGTGGACACACCAACAACCTGCGTCCCAAGAAGAAGCTGAAGTAGATATTTGGACTGTGGGCTATGTATGACATCTTGTTAAAATAAACAGTAGAAAAAGAGCTGGTCCGTGTCTCTGAGTTCTAGTTTATCTTGGATCTTTCGTAAGAATGGAAGATTTCATGGTTTATCATGAAGAAAAATAAAATCTTAAGTTTGCATCATTTGGGCATATGGAGTGCAGAAAAACCAGGGATGATCAATTAATTGTTTACCTGCACATTGTCTGTCTTGGGAGAGAGTGCTTGTTGCAGCTAGAAAAGCGCTATAAAAAAAGCAACTTGATTGATTGATTGAACTGAGGTGACATGCAATACTTGTTTTAAAATGTTTCGCTAGGGATGAATTTAAAATAAAAGTCGATTCATATTGTCAATACCAGCAAAAGTACTAAATCCAATTGAAAATCAAAAAATTAGATTATGGATGAAAAGTTTCATGGGATAAGAGGTCAGGGTATTTACCAGAAGCAGATGTATTAACGGAGATCTCAGCGAAAGGTGACTTGTAAAACTGGGTTATCCACAAGTCATAATACCTCTTTTTTTTTTTTTCTTCAGAAAGTGGGTCAAGCACAGCCTTGTCCCTGGCTCCTATTTTCAGGATAAACAATATTGACTTGCACAACTTAATTTTAATGTTAAAAGAATTGCATACAAATATGGAGAACTGTTACATCAAATTACCACCAATTCCCATACAAGCATTTGCTTTGCCACAAATCCAGTCAGATGACAACATTAAGAGCATTGAGACTGTCCAGTCTGCAATACCTGTTCACAGAAGTGACCCAGATGAGTCAGGTTTTCTCGAGATATCCTGAGTCGTACCAAAATTTATGTAAGACACTGAAATGGAATATCTTCATGAGCAATTCAAAACAAATCAGAATTGATAAGAGATGAAGTTCAGCATCACGAAAAATGAGCACGCCTCTTCCAGTTGAGGTGAGTGCAGTGTGGCAAGTGCTGTGTCTTTGGTGTTGCATTCTCTTCTGTAGCCGGCAACAGAGGTATAACATTAACGCTTTACAATGGCCCCATGCCAGTGCTGAAATGCATGGGAAGGTTTTCCAGTACATAAGCACATTATACCCTGCTGGACAATGCTATCTACATTAATAAAAATCTCCCTGGTGCTTGGTACACATCACTAAAAGCAACTACGTTTGATATTTAAAGTCCTCATACCCTTGCATGAACATTTTGTATTACAGAGCCATTCGCCAAGTGTTTGCATCGTCCTTGCCTTGTATAGTATAACTGATGTAAACCTTTTAACAATAACCATGTGAAACTGGTGGAGAGCAGGTGCTGGCCCTGTCACGTTCTCGTGTTTTTTTTGGGGTTTTTTTTTAAGGAAAGTGGTTTTTAATTCATTATTCTTCTGGTTGTGCAGATAAAGCCAACTGCAAAACAATGTTACTTAATAAACAGCACTCTTGTTGAACGGATAAGAATTGGCTTTGGCTGAGGTCTCATCAACTAAAAAGTACCTGTCATTTATCCATTGACAGGTATCTGCACTAAAAACGTTATTGCTTTTTCATGAATGCCTGCACCTTACGAGTACCATGTTATCATATTGTAGTAAATTATCTGTAGGCAATGTGCATTAGAGAGTCACATACAGATCAAAAAAGTAAGCTAAGTTCCCATTTACTAATACTACGGCATTTGTGCTTTTACATCTAGTTATTAGAGGTTGCACGTTGCTTGGTAATGCACATACAGTACTCAGCATTCATTAGCAGACCCAGGAGTCCTGCCGAGTTCATGCAGTGCTGTCATGTTCGAGACTAGGGTTATTATCATTACTATAATGGCAAACACAAGTGTTACTTAATGCTAAACAAGGACACAAAGCAGAATGCGATAACTGTGTTGACGCTAACAGACATAAAACAGTTATATCTTGGCACCTACATCGTCGAGCACAATCCCCAATTCAGTTCAGCTTTTCTATCTGCACACTAATGCGGCTGGTTTGTTTTAAAATTCACCAGCCCCCCGCTTTCCCAGTTCTACCAGGCAACCAGCTTGTTTTCCCTCCCCCAAATACAATGAGACGTATCCTCAAATGATGGTGGATATCTCCCAAAGTGGTCGGTAGAAAAGAAATATGAAGCAGCCAAAAGTTACTTTGGTTTGACTGGTAGTCATGTCCCACCCTGATTACTTTTCTAAAACTGTTGGCGGACACATCAATGAACATGAACGAGCACATGCTGCAAAAGAAAATACCTCATAAACCATGAATACAAAACCATATTGTCCCCAGCGAGCATCTGAAGACGCCATAAGAACAAGCTGTTGCATCTTTAAACCAGTTGTGCTGCTGGGGTCTGCAGGCCAGTCCAAAGGGTCTGCCGCCTATTTGCTGAACATACTGAAGTTCATAAAACTAGACATTTTCTCACTTCCATCGTCCGTCATCCATCCCATCAGCCTCCAGGTGCATCTCAACTTTGTTAAAAGGGGAAACCTGCCAAAATGGACTTCTGGGCTGTTACTGTGAAGAAAGCACTTTTTTTTTGTGACATTTCTGAAGTTTTTTTTTTTCCCCACATCTTTGTGAGTTATCAATTGTGAGATCTGGAATCCAATTCAAATGCTATTTCATCCAATTTCATCACCTGACATGGTTTACAGAAGAAGCTTATGGACAGTCAGTCTCCTGTACCTTCACAATAAATATATTTGTTTTGGAAAGAATGTCAATCTTAACTACAGGTGGAGAAAGATTGCTGTCCATATGTTTCTTTCCGTCATTTCAGGGGATGCAGTTCAGTGTTGTCAAAGGAACTGTATTCGTCTTTCACTCTCTTGTCTATACAACTTTCTACTTTAGTTTTTCTCCAATGTTTGATCATGAAAAATATACCAAGGGAAGGCAGGAACAGCCAATTCCCTCATCAAAATAAACAGCTAGTAACGCAATGCTAATTAAACTGAGATCTAAAACAAAGGGGAAAAAACCCTGTTGTCTTTTTGAAATGTCTGCTTTCTCAGAATAACAACGTAAAACTTAACTTTGATTGATTTTTCTTGAAGAGGATCAATGAAGGCAAACTCCCAACAGGCGGTCACCGTGTTGCTGTGTCCCGGCCTCTGCTGTCAGATCAGATCAGAGGAGGTAAGGCGAGGGAGGTCAAAAGGAGAAAGCCAGCATTGACTGTTGAGGATGTGGCCCCACGGCTGAGGCGGCGCGGCTACTTATCAATGAGTTTGGACAAGGTCTGTCTCAGGTCGTTCAGGTCGTAGATTTTAAGATCCAGAACCTCGATGACCCGTCGCACTTCGCTCTCAGCCTGCTCCCGTTGCTCCTGGCTGGAAGCCAGAGTCTTCTCGGTGTCGTGAACACTCTCCTCCAGCTCGGCGTTCCTCCTCTCCAGCTCCTATAGATGCACACACATGCACGCACACACACACACACACACACACACACACACACACACACACACACACACACACACACACACACACACACACACACACACACACATACACACACACACACACACACACACAGAGTCCTGTATCAATCCCGCGTAACTAGTGAAATAGCACATACCCCACATCAACAATCCTGAAGATAGGCGTTTTTGCTGGATTTACATGGTGATACTGGTTACTGTATTGGTGTTTGACCACTCCAAATCCCAAAGGTTCATCTGAGATGAAACGACTGCAATGCTGTTGTGTCAGCATCTCCCACAAGTAAATGCTGAACCTGAGTTTAAGTGGCTAAACATGGATAAACCTGAGTTTAGTCACAAATGGTGGCACACATGAGTAAAGGTTTATTTGATCTTTGTCTGCCATATCTGCTTGTTATCCACAACCACATAAAACAATGTGTGCCAGGGGCGTCTGGGTAGTGTGGCAATCTATTCCGTTGCCTACCAACACGGGGATCACCAGTTTGAATCCCTGTGTTACCTCTGGCTTGGTCGAGCGTCTCTACAGACACAATGGGCCATGCCTGCGGGTGGGAAGCCGGATGTGGGTATATGTCCTAGTAGCTGCATTAGCACCTCCTCTGGTTGGTCAGGGCGGCTGTTCGGGGGGGAGGGGGAACTGGGGGGAATAGCGTGATCCTCCCATGCGGAAGACCCTCCTGGAGAAACTCCTCACTGTCAGGTGAAAAGAAGCAGCTGGCGACACCACATGTATTGGAGGAGGCATGTGGTAGTCTGCAGCCCTCCCCGGATCGGCAAAGGGGATGGAGCAGCAACCGGGACGGCTTGGAAGAGTGGAGTAATTGGCCAGATACAATTGGGGACTAAAAGGGGGGGAAACCAACGTGTGCTATATCACTTTTCACAGGAAAGTCCTACCAGACATAAACCATAAAAAAACATGACCCATAAAAATATGCAACTACTGCAACTACAGGAGTGTTCATGGGCTGGATATCCATGGATTAGTTATTGATTTCAATACACCAGCAAAACAGAGTATGCAAAAGGGCCGATGTATCCAGGTTGTAGCTTTAACTGCAGCCGTGCTTCGACTGCAGCTGTAAGTGATTTTGCTTGGAAAAAAAAGAATAATCGGGCTTTACTTACTACTTAACAGTCACCTTGCACAAAGAATGGTCCAGATTTTAGCTGGTTAAGAATGTTTTTTTCCTTACTACATTCACATTGACTTAAAGGTACCTAATATAGCTTCTTTATAAACACACTTGGGTTTTGTTTACATTAAGAAATTTCTCACCAAAACACACTGAAGCAGAATAAACATGTTCAACACATTACCTACCTCATTAGTTACTTGCAAAGCCTTAATCTGTAATGTTTTGAAAGCACAATTATTATTTACAACTGGCAATGTTCTTCTTCTGTTCTTTTTATTGTCAGATTGTAATTTTACATTGGCGCATTACTGCCACCAATTGTTGAATTGTGTAACCAATCAAGCATAAAACCTCATTTACATTTTGATTGACAACATCAAGTCTTTGAGGAAAATACACTTTCACTTGGTTGGCTACCAGGCAATTTGTCGTGTGGCTAACACCAAGATGTTGGTACCACTTTAAAATAAGACTACCCTTATAACGGATTTAGAAATGGTTTATAATTTGCATTTAATTAGGTTGTAAACACTATATGAATCATTAATAAACAATTATTAAAACGTTATAACAGTTTTCATACATTGATCCAGGCTCACTATTTGGCAAGATTGAGTTACTGCTGCACTTAGCTACCCTGTTGAATCTCAGATCTTGCTAGTTGTTAGATGAGTAACCAGTGACATCTGAGGCTTAACAGTAAAGATAAACGTGGGCTCACTATTTGGCAAGCAACAGGCCACTGTTGCCCTTTTTATCTAATCTGTTATAACAGCTTATTAATGATTTAGAAAGTGTTCACAACCTAATAAACAAACTAATTATAAACCATTCATAAACCCTTTATAAGTGTAGTCTTATTGTATAGTGGTACCAAGTTGTATTAAGTCAAGGTAATAGTGAACATATACCCTGCTAACACAGCTGCTGTTTACTGTTCAAAGTATGTAAATTGGCCAATTTCGTGTTAATGCTAATAATTTTCATTGCCAAAATGTGTATGTGATGTTATTCTATGTTGGTTTTATAGTGTTCAACAAAATCTAAATACAGAATTTACCAATCCTTTGCAACTTGTATAATTTGATTTTTATTTTTATTTTTGATTTTTTTCCTCCCTTTTTCTCCCTAGTTGTACCTGTTGAATTACCCCACTCTTCCGAGCTGTCCCGGTCGTTGCTCCACCCGTCTGCCGGGAAGGGCTGCAGACTACCACATGCCTCCTCCAATACATGTGGAGTCACCAGCTGCTTCTTTTCACCTGACAGTGAGGGGTTTCACCAGGGGGACCTAGCACGTGGGAGGATCACACTATTCCCCCCAGTCCCCCCCCACCAAACAGGTGCCCCGACCGACCAGAGGAGGCGCTAGTGCAGCGACCAGGACACATACCTACATCTGGCTTCCCACCTGCAGACATGGCCAACTGTGTCTTTAGGGACACCTGACCAAGCCAGAGGTAAAACAGGGATTTGAACTGGCGATCCCCGTGTTGGTAGGCAACGGAGTAGACCGCTATGCTACCTGGACACTACCAATATTGATTTGATTTTGATATACTTTTATTAATCCCCATGGGGAAATTCTTCTCTGCATTTAACCCATCCTAGCTGTGTAGCTAGGAGCAGTGGCCAGCCACTGTGAAGTGCCTGGGGACCAACTCCAGTTCGTCTTGCCATGCCATGTCTTTTTGATGGTGGGGGAAACTGGAGCACGTGGCGAGAACCCACTGCAAACATGGGAAGAACATACAAACTCCACACAGAGGACAACCTGGGATGAGCCCAAGGTTGGACAACCCTGAGGTTCAAACCTAGGACCTTCTTGCTGTGAGACAACATCGCTAACCACTGGGCCTAAGGAAGGAATGTAAGGACTGGAAGATAAATAAAAGCTAGTCATTAACCCATATTTATAAGGCTTTAGAAGATATAACAAAGATGTGTGTCCTGGTGGTGGCAATGTCACCTTGGCAGACATCTCCAGTTTAATTCCCACCGAAACTGTTGTAGTGTAAACACTAGGGATTTTAACAACCAGTCCTTTTTTTTAAATTTTGTGCATCTTACAAATTTTTGACATAAAGTTTGATTTTACTTGCCGTTACACATTATTTGCACTCACACCTACAAGCAGTATTTAGATTTAGATATTTAGACATTTCTTTCCTAGAGAATTCCCTAATTTTCCTGCCCAGGATTTGGTTTTGAGGATGCCTGACACCGAGATCAGGGAACAATGTCTAAGAGTTGTTGAACGTCAGCCAAGACTTCCTCTATCTGCTCCTTCATCCTTTTGTTCTCTTCCTTCTATATTATGGTCAGGTTCTCGTTTCTTTGCTTTTGCAGCAGCAGCTTCGCTCTCGCCAGTCAACATAATTCTCTCAATGTTCTTCTACCCCTTGTTTCCTGGATGCGTATTGATGCGGCTTGATTTCCAAATTGGTAGTTCCTCTTCCTCATGTTTTTTCCACAGATACGTATGTGTAATACATCACCCTGTGGTCTTGGTGTGCATGTTCACCGTCATGCGTGTGCTGGAAGAACATGTTATAAACAAAATGGGGACCCACTGCTTTGCAGCACCACTAGTGACAAAACTAGATTGGTAACCTTTAACTGCATAACGTTTTATATACAGTGTTAATCCAGACATATATGATGGACCTCTCTTTGAGAGAGAGTGTTCATGTTTGTCCACCCTGAACAAACAGAAACATCCCATACAGACAGAAAACAGGATGTAGTGTAATGGCTGTCGAGCATAATAGACATCTCACACAAATGCACTTTGGCAGTTATAATTTAGTAAAGACAGGAGTTCACACCAACAACCTTGCAGCTTATCAGTCTCTCCCATTTTATAGCCAGTTAGTTCCCTTAAATGCCATTGATTTCTCCATATCAAACAGGGCTGTGTGACTGTGGCCGTGAATATATTTGTGCGATTTTGTTATTTAATAAGCAGGCTAATTCTGTGTGCCAACTGCATCTGTGTATAAATTACATTATAAACACACTGAGTAGTCCAGTGTCAATATTCAGTCACAGCTGACTTCAAAAGCTCAAGATGATGGAGAGCTTGACAGAGATGGATGAGATCTGATATACATCACATCTGCTCTGCTGCTGAAAATTACACCAAATCTCTTTTCTCCTTCATCGCTCTGCCATTTAACTGGTACTATTAACATCAGAACCATGATGTGGCCTTACTGAACCTACAAGTGCTATAACATGTTAACAATTCTGTGCTAGGTCCAGAAAGTGATGTAGTATCTGTTCCCTTTGGTCTTGCACTGGAATACTGACCTGGTGTGTTTATGTTTGAGGGAGACAAAAGCCTGGACAATACAGCATGTAGCCCTGCCAGCGGCCTTTTAAAGTGGACCAGGACCTAATATGTTAACCTTACCAATACTTTACTGTCATACCCAGATTGAACCAAACTATAAGAAGACATACTGTAAAACATGCTTTTTTAGTTTGGGTATAGCATGGCTTGAGTCTGCCTCTTAGCTTACCCGTAGTCTCTCCATCGCCACTTCTCTCTCCTTCTCCAGCTCACTGATGTCACACTTCTTGCTCTGTAGGCTCTGAATTTCCTGGAAACAAAAACATCAGCTTATCATGACACCACATCATGGTTCCCCAGTAGCCTTCATCCAGTGTATGTAGAGTCCCCAGAATCCCCCCTTTCTAGATGTAGCTCTCTAAAAGAAGCCGAGTAATTTGGCATATGCTGCGGCAACAGGTTGTTGTCTGTAAGATTTAGCACAGCAGAACCCCAGTGGGGCAGCTGTTCAGAACAGCGTGACCTTGTCTCAGTCCCGTTGTCGGTAGGAGAACTTGTTTAGATTGTGGGACGGCAGGGACCGGGGACAGAGGCAGACTTCTAACAGTGTGGACGAAGAGAGCAGCACTTGCCAAGGACGGGCTATTAGCTGCTTTAAAGGGAGATACTACCTTTTCATATAATTTTATTTATGCAGGAGTATTTCTGAGCATGAATGCATTTCTTTTTCACCCAGCTACACATTTGTACAATTAAACATTCACACCTGGGAGCTTCTCAGTACAACCACAGTCTCCTACTGTTCTACCACTGGGTGTTGTCCGTACAACCTCACACTTTCACTGTTGACCAGCTGCCCAGCGCAACCACAGCCCTTATACTGTTCTTGCTTAAGTGCACCAAAACAATGGTTTCTAAAGAACGGGAGCTTCATTCACTCTTTTTCCTAACTATGCATTGCTGGGCTTTGAACCTGCAGTCTTTCAAACCTGCTTACATGCCACTCCAACCCTTCATTTTGGCCAACACAAAACACTCTTGTATCTTATTGATAAGAGCAGCGCTTGATCAATGATGATCTACAGAAGCTCTCAACCAGGTAAAATCAGTGTTACTGGTTTTCTATTCTGCCAAGTATTATATATATAGTGTGTGTGTGTGTGTGTGTGTGTGTGTGTGTGTGTGTGTGTGTGTGTGTGTGTGTGTGTGTGTTTTGAGCAGCCTGTGGGTACTGGGCCAGTCTGACCTATGTGTGTAAGGTGACTGAGATGAAACACATTTGTTTGGTGAACTATTTCCCTAAATGGATTTAAGTGCCAGAGTGTTGTGCCTGCAAGTGTTTGATTGGTCAAATAAAGCCCACACAGTGCACCTGAATGCTCTGTGTATCCTTCCCCTTAAGCGCTTAAATCTTGTTACAATGTATAAAATCTAGATAATCCAGCCTGTCACTTAGCCAACCAATGATTTTATGTTGCACGCTTTTTTTTAGAAGCATCTTTACTCTAATATTGTGATACCATCGTTTTGTTTGGAGAGTGGGCCCTTGTTTCAAATACTCAGTAATCTTTTAACACTAGAACGACCGGGATTTCACTCCTACCTAAAACGACCATGGGCAGTCAAAATAATGGCCGGTTTTTAAACTCTATATTCTGTCAAGATAAATACCCAATTGAGATATTAACGCATTGTATATGGTAGTATGTCTGTTAGGAAACAAAAGACATCAAAATTAACATTTTAACAACTATAATACTATTTTTTAACAATTTAAACTTCAGAGAGACATGGTCGAACTTGAATAGCAAAATTGAAAAAGTGAAAATATTACCTGAAAAACAAAACAGAAAACACATATTGCTAATCTAACAAACGTAACAAGGCCTATAAAACGTGAAATGTAAAAAAAGAACTGAAAATAAATATTGAAACAGTCCCAAACAACAACTGGAACTTAAAAACTACTAGAACGACCGTGGGCAGTCAAAATGACCGCCACAGTTTTAAACTCTATATTCTGCCAAGATAAATACCCAATTGAGATATTAATGCATTATATATGTTAGTACATCTGTTAAGAAACTAACTGACACCAAAAATTAACATTTTACCATCTTTTACTACTATTTTTCAAACAATCTAAAATGGCCGCTGTCCAACGCCTGTAAATACTGCAACGCCTCAGTGGTGGTCATGATGCGTCTGAAATGGCGTCTGTAACCAGACAGGTTGGAAATAAACAAAAATCATGTTTAGACTATTACTCTGCACTAGAGAATGCTAGTTTTTTTCTAGGACAGAGCAATGAACTTCGCGTAAAAAATGATGCGACCAAAACACGTCATAAATAGTGACGTGACGCACACCATGACGCACAAATTACGAGCTGTCTTTTTGACCGTTCATGGTCATTTTAGGTAGATCTTATCATAACTTTTTTTTTGTGCAATTGGTCTAAAACTCATTTTAATGCAAATATATGCCGTTTTAGAGGAGAATTCAGGGAGTGGCAGGTCTGTATCTTTTTTTTTCACAAAGTTATTAAACTTTGAAAATCCAAAACGGTCATAATGACCACCTTGGTTTAAGGCTTAAGTTAACTGGCCTTTGGTATATCGCTTAGAATGCGAATATATCATTTTGGCATAAGTGTCTTCATATGTACAGTCAGTGGTTGTCCTCCTTCTCTGGGAGCTCTGGGTCTTACTTGGTCTTTGGCTCTGAGCAGGGTCTCCAGCTCCTCCACAGAGTGGCTCAGTTCTTCCCCCTCAGACTCTCTGGCAGCCGGACGCCTACTCTGAGCCTCCAGCTCCGCCACCTGCAACCAACACACACACACACACACACACACACACACACACACACACACACACACACACACACACACACACACACACACACACACACACACACACGTAAATGCAAAAATACAAGGTCATACACATATATACACACCACGCAAACATGCTTCAATATAAAATTACAAGGTTGCACACACATCTATGTGCAAACACACAACTGTACACAATTGTAAACAAAGACAAAGAGGCAAACACAAACACACCCACACCCACAGACAGACTCATTAAATATATTCACAAACATGTAAGCACACTTTGACATACAAGCCCCACTCAATACAAACACATACAGGCAGACAGGCGCACGTGCACGCACACACACGGCACACACATATGCGTATGATATTAGCTACTGAAGGGGATGAGAACTAACAGAGGACCATCAAACACTGAGGCAGATGCAGCCACCGACAAAAAAAGGGCGAGTGAGGTGGTTTCCATGGCCTGATGAGGGCCCATAGAGTCAGTGTTTAAAGCCAGAGACTTTGTATTATAATGATTCACAGACAGGAGCTGCAGATCGGGTCTTTAATTAATGAGGATCCCCACACTCAGACCTCTCAGAAGGATAGAAAACTGTCTCTGAAGCCCAGCGTCAAAGAGTAAGTGTTCAAAACCTCTCACCTCTTTTAATTTGCAGGAGAATTTGTCCTTATTAAAAAAAAAAGGAAGAAAAATTCTGACACCCTTCTGTGAGTTCAGTATGTTAACAGTGAAGCTAACATTGTGAATGACAGCTTGTCCAAACAAGGACAAACTCAGGAATCAGGAACAATTTATTGTCCTTTCAATCATGTACTTGTGTACACAAAAGAAACAAAATTTCGTTTCCCCCAGCCCACAGCAATGCAACACAAAAGATAAAAACACATATCCAAAATTTCCCAAAATGACACCACCAAAAACATACAAAAAACAGGGAGAACAAAGCAAAAATCACAAACAGTTAACAACACAGTCCATTCAGTGCAACCCAGTCCAAACATACTACTGTCCAGAGAACAAACACCAGATAGGATGACTGTCGGAACTGCCAGTCTGCATGGGCTAGCAGTTAGCTTCGCCTGCCCCGCTTCTGTGTCTTGTCAGACCACCCTCAGTGTTTCCTCTTCGGGTGCAGCTTCGGGCAGGGCCGTGGTCCTTGGGCCCACCAGACACAGCAGACCAGGCTCCCTCAGCTGATCCAATGCTAGCTTTCCCTGTCAAACACCTTTGACACACCTCCCTTGCACTTCACATGATGACACAAACGCAGATGCAGACAAAAACACTGCACAGTCAACGCTAGGTGAGGCCGCCGCCAGACTGCCTTGGTGTTTCCTCTTGGGCACAACTCTGAGCAGGGCCGTGGTCCCTGGGCCCACAGGATGCAGCAGCCCAACCTCTCTCAACTGATCCAACGCCAGCTCTCCCAGCCATTTAAAAAAAAATCGACTATCAAAATAAAAACTTTAAACATTGACACAATGACCGGTCCTTGTGCAACCAAAGTGAGAGCTGTGTCCGCATTCGCGGCCCAAAGTCAAACACATTTTCGGTGGGTGTCAGACTCCGCCAAGGTTGTCCCTTGTCTCCGATTCTGTTTGTTATATTCATGGACAGGATCTCAAGGCGCAGCCAAGGTTAGAAGTGTGTCTGTTTTGGGAACCTCAGAATTGCATCTCTGCTCTTTGCAGATGATGTGGTTTTGTTGGCTTCATCAGAACGCGACCTCCAGTGCGCACTGGGGTGGTTTGCAACTGAGTGTGAAATGGCTGGGATAAGAGTCAGCACCTCCAAGTCTGAGGCCATGGTTCTCCACCGGAAAATGGTGGCTTGCTCCCTCCGGGTTGGGGATGAGTTGTTGCCTCAAGTGAAGGAGTGCCAAGTATTTCGTTCACGAGTGAGAGTAGGATGGAGTGGGACATTGACAGGTGGATTGGTGCAGCATCAGCAGTAATGCGGACGTTGTACCGGACTGTTGTGGTGAAGAGGGAGCTGAGCCGGGAGGCAAAGCTCTCAATTTACCAGTCAATCTTCGCTCCAATCCTCACCTATGGTCATAAGCTTTGGGTAGTGACCGAAAGGGTGAGACTGTGGATACAAGTGGCTGAAATTAGTTTCCTCCGTAGGGTGTCTGGGCTCAGCCTTAGAGATAGGGTGAGGAGCTCAGACATCCAGAGGGAGCTTGGAGTAGAGCTGCTGCTCCTTTGTGTTGAAAGGAGCCAGTTGAGGTGGTTGGGGCATCTGATTAGGGATGCCTCCTAGGCGCCTTCCTTTGGAGGTTTACCGGGCACGGCCAACTGGGAGAAGACCCCGGGGTAGACCCAGAATTACTGGAGGGACTACATGTCGAATCTGGCCTGGGACGCCTTGGGATCCCCCAGGAGGAGCTGGAGGGTGTTGCTGGGGAGAGGGACATCTGGAGTGCCCTACTTAGCTTGCTGCCACCACGACCCAGCCCCAGAGAAACAGCTGAAGATGAATGAGTGAATGAATGAACAATGACACAAACAGATGCAGATGAAGACATGGAGAAAGACACTGCATAGTCGGTACTGGGTGAGGCTGCTGCAAATGTGAGTTCGTGCCACCATCTTCCCACTGTTCAACCTCTGAAGTCCTTTAAAGACAAGAGTTACCATTACAACTTTTATCAAGTAAAGTTTCTTTCTGGCTTTGAGTAGACACAATGAGCAAAGTTTTTTTTCCCTCAGTGAAGTCAATGGATAGAGCAACGTACCACCACCAGGCTTGGCTAATGGATTCTGTTCAACACTGGACCATCTATGCAAAAAAAAAAAACAACACCTGTATCTATGGCAATGTAAGGCTCTGCTTTTAACACAAAAACAATCAACAGAAAAAATGTTCCTATGACTTCTGGGGAGTGGCCGTGACCTTTGACCTTTTGGTCATCAGCAATATTGGTGATTTAGGAACTGAAACTCATCCTCATCCTGAGTTACTGTGGACGGAAACCATTGCCAAATGCAGAAATGTGTTCAGAGTGCCTTTTCGTAAATCCCTCAGTACCCAAGGAGCCATGTCATCCACCCCAGCTTTAACAAGCTGCTGCATGGGGGCTGACTAGCATGCTCACAAAGCACACAAACCCATATCATTGCCTCTACATGTCACAGCAACAAGCCCACAGGGAATAACACTGACACCACTGCTCCATCGCTCTGAAACCCGTGTAAAAACATACATCAGCTCCCTGCTGCGGAGCTGAGCTGCCCCATTTACAAGCAGTGCTTTACCATGTCCACTTTTATCCTTAGTCTGACTGAACATGCAGCCCCCCCCCAAAAAAAAACAACAAACAAACAAACAAACGAATGAGGGAGAAGGGAGGAGAGGAGGTGAACAAGACATCAGTGCTGATGTAAACAGAGAAAAGACAACAGATGGTGTGTGTGTGTGTGTGTGTGTGTGTGTGTGTGTGTGTGTGTGTGTGTGTGTGTGTGTGTAAGACACTGGGCTCTTCCCTGTCAGTTTGCATTAGAGTTGTTCATTCCCACGACTTTACACAGAGTGATGACGAATACAATTATTGGTATCTTCCTTGGGGACACACAGCACATGCACGAATGTCATCAGAGAGATCAGAGATCATAAAAGATCTGTAACCCTGAAACGTTTGAACACACATTGATGAGGATGTGAGAATTCAACCTGCGAGGGCTGTATATTTCTGACCACCAGGCCACTCTGCCTCAGTCAATACTCAGCATCTGGTTTGTGCGTGTTCACGCCAGTCCTAAATTGGTGGGGAATTGATCTCAAAAGCAGAGGGGGTGGGGGGTGTCAATGGCATCACCATAAAAACAAACCCAGGCCACATCTCTACTGCTGGGCAAGAGCAAACAAACATGGCAGACACAGAGAGCCTGATGTACGGGTAAACCATTAATTCTGACCCATGGTAGGGCTCTCATTCTACATGTAATGATTTGTTTCTTTCTTCAGAGTGGGACAGAGAAAGGCAGTGAAGAGTGTGCGTGTGTGTGTGTGTGTGTGTGTGTGTGTGTGTGGGGGTCCTTTCAACACACATAAAAAACCCTTCAAAAGTAACAAATAAAAAAACGACCGCCTGTGTCCCTCTTAAACCCTCCAGCCCCCTCAGCCAAACCCTAGAGGCCTGCTCTAGTTTCAGCCACCTGGTTGACTTCGCTGCTGTGATGTTGGTGGTGGTGGGGGGGCTTTGGCCTGGACCCATAGACATGGTTCTGTTAAAGGCACGGCAGGCTGAACTATATTGACCAGCATGCTGCTCTTATTGATTACCGTTTGACTGTGAAGTAGGTGGACTTGTACTGAAATCACTCGCATGACAGAAGGCTCGTTCATCGAAACCACGGTGAGAATTTTGTTTCTCCTGAACGGAGGGTGAAATGTCTGCATTCTGTCCCAGTCATTTGTCAAATGCAAAATCTCCTTACCAAGAGGTGCCAAATGAAATGTGTACCAAAACAGAGTTTGCATCTTTAGGATCTGTCAGAGGACCTTAAATGGTGATATAATAACATGATTTCAGCTTTTCTACTCTTGATAGAGAATAATGAAAAATACAGACTTGTGGGGTGGAGAGTGGGGGGGGGGCATGGCAATGCAACTGTGACACATACGTATAGTTGGATAGACCACCTTGTAATCTTCCAAACTACACCAGGAGCCATGCAACAGGGCCAAACATTTCAACTGAGAGAGCAGCACAACCACTGCTTTTTTTTTTTATTTCCATTGACATGAGCTTAGTGAAGCTATCAGTAATACTTAAAAATACAGGCCATTCCTTACGACCCTGAGAGCAGGATAAGCGGTTCGGATAATAGATGGATAGACGGAAGGCTGATAGATGTAATTGTAATGTAATAGCTGGTAGTTGCTGAGAAACATGACAAAGACAGCATGACATTTGATATTCATCTTATATTCAGTTTTAACACCTATTTACTTCCCCACGACACAAATGATTGAAAACAGTTGTGTTTGGCACAATCTGACTGGTGAATTTACCCCATACACATTTGATGTAGAGAAAATGTAATAAGGAAACAATCTAGACATATAGATAAGCCCCTATTTTAAATTTCAAGTATATTTCATTTATATAGCACTTTTAAAACAAAACTGAGTTTTGCACCAAAGTGCTTCACAAACAGAACAAATAAACAAACAATAAATAAGGAGAATAAAATACAATAGGTGCCAATGGCATCTAATTATCCTGGTACATACGGGCAGTACAGATAAGGTAAAAACAGTTTAGCAGGAGTAAAAAAAAAAAATCATCTGTTAGTCACTACTAGTCATCACAGTTCAATTATGCCTATTTAACTTGTTTATCATGCAGTTATTTCTGTATAAGGAACAGCCTGTAATTTAAAGGCCAATGTTTGAGTTATTTCCAGACCTGATAGGTTTCAGCAGGTAAAAGGCACATAGACATGTCTACAGCCCCAAACACATGATTTAGGCTTAAACTACACTATAATCTGATGGATAAATTCTAGTTGTGATGTAAAACCACAGTGTGGTAATGGTCCTCGGGGAGAGCTGCGGCGGTGTACGCATGTAAAAGATCAGCTGTGTGAGATGGAGTCAGGCCATTCAGAGCCTGGAAGGTCAACAACAAGATCTTGTAATCGCTTCTAGATTTGATGAGGGGCGGTGGTGGTTTTTTAGAGCTGAAGAGATGTGCTGCTAGGACCTTTTGTTGTCTTAAGACCCTAGCAGGTGAGTTTTGACCATATTGAAGCTTGCTGATGAGGGTAGAGAGATATATACAAGAGTATGAGAAAAATCCAATATGGAAAAGACAAGCTTTCATGAGACGGGTACAGTCAGGCTGAGAAAGCAATGGTCTGATATGCACAATGTTTACTATGGTGAAAAAAAATCCAGTTTTAAAATGTGGCTGATAAGGTCTTCAGGTTACAAGGAGGAATCAAAGTATACAGCGAGATTACACACGGCTGAGGAAGGATGGGAAGGAAAACCATCATTTTCAAAGGTGTATTCACACAGATAGAAAAGTTGAAAAGATGGAAAAATTGGTGGCAGTTCAAATTTCAGGTTGTTAGCAGCAGCAGCACTGAGGGAGATGAATGGAGCCAGACGTCAGGAGTAATATCTGGATACTGTCAGCATAGGACTGAAAAACAAGTCCATAGAAATAGGTTGCATTACCCAGTGGTACCATGGCAATGATAAAGTACCTTAGGGATATTTCTTTTTCCATCCAAAAAATAAACTCCAGTATAGGCAAATAACATAATGTCAATATGTTGGCAAGGTGATGAGTAAATAATCAGATTCAGTAGCTTCGATTTCAAAAGGTTGAGCAAATACAGGAGACCTGACTTCATCATCATAACCTAAAGGCTTCACAAATGCTGTTAGTAAAAACCTGCTTTTTTAAAGTAAAGAGCGGCTGTGCGTCTTCCTGATGGGCAGTTTAAGTTAGATATTTCTCCACCTGTATGGCTGCTTTACTGACATGGCACCAAAATATAAACACAGCACAAACAGAAAGTGAAAAAAAAGAATGATGTATTTGGGTCTCAAAACAAATCCATATCTACATCTTCATTTATACAGACCCATACATTTTTGTCAATGGCTAAAAATGATTCTTTATTGCAGGGGTCGGGAACCTTTTTGACTGGGAGAGCCATAAAAGCCAAATATTTCTAAATATATTTCATTGAGAGCCATATAGTATTTTTAACGTATAATAAATTAAATATGTCTTACTTTTAATGCGACTTCTGGTGCTGCATGGTTTTGCTGATGGCCTTGTAGTCTGGTTCATACGTGGTGAGGTTGAGCTTCATGCAGGCGTTGAGGCTTCCATCAGTTAAACGTGAGCGTAGGTTGGTCTTAATGTTCCTCATATGCGAGAAAGACTGTTCACATGCATATGTAGAGCCAAACATGGTCAATACGGCAATACTCACACGCTGCATTGTGTGGTATGTCACAGGAAGCTCGTTCCAAGTTTTAAGAATCAGCTGGTCTTCAGGTTGAAGATTTTTAATTTCTGTCCACTTGTGTTCCCTCGCCAGCTCTGCTCGCTGTCGCGCAAGACTTTCCAACTCTCCATTAAGTGACTTGAACTTACTCATCCACATGTCTGATGCCTTCAGGTCAGCAACTTCCAGCTCAAAGTCTCCGATAGAGACCCCGGGGATGCATGTCAGGTCGATTTTGTCCACTGCACACTCATGTGGATGAGTGATGAACTTGAAAAGACCAGTGCGCGCACGAAATTCTCCAAAACGTGCTTTGAATGACTGCAGGAGATTGAACGTAAAGCCAGCTAGCTGCTGGAGATCCAGATGTTGAGTGGAGTCACTTGCTAAGCATGCATCTCTAAATTGTTGCAGTCTTTCAAAGTGCAGAAGACGACCTGTTTCAATGTCCCTGAGAAAGACTTCCAGCTTGCTTTCAAATGCAAACACTGCTTGTTGAAGGGATGAGATTGTATTTCCAATACCTTGCATTTTCACATTGAGCTGGTTCAGATGGCCAGTTATGTCCACGAGATAGTGAAACTGCAGGAGCCAGTCAGTGTTGTCTAGCTCAGGATGCTTGACGCCTTTCATTTCAAGAAAAGTCCGGATTTCACTCAGGCAAGCTGCAAAACGGCTGAGCACCTTCCCCCTTGACAATCAACGCACGTTGCTGTGTAAAAGCAGACCGGGATAATGATTCCCAACTTCTTCTAACAGAGCTTTAAACTGGCGATCATTTAAAGCTCGGGCAACAATAAAGTTGACCACTCGAATGACCAGAGACATCACCTCGCCAAGCTCCTGGCCACACGTCTGAGCGCAAAGCGCCTCCTGGTGCAGGATGCAATGAAAACTTAGGATGGCTCTCTTTTCATGTTCACGGAGAAGCGCTACAAATCCTTTGTTCTTCCCCAACATACAGGGTGCACCATCAGTACAGACAGAAATAAGTTTATCCATCGGTAGTTTTTTTTCTTTAGCAAACTCCATGAAAGACATGAATAAATCCTCTCCTCTTGTTGTCCCTTTCATTGGCAAAACAGCCAAGCTTTCCTCACGCAGTGTGTCACCTGCAGCATACCTGGCAATGATACTGCACTGAGATAGATGGCTAACGTCTGTTGACTCATCTAACGCGAGAGAAAAGTATGTCCTGGCGTTTATGTCCTTAATTTGTGTTTCCTCGACTTGATTTGCCATCATGATGCTACGATCGTGCACAGTTCTTGCTGACAGGGGCATGTCTTTTATTCGTTTGATTATCTTGTCTTTATTTGGGAAGTCATCAAACAGTTCATTGGCCACATCAAGCATGAATGTTTTGGCATACTCGCCATCTGTGAATGACTTTCCATTCCTTACTATTGCCAAGCCCCCGCAAAGCTAGCGGAATTCCCGTCACCTTGCTTGGTCCACACACGTAGTTGCTGCTGACTCGTCTGCACTCTCCGCTGTAGCTCCTCGCATGCCCTTTTCCTGCTGTCCCCCGCTGGATATTTCGATGCAAATGAAGCATGGTGCGTATCAAAGTGCCGCTTTATATTTGACCGTTTCATCGATGCAATTTTATCATTGCATATTAGACATACCGCAGATCCTGCTCTCTCCACAAATGCAAATTCCTCTGTCCACGCAGCCTGGAATGCACGGTAATCATCGTCTTTTTTTCTTTTCGCCATCTTTTCCGTTACAAGGGTTGAAGCGGATAAACTAGTTGGCTATCTGATAAAATTGATTTCTTCACCTTTACAATGACCCGGACATGCTCGCGAGCCATTGGTTCCCGACCCGACCCACGGGTGACCCGTGACCCGTGAAATTTATCTTCAAAACTAATTTCTGTTTACTTTAAAATGACACAGTATTATTAAGAAATATCACAAGTATTTTAAAATCAGTTCCAAACTGATTTTTTTGAAAAAAAAATAATTTTCAACTCAAAATTGTCTGGGAGCCATATGCCGTCACCGGAAGAGCCATATATGGCTCGCGAGCCATAGGTTCCCGACCGCTGCTTTATTGTATTTCCAAATAATATTGTTATCATGAATGCAGATCATAAGTTCTCACAATTTGGGGAATGTTATCATTATTATTATTATTGTTGTTGTTGTTATAATACAGCAATTTGAAGAAGGAAGTGACTATAGGGCAAGAACAATTTGGATTCATGCCTGCAGGCAAGTACCACAGGTGCAATATTTGTACTCAGGACCTTAGCTGAAAAATACATTGAAGGACAGAAAGAATTTCACTACACATTTGTTGATTTGGAGAAGGCATATGACAGAGTACCAAGAGAGGAGTTGTGGTATTGCGAGAGCAAGGGGAGTAGCAGAAAATTACATCAACATAATTCAGGACATGTACAGGAACTGTAAGACCATAGCTCAATGTGCAGTGGGAACAACAAGCGAGTTTGAGGTAAAGGTAGGACTGCATCAAGGATCGGTGTTGAGCCCTTTCCTGTTTGTGATACTGATGGACAGCGTCACAGAAAATCTTAAGAAAGAGCCACCATGGAGCACGACGTTTGCTGATGACATCGTGTTAGCAAATGAGGACAAGGAAAGGTTGGAGAGAGATCTTGAAGATTGGAGAGAAGTACTAGAGATTAGAGGACTAAAGATCAGCAGAACAAAGACTGAGTACCTGTGTATAAATAAGCAAGTAGAAAGTCCAGGATTGACCTTAGGAAGAGAAGATGTCCCAGAAGTTAACGAATTCAAGTACTCAGGATCAACAATACAGACAGAAGGCGGTGGTAAGAAGGAAGTCAAGAAAAGGACACAATCTGGATGGAATTCATGGTGAAAGGAAGCTGGAGTACTTTGTGACAAAAAATGCTGTAGAGGGTAAAGGGCAAGGTATACAAATCAATGGTTAGGCCTGCCATAGAGCGTCTATGGCAGGGGTGGCTAACCATGTGCCATGGAGAGCCATGTGTATGCAGGTTTTCATTCCAACCCGACTCCACACCAGGTGATTTCACTGATACATTCTTCCTCTTTGGTTGAAGGTTTACTAATCAGTGAAATCACCTGGTGTGGAGTCGGGTTGGAATGAAAACCTGCATACACATGGCTCTCCATGGCACATGGTTAGCCACCGCTGCTCTATGGGATGGAAGCAGTGACAACAACAGAGAGGCTAGAATCTACATTACAGGTAGCAGAGATGAACATGCTGTGTTGGTCCTTGGGAGTGACTAGAAAAGACCAGAAGAGAAATGAAGAAGTGAGAGCTATGTTCAAGATCTTAGGGAATGAATGGAGGAGAAATTGAAAGAGACAAGATAGAGATAGTTTGGACACCTACAGAGAGGAGGCATAGATTATATAGGAAAGAAGGTATTGGACCTGGAAATACCTGGCAAAAGAAAAAGAGGAAGACCAAGGGAAAGATGGAGAGACCAGATAGAGGAGGACATGAGGAGGGTTGGACTGCGGGAGACAGAAAGCTATGGAGGGCAAAAATCCGCTGTGGCGACCCCTGAGAAACAGGGAACAAGCCAAAAGAAGAAGAAATAATACAGTAATTTTGGCATCATTTATTAATATTGTTACTATTGTGAACTACACTGAAGGCAGCACCTACCTATACAGCTAGGATGGGTTAAATGCAGAGAAAGATTTCATTGTATGTACAGTGCATCCGGAAAGTATTCACACCCTTTCACTTTTCCCACATTTTGTTATGTTACAGCCTTATTCCAAAATAGATTAAATTCCTTTTTTTCTCATCAATCTACATACAATACCCCATAATGACAAAGCGAAAAAGCTTTTGTAGAAATTTTTGCAAATTTATTAAAAATAAAAAACTGAAATATGCATGTACATAAGTATTCACACCTTTACTCAGTACTTGGTTGAGGCACCCTTGGCAGCGATTACAGCCTCAAGTCTTCTTAGGTATGATGCTACAAGCTTGGCACACCTATATTTGGGGTATTTCTCCCATTCTTCTCTGCAGATCCTCTCGAGCTCTGTAAGGTTAGATGGGGAGCGTCGCTGCACAGTTATTTTCAGGTCTTTCCAGAGATGTTCAATGGAGTTCAAGTCTGGGCTCTGGCTGGGCCACTCAAGGATATTCACAGACTTGTCCTGAAGCCACTCCTTCATTGTCTTGGCTGTGTGCTTAGGGTCGTTGTCGTGCTGAAAGGTAAACCTTCGCCCCAGTCTGAGGTCCTGAGCGCTCTGGAGCAGGTTTTCATCAAGGATCTCTCTGTACTTTGCTCCATTCATCTTTCCCTCGATCCTGACTAGTCTCCCAGTTCCTGCCGCTGAAAAACATCCACACAGCATGATGCTGCCATCACCATGCTTCACTGCAGGGATGGTATTAGCAAGGTGATGAGAGGTGCCTGGTTTCCTCCAGACGTGACGTTTGGCATTCCGGCCAAAGAGTTCAATCTTGGTTTCATCAGACCAGAGAATCTTGTTTCTCATGGTCTGAGAGTCCTTTAGGTGCTTTCTGGCAAACTCCAAGCGGGCTGTCATGTGCTTTTTACTGAGCAGAGGCTTCCGTCTGGCCACTCTACCATAAAGGCCTGATTGGTGGAGTGCTGCAGAGATGGTTGTCCTTCTGGAAGGTTCTCCCATCTCCACAGAGGAACGCTGGAGCTCTGTCAGAGTGACCATCAGGTTCTTGGTCAACTCCCTGACCAAGGCCCTTCTCCCCCGATTGCTCAGTTTGGCTGGGCGGCCAGCTCTAGGAAGAGTCCTGCTGGATCCAAACTTCTTCCATTTACGAATGATGGAGACCACTGTGCTCTTCGGGACCTTCAAAGCTGTAGAAATTTTTTTGTACCCTTCCCCAGATCTGTGCCTCGATACAATCCTGTCTCGGAGGTCCACAGACAATTCCTTCGACTTCATGGCTTGGTTTCTGCTCTGACATGCACTGTCAACAGTGGGACCTTATATAGACAGGTGTGTGCCTTTCCAAATCATGTCCAATCAATTGAATTTACTACAGGTGGACTCCAATCAAGATGTAGAAACATCTCAAGGATGATCAGTGGAAACAGGATGAACCTGAGCTCAATTTTGAGTGTCATAGCAAAGGGTGTGAATACTTATGTACATGCAATATTTCAGTTTTTTATTTTTAATAAATTTGCAAAAAAAATCTACAAAACCTTTTTCTCTTTGTCATTATGGGGTATTGTGTGTAGATTGATGAGAGAAAAAAGGAATTTAATCCATTTTGGAATAAGGCTGTAACATAACAAATGTGGGGAAAGTGAAGGGGTGTGAATACTTTCCGGATGCACTGTATTGTACAAATGACAAATAAAGTGTATTCTATTCTATTCTTAAATGTTTTACAAGGTGTTTTTCAAACAGGATGAAGTGAAGACCCACAAACAAAAGAAATGGATGGTTGCAGAAACCCAGACATAACTGTAATGTTGGGGGTGGGAATACCAGCTCTGGTTAGGGCCAAATGTGTATGCGTAAGTGTAAAGCATGTGCACATAGGGTACAGCACATGTTAACAACACATTGCAACAGCAGTGGAAATACAACTGCAGTTCATACAGTTACATTCATTCATTCATCTTCAGCCACTTCTCCGGGGTCGGGTTGCAGTGGCAGCAAGCCAAGTAGGGCACTCCAGACATCCCTCTCCCCAGCAACGCTCTCCAGCTCCTCCTGGGGGATCCCAAGGCGTTCCAGACCAGATTGGACATGTAGTCCCTCCAGCGAGTTCTGGGTCTACCCCGGGGTCTCCTCCCAGTTGGCTGTGCCCGGTAAACCTCCAAAGGAAGGCACCCAGGAGGCATCCTAATCAGATGCCCGAACCACCTCAACTGGCTCCTTTCGATGCGAAGGAGCAGTGGCTCTACTCTGAGCTCCCTCTGGATGTCCGAGCTCCTCACCCTATCGCCAAGGCTGAGCCCAGACACCCTACAGAGGAAACTCATTTCAGCCGATTGTATCCACGATCTCACTCTTTCGGTCACTACCCAAAGCTCATGACCATAGGTGAGGGTCATTCAGTACATTGTGTAGCTAAATGTAAATAGTACATGCACAAACACTGCTACACATGAGTTCAAGGTGCTGACCTGCTCTCGGAGTCTGTCCGTCTCCTCCTGGTATTCAGCCAGCTGTTTCTTCCACTGATCTACACTGCTGTTGGCCTCCTGCAGAGCGGCCACCAGCTTGGCATTACTGTCCTGCAGGGTGAAGAGCTCAGCCTCCATGTTGATCTCACAAATAGACCTGATAATATAAGAACAAACATAACAATAACTTCACTTGTATTATCCCTCTCCTGAAACAAAACTGTTTTACAAAGCCACAAAAAGTTGAATCAGTTCATTTGGACACATTTATTGAGAGAGAAATGTTTCATCACTCATCTAAGTGACTAACCATCTTCAGTCTCAACTGACTGCAGGTATCCCCACCTTTATAAACAATACGGTGGCATAACGTCCGAAAACAACGATCGGTTTCATATGCAAATTGCCGTGACCATTAACCAGAGTTTTAATGGCCATGTGTACTATTCACAGAGGATTGGGGAATGATTACAAGATGGCGACAGATGTACTCTTAGCCTCCCCCTCTCAGTTCAGGGATGGTCGTTCCCTCTTCACATAGATGGTCTCTGACTCCCCGTTCAAACCAGCGTTCCTCCCTATCAAGGATGTGCACATCCTCATCCTTGAAAGAGTGGCCACTGGTCTGTAGATGGGTATAGACTGTGGAGTCCTGGCCTGACACGTTAGCTCTCCTGTGTTGTGCCATCCTGTTGGCCAGGTCTGTTTAGTTTCCCCAATGTACAAGTCACGGCAATCCTCCTGACACTTAACAGCGTACACTATATTACTCTGTTTGTGCCAAGGGACCTGATCCTTGGGGTGAGTTATCTGTTGGACAGATTCTTCACCCACTTGTCCACATTGTTGGCGTGTGTCTAGCATTCATCGCTCTGTCTGCTATTGAGGGCGCCGTCCATTGTCTGCTGATGTCTCTGACATGCAGCAAGTAGGTCAAACTTCTTTTACTGCCTGCTTTTTGACTTTCCATGTTGTGTTAGATGAGCCTTCTCTGTGAACTCAATCACACATTGAAAAGTGGTCTCATCTAGATGCAACGTGAGTCTCTGCTGGATCTGCTTCTCTTTGGCTCTCAACGCATCCATGGTAAAATTAATTTGTCTCACCTATTCGTTCAACAGCTGGCTCTGTGCCTTCTGGAGGATCTGTTTAGCTTGGTGGTCCTTGACTGAAGATTTCATTTGCAGGCTCTTAGGTGTAATCCTGCTCTGTCTGCATCTGAGGCTGAATGTCAGGTGGTTCCTGTAGTCTGCCATCTTGCATGCTGTTCACTAATACTCACGTACAAGTTTAACGCAATCCTCACCGAAGTGAGTCAAAATGTCTTTATGCATGCTCAATAATCCAGGTATCTGAATCACAACTTTCTGTGATTTTCTTAGCTGGATTATTGAGCATGCATAAAGACATGTTTTGCAAAGCATTTTCCCACCCAGGATGAACTAAAGAGCCGCAAACAGGCTACACAAGAAAAGGATGGTGGCAGAAACAAAAACAGCCATAATGTTGGAGGTGGGAATACTTGCTCTGGTTACGGTTAAATGTGTTATGTGCGAATGTCAAGCATAGATACAGAGGGTACAGTATATGCCAATAACACTTTGCTGCAAGAGTGGAACAACAAAAGGTTAATGTGGTGCAGCACAGCAGCCTAGCAGCTTGGTGGTAAGCACTACTGCGTCACAGAAAACTCCTCTCTGTGCAGATGCATGTTTATCCATGCTTCTTTAGGTTTTCTCTGGGTACTCTGAGACATGCAGTGTTGTTTAACATTGTGGATTTGATCAGTGGGGAGGGAAAATGGTCCCAGTGTTTGAACAGATAAGGCACCTGTTTTCTTTTCTTTCTTTACAGGCCAGGGTTTGAAGAAAGAAAAGAAAGCCACTTTATTTTGTCATTGTATTCTTACAAACAAATTTGTTCTCTGTATTTGACCCATCCTATTGTATAGAAGCAGTGGGCAGCCTCAGTGCCCGGGGATCAACTCCAGTTCTTCTTTCCATTGCCTTGCTCAGGGGCACAGACAGGAGTATTAACCCTAACATGCATGCCTTTTTGATGGTGGGAGGAAACCAGCGCACCTGAAGAAAACCCACGTAGACACGGGAGAACATGCAAACTTCACACAGAAAGGACCTGGAACAGCCGGGGGTTCGAACCCAGGACCTTCTTGCTGTGAGGAAACAGTGCTAAGCATTGGGCCACCATGCCGCCAGTGGAGGGCCAGTCCTACTCTATTCCATTCTGAGGTGCGCGGCAGCAGCATTATGCTGGAGCCCATAACCTAATTTTCAATGGGTCACAATTGTTCACTTCCAAGAGCAAATATTTTGTGATGGGTGACCCAGGTTCAGGGCACCATGCTAGGATGCTCTGCCCAGCTGAAGTGCTCTCGGGACCTCACCCAATCCCCGTCAGCATCAGAGTCCCAGTTCCTGCTATCACACTGTTCTCAGGCCTCTCTGCGGACGGAACCGATCAAAAATTCTATGGGACTCGGTCCGCGGTGATGTAGCGGTCTAAGCATCGGCTTTGTGTCGATACAGTTGCCCACTGGGGACTGGGGTTCGCGCCCCAGTCTCGTCAGATCCGACTATGGCCGGACTCGACGAAGCAGCGATCATTGGTAACGCTGTCTTCGGGAGGGGGGCGGAGTCGGCTTGTGTTCGTCACGTGAATGCGTCTCTGTGTGTGTCGGAAGAAACAGTGGTTCGGCTTGGAGTCGCCTTGTCACGAAAGTGGCGAGGCGGTCTCCTTCGAGACTGCCGGCCCGGAGAGATGCAGTTGGCGAACGCATACAGTGCGAGGGTGGGTGTTTGAATTAAAATAGGGATCGATTGGCCACTAAATTGGGAGAAAAAAGGGAAAAATCAGAAATAAATTAAAAAAAAAAAATCCTATGGGACTGATAGAACTACTTGTATTTCTTATTTATTAAATATGGAGGGAGACGTTTGTCCCTCACCAAAACTACCTGCTGAGGCTTCTGGAGTAGTCATA
Organism: Lampris incognitus; assembly: GCF_029633865.1. Taxonomy (NCBI): domain Eukaryota; kingdom Metazoa; phylum Chordata; class Actinopteri; order Lampriformes; family Lampridae; genus Lampris; species Lampris incognitus. Next base: position 84,677,320 of record NC_079213.1, on the reverse strand, counting down.
GGTAAAGTTCAGTCAAGTATTAGTGATGGTTGGAGCCACTCTTGATAAACCCAAATGATGTAGCAACTCCCCTGTTTCATCTCTAATTTCCATGTTTGTGCTTGAAGTGGCAATCCCAAAAATTCTTTCGGCTTTCTTTTTTCTTTTTTTTTTGGCGTAAACTTTCCAGGAGTTATTTTGAAATTGCTAACAAGTTCAACCACTACAACACTGAACACAGAGCATTTGTTCTACCTATTGTCTCTGGTGGGCCAACTGCTGCTGGATGACGTAAAAAAAAGTCACTAAATTCCCACCCTAAATTTTTGGTGATAATTTTACCATAAACACACATTTGTATTTCTCTGAATTACCACAAATGCAAGGGCTTTCATCAGTGGCCGATGGGCTGAATCATCATTGTGTCACCTCATTCAGAGAATGACAGTAACATTTATTTGAGAATCTTTATTTGAGAATCTTTGAGCTCGCTACTTCAACCTAAATAGAGCAGATACAACATAAACATAGTTTCTTTTATTTATTTTATTTTTTTTGTACAATGTAATGTTTTAAATGGAAAGTGATTTTAGTTTTTTATGATGTAATGTTTATTCTAACCCAGCCACTGAGCTACTGAGGATACACAAGCCAGTGCATTCTTGGTACCGGTCCCAAGCCCGGATAAATGGGGAGGGTTGTGTTTGGAAGGGTATCTGGCATAAAATCTTTGCCAAATCAAATATGTGGATCGTAAATCAGATTTCCATACTGGATTGGTCGAGGCCCGGGTTACCAACAACCGACACCAGTACTGTTGGCAAGCAGAGTGCCGGCGGAAACTATGCTACTGTGGGGCGAAGGAGAGGGGGAAGGCATGTCCAGAGGCAGCTGGAGAGGAGGAAGAGTAGGAGTGTGGAGGTGAGAGTCAGAACTTTGAAAGTTGGCACTATGACTGGTAAAGGGAGAGAGCTGGCTGATATGATGGAAAGAAGATAGGTAGGTATACTGTGTGTACAAGAGACCAGGTGGAAGGGGAGTAAGGCCAGGAGCATCAGAGGTGGGTTCAAACTCTTCTAACATGGTGCGAATGGGAGGAGAAATGGGGTAGGGGTAATTCTGAAGGAAGAGTATGTCAAGAGTGTGCTGGAGGTGAAGAGTGTCAGACAGAGTGATAAGTATGAAGCTGGAAATTGAAGGTGTATTGATGAATGTTATCAGCATATATGCCCCGCAAGTTGGGTGTGAGATGGAAGAGAAACAAGAATTCTGGAGTGAGTTGGATGAAGTGGTGGAGAGGGTACCCAAGGAGGAGAGAGTGGTGATTGGAGCAGACTTCAATGGGCATGTTGGTGAAGGGAACATAGGTGATGAGGAGGTGATGGGTAGGTATGGTGTCAAGGAGAGGAATGTGGAAGAACAGACAGACAGTGGTGGATTTTGCGAAAAGGATGGAAATGGATGTGTTGAATACATATTTCAAGAAGAGGGAGGAACACAGGGTGACGTATAAGAGTGGAGGAAAGTTCACCCAGATGGAACATATCTTATGTAGAAGGTGCGATGTGAAAGGGATTGGAGACTGCAAGATGGTGACAGGGGAGAACATAGCTAGGCAGCATCGGATGGTGGTCTGTAGGATGACTGTAGAGACCAAGAAGAGGAAGAGAGTGAAGGCAGAGCCAAGGATCAAATGGTAGAAGTTGAAGAAGGAAGATTGTTGTGTGGAGTTCCGTGAGGAGTTAAGACAGGCACTGGGTGGTAGTGAAGAGTTGCTGGATGACTGGGCAACAACTGCAGACATAGTGAGGGAGACAGCTAGGAAGTTACTTGGTGTGTCATCAGGACATTGGAAGGAAGACAAGGAGCCTTGGTGGTGGAATGAGTAAGTACAGGAAAGTATGCAGAGGAAGAGGTTGGCAAGGAAGAAGTGGGATAGTCAGAGAGATGAAGAAAGTAGACAAGAGTACAAGGAAATGCAGCATTAAGTGAAGCAAGAGGTGACAAAGGCAAAGGCATATGGTGAGCTGTATGAGAGGTTAGACACTAAGGAAGGAGAAAAGGGCTTGTACTGATTGCCTAAACAGAGGGATCGAGCTGAGAAGGATATGCAGCAAGTTAGGGCGATCAAGGATAGAGATGGAAATGTGCTGACAAGCGAGGAGAGTGTGTTGAGAAGGTGGAAGGAGTACTTTGAGGGGCTAATGAATGAAGAAAATGAGAGAGAGGATTGGATGATGTGGGGATAGTGGATCAGGAAGTGCGGTGGATTAGCCAGGAGGAAGTGAGGGCAGCTATGAAGAGGATGAAGAGTGGAAAGACAGTTGGTCCTGATGACATACCTGTGGTGGCATGGAGATGTTTAGGAGAGATGGCAGTGGAGTTTTTAACTAGACTGTTTAACAAAATCTTGGAAAGTGAGAGGATGCCTGAGGAGTGGAGAAGAAGTATACTGGTACCGATTTTCAAGAATAAGGGCGATGTGCAGAGGTGTAGCAACTACAGAGGTATAAAGTTAATCAGCCACAGCATGAAGATATGGAAAGCGTAATAGAAGCTAGGTTAAGAGGAGAGGTGATGACTAGCGAGCAGCAGTATGGTTTCATGCCATGAAAGAGCACCACAGATGCGATGGTTGCTTTGAGAATGTTGATCAAGAAGTATAGAGAAGGCCAGAAGGAGTTGCATTGTGTCCTTCTGGATTTAGAGAAAGCATACGACAGGGTGCCGAGAGAGGACAGTGGTATTGTATGAGAAAGTCGGGAGTTGCAGAGAAGTATGTAAGAGTGGTGCAGGATATGTATGAGGGAAGTGTGACAGTGTGGTGAGGTGTGCGGTTGGAATGAAAGATGGGTTCAAGGTGGAGGTGGGATTACATCAAGGATTGGCTCTGAGCCCTTTTTTGTTTGCAGTGGTGATGGACAGGTTGACGGACAAGATCAGGCAGGAGTCTCCATGGACTATGATGTTTGCGGATGACATTGTGATCTGTAGCGAGAGTAGGGTGCAAGTTGAGGAGAGCCTGGAGAGGTGGAGGTATGCACTGGAAAGAAGAGGAATGAAAGTCAATAGGAGCAAGATGGAATACATATGCGTGAATGAGAGGGAGGACAGTGGAATGGTGAGGACACAAGGAGTGAAGGTGATGAAGGCGTATGAGTTTAAATACTTGGGGTCAACTTTCCAAAGTAACGATGAGTGCAGAAGAGAGGTGAAGAAGAGAGTGCAGGAAGGGTGGAGTGGGTGGAGATGAGTGTCAGGAGTGAGTTGCGACAGAAGCGTACCAGCAAGAGTTAAAGGGAAGGTTTACAAGATGGTTGTGAGACCTGTTATGTTATATGGTTTGGAGACAGTGGCACTGATGAAAAGACAGGAGGCGGAGCTGGAGGTGGCAGAGTTGAAGATGCTAAGATTTTCATTGGGAGTGATGAAGAAGGACGGGATTAAGAATGATTATATTAGAGGGACAGCTCAGGTTGGACGGTTTGGAGACAAAGCAAAAGAGAGGCAAGATTGAGATGGTTTGGACATGTGTGGAGGAGAGATGCTGGGTATATTGGGAGAAGGACGCTGAATATGGAGCCACTAGGGAAGAGGAAAAGAGGAAGGCCAAAGAGGAGGTTTATGGATGTGGTGAGAGAGGACATGCAGGTAGCTGGTGCGACAGACGAAGATGCAGAGGACAGGAAGAAATGGAAACGGATGATCCTCTGTAGCAACCCCTAACGGGAGCAGCCGGAAGTAGTAGTAGTAGTATGATGTAATGTTTATTCTCTGTACCCCTGTCCTCATTATAACATTTGATGCCATAATGCTTTTAAAGATTTGCCTGCCCAGGGACTGCAGATTCAATCTACCTATCTAGCTAACTCTTGGACAGTCAAACACTGTCCATTGTCCCTGTTAAACAAACAAACAAACAAATACTGTGTTTTGGTACAGGTCTGGTCTGAACCAAGCTATAGCAAACCAGACAGATAGTTTTTGAGTAAGAAAATCGAGCGGGGGGAAGGAGCCTCTGGACCACCGGGCACTGTTTCCAATGACAACTAAGCCAAGCGATGACAATCATGAAGCTACTCACCATAGCAACCAGCAAGGGAAAACCCCCCCCACAAAAGTCAATATTCAGCCAAAGAAACATGCTGGGTAATAGGTTGGAAAATCTCTGAATGATGAGTGTTTTTTTGCTTGGGAGGTCTACGGTGGTCACATTAATGACACCAGCTGAAGTCATTAAACACACACTGGAGTTGGGGTTTGCTAGTCAGCGGCCATCTGGTATGGGATCAGGTGGACTACACTAGCATGTGTACATGTGCGCACGCGCGCGCGCGCGTGCGCGCGCGCACACACACACACACACACACACACACACACACACACACACACACACACACACACACACACAGACCTCTTTTCTGTACAAACCAGGGACTCTCCATCATGCCCAGTTCTTTTTTTGACCATCTGGGGGAACAGTTTGAGTGTCTGTGTAAAAGTCAGGTCATCCTGTTGTGTTTCTCTACATTGATCGCTGATCTGAATCGAATGGCAAGAGATGTGGCAGACAACAGAGACACAGAGGGGATGGTCAGTCTGCTGGCCTCTTAGAAACTGATTAATTCTGGAGGAGTTCATATCCTGAAATGTACTCTTTACTCTCTTTCATCTACTCTGGGGAAAAAAAACTGGCATGCTTTATTCAAGATCTCCGTGAGAGGATCTAGTCTGGAAAAGATTTGTCATTTTGTCAACCAGGTACTTATTTTACCTCCAATGCCTTGGAAAGTATGCAAATTCGGGTTCATTTTGTGGCATCAACCACTGCTGTAAGAACCAGTATTATTACCCTCTAAAAAGGCAACTCCAGTCTTCCAGATGAATCACTTCAATGGCAGCACTTTCAATGGCTTGGATATGCCGACAGTAATCTGTGGATATTAGAAAAAAAAAATCTTGTAGACTAAAGATAGCTTGTGGCCTGCAGTCTCTACACACGGCAGCCTGTTTAATGGTTTGTAGTTGATCTCACGTTCTGCTTTGGACACCAGGGCCGTGTTGCGTTCCATTTGGTGAGTCAGCCACATCAGCCCGCCGTACCATAGATGAACACAGTGCCTCCGCCTTCGCTCATTAAGACATCATTCAGATTCCAATCCAGGTCACCACCTTGGTTGCTTACTTGTTAATCCTTGAGGGACTGACTCTCCACTTGCCCGGTCCTTCAAATGACAGATGTTTTTTCTACCTTAATATTTCGTGGGCCTTATATGTTTGGGTGTTTTGCTTATGATGATTATGTTCTGTGTTGTACGGTCTCCGGCAAAGCAGACCAAATGCGTGGGGGGCAACAAAGTCTTGATCTTAAACTGTGCTCAGTATCAAATTCCCCCAGCCTCCCTCCCTCACTTTCCTCTGTGCTTTTCATTAGGTAACTCTCAATGTGCTCCAAATCAAGAACAACAGGAGTTAGGAGGGCACGCTGCTGTTTGCCCAAGATGAACACACCAGCCATGTGGTAAAAAAGGCACAGCAACGCCTCTTTCACCTCAGGTGACTGAAGAAGTTTGGCCCAAGATGCTATGGGCCTTCTACAGGGGCACAACTAAGAGTGTCCTGACTCAATGCATCATTGCCTGGCATAAGAACTGTATGGCCCACAACCACAAAATGCTGCAGAGGGTTGTGCGGACAGTCCAGGACATCAGTGGGTATGACTTTCCCTCCATCCAGGACATATATGACAGACGTTGTTTAAGCAAAGCCCGTAGGATTATTAAAGACCTCAGTCACCCCAACTATGGACTGTTTCAGCTGCTACCATCAGGCAATTGGTACTGCAGCCTCAAAGCCCGGACCAGTAGGCTCCAGAACAGCTTTTTCCACCAAGCAACCAGGCTTTTGACCAAAGAACATTAAGACACTAAGCCTGTTGCCGGACTGACTGGTACTGACCTATGGTCTTCAGGACTTGCTATTGCTGCTCCCGTTAGGGGTCGCCACAGCGGATCATCAGTTTACACACACACACACACACACACACACACACACACACACACACACACACACACACACACACACACACACACACACACAGATGTAGCTTGGCATACACAAACACACAAATATGCAAACAACCACACACACACATACACAGTGCCTTACATACACTGCGCACTATTTATTATTATTACTGCTTTTTGTTTTGTTTTGTTGTTATTTTATTGCTATTGTTACTGCAATATTGAGGAGCCGAAACACGAGAATTTTACTCTCTTGTACTTGTATGAGACGTAATAATAAAGGATCTTGAATCTTGAAGCACAAACCAAGGGTTAATCTCCACCAAGTCTTTGGTCTGGACGACATATCTGTTCAGCACAGCACAACGCCACTCACTAAGAAACTGTCATCTCATTCGGTCGGTTGTAAAATTAAAGCTCAGAGCACTGGAAACAAATGTCAAACAATATTTCCCTTTGTCAGAAAATGTTCACCTTCTACCTTTGAAATTGTTCTTTAGATGATTGCCAAGTCAAACAAACCATCCATTTTTTTCTGGACTAGTTGCTATGGTGAGACTGAACTGATTTTTCATATAAACTCACTTCCTTAAACTCCTCATGAATCTGTTTTTATCACACCCCCAGTTTGAGTTATCCACTTTTACTTTTAACTGATGATTTTTTCATTTTCTCATTTGTAAAGCATTTTAAAATAGTGTTCCCAAGTAAAATACAAAAAAGATCATTATCATTATTATTTATCCAAGAACCACGGGTGGTGAAAGCCGCTTAGGATTGTTCTTATCATTATTACCTATCTAGCAGTAATAGCATTAGCATTAGCAGTAATAGCATTAGCAGTAATAGCATTAGCAGCAGTGATAATAGATGTAGTGATGGTGGTAGCAGCAAGTCAACGAGCCAGTATTGATTAGTTTTCTTAATGATTCTTGATTTTTATAGACTGGTTGACAGACACCCAACAATAATGAATTCCTTTTTTAAAAGTTTATTTGCCAAAGTTTGTTTGACTTTGACAAAATAACTTGAAATATTGTGTTTACTCTTGAGTACTTTTCCCAGGCAGAGGGACTTGATGGAAAAGTCACAGTGTAATCTGTTTTTATTTTGGGAGTTGTATTACTTCATCGAAACAGATGTATCACAACTCAGATCCACCGAGAAATACAAGTGAGTTACACACATTAGGGCTCGGGATGTAAGTCAGTATGACAGTGGTACTCCATTTTACCATCTATCTATTTTAAGAATATATTTCTGTCATATTTAGTTACATTATAAGCCCAGACAGGATGCCGGGTATTTGCTCTTGTTTTACGCTCCAGTAACCAAACTTAAAAATTGATTTAAAAATACATGTTATTCAAGTCACAGGCATAGTTAGTTATAAGAAAGCAAAGACTATTTTTTAGGTGTATACGTTTAAAAGACTGCTCTTTTCACTACTGTCTTGATCCCACTGGTAAAGTAAGTTTTGGTGAAATATAAGGCTAAGCCATGTTTATTTCTAGGTGGCACTTTGATTGCGACCGCCTGCCGCAGAAGCACCACCTACTTCTTTTTGCACCAGACACATTCAGCATACTTTACTCCTAATCTTCTTCATTTACCATTTTTACTTTCACTTATCATGTTCAAGCTGTCTTGCTCTTCAGTTCATCAAATTAACATCTGGGTTAGCCAAGAAATGAAGTCTTTTGAACTTCAGCAGATAACAGGTTTCCCTCCGTTTGAACAAATTAGCTGTTACCCTTCAGACAGCATCTTCTTGATCCTCTCCTTTTCTGAGGTCAGCTCCACATCTGCACTCTTACTGCGACACAGCTTGTCCTCAGCTGGACCATTCACCGTCAGCAGAGGAGGAGAGTGACGCTCTTCTGACAGATCCTGGACCAGAAACACAGCAGAAATGGAATTGGACTGCAACAGCACAATGGAAATGTAAACACAACAAAAGGATATTGTTTCATTTCTGAGTAATGATCAGTGAACTGCATCTGTAATGGGCGCATTATGGCAACGTTTAAGTATCATTACATGGATGTACCCATACTAGGCCCAGTATTAGTGGTCTTGTGTGTTGAGAAAAAAAAAAAAAACAAGCATGTAACCCTGCCTGCAGTCTTTGACAGTTGACCAGTACCATACATGTTTGTATGCCTTAATAGCAATCTTTCAGTATCATGCCCATACTGAACCCAACTGTGGACAAGACACAAGTGAAGGAGAGATTATCCTTTATGCTAGTGTGTTTGGCAGAGAGCTTATATTGTGTGTGTGTGTGTGTGTGTGTGTGTGTGTGTGTGTGTGTGTGTGTGTGTGTGTGTGTGTGTGTGTGTGTGTGTGTGTGTGTGTGTGTGTGTGTGTGTGTGTGAGGGGGGGGGGTTAAGGCTTCAGTTCCAGACCAGCAGCGACATATAACCCAAAAATAACCCCAGGGATTTCAATTAATCTAAAAATTAATGTTTGGCAGGGGTAATGCACAAAACTCTTGGCCCCCTGACAGAAATCTGATGCCACAGCTCCCAACCACGATGCACCTAAATTAGTACACCATCATGAGGTGCGTCTAAAGGGCCCTTCATTGCTTGGGGCCCCTGGAAAGTACTCCCTCCTTAGCAGTGCCCCTAAATACATCTTGATGACATACACTGGTTGGACTGTCAGTTGTCTGGTTCCTGGTCTCGTTAGGAAAATGTTAATGCTCACGAATATTATAGCGACGACTAATATTATTATTATGATTACTAATAATACTAGAACAAAGGATGGTCCTATATTGTAAGGGTAATGCATGCTGCACGCTTCAAATGAATCCTGTTCTGAAGGTCAGATACATGTAGCATCAAATATGTCGGATACCAGATCTGTGCATCCAAAATTATTTGTAGCTTTCTGAGGCCAACTGCTCGAGAAAGTGGGGTATGGCCCAAATGTACGCACTCCTCGCCCTACATTCAAGTTTAGTTTATTCAGAAAAGAAAGGCAATGACTTGGTGTCCAATACACTCATTCAAATTTGCATTGACCGATTTGGTAGCAGTATGCTGAGCCCTTACATATCCAGCGTTGCCTTCTTAGTGCTCACTGGGTGTCTTCATCACATAGATCAACTGTCTGACTCTTCTCTATACACTGTCTTACAATGGATAGCACTGCCACAAAAACATAGAAAGGAAGCTGCTTAAGTCAACACAATTTAAAGTTTCAAATCAAAAGGAGAGGGAAAAAAATTCATGGCATATTAGATTTTTTTTAAATTTTTTGCTGTAATTACAGTTTATGATATACTGTGTTCTTTATACATCTTCAAAGGTTATTTTGCAAATCATTAACAGAGATTGTGACAAGGAGGTTTCCACAAAAAATTAAAATGATGAGAAATCCCACTGCACAGTATTGTGTCAACTGACTTTCATGATCTATATTTCTAGATTGATTTTTAATGCCTTATCTTGCCTTTCAATCATTATATTTCTGTCTATCATATAACCAGCCTGTCTAAACACTGAACACTACAGCCTGCCAGAGAAGGATCAAGTCAAGTTGGCTTGATCTCACACAGCCCAGCTGGTAAAGACCATGACCCACATTTACATTTCATATCAACAGCTATTCATATCACATAATTCCTTTTAATTACTAAACATGCTGCATGATTATGGCTGAAATGATTATTCCTGTGATTCATTTAATTATTTAGATCTAAAGAACATTTATTTTTCCTGCAATTTTTTGACATCTTATATATCAACATCTCAATAGCTTTCAACTACTTTAACGAAATGTTTCAATAGTGCAAAGCTATGTACCGGTTTTAGTCAGTGATAGGCATTAGAATGAGCCTTCTCAACCAAAACCAGAATCAAAACCAACTGAAGAGAACCGAAAAGAGCAGTGCAGACTAAAACAAGACAAGTCAGGACAGACCAGAACCAGAAGAAAACAAAAGGAAACAGAACATGAATATGAGGTTGATCTCCTTGTGTAAGTGTTTGTCATGTCTCGTCTCAGCACCGATAGAAAGCTTGTGGGTGCCAGGTTAGCGGTGCCTGTGATGCAAACAGCAACATAAAGCCTCTGCAGTCTAATGGGATTTCACTACAGAAGGAACCTGAGCGAGGTGCAATGCACACAGAGAGAAAGCCTTTCAACATACCAAATATGTTTGAGTTTGTGCTGTTAGAAAATATGAGTCAAGTATGGCACACATATTAATATTTTCATTCCCAAGAGTCAAAAAATCCACTTGGGACACCCATGCTAAAAATGCATGCACTCATCAAAATGCTAAAATGTTACGAATAAAATCATCTATCAAAAATGTCCTTCAAAATAGGCCATGATAAAGAGAGGGGGGAAAAATATACATATATATATATACACTACCGTTCAAAAGTTTGGGATCACCCAAACAATTTCGTGTTTTCCATGAAAAGTCACACTTATTCACCACCATATGTTGTGAAATGAATAGAAAATAGAGTCAAGACATTGACAAGGTTAGAAATAATTATTTGTATTTGAAATAAGATTTTTTTTACATCAAACTTTGCTTTCGTCAAAGAATCCTCCATTTGCAGCAATTACAGCATTGCAGACCTTTGGCATTCTAGCTGTTAATTTGTTGAGGTAATCTGGAGAAATTGCACCCCACGCTTCCAGAAGCAGCTCCCACAAGTTGGATTGGTTGGATGGGCACTTCTTGCGTACCATACGGTCAAGCTGCTCCCACAACAGCTCAATGGGGTTCAGATCTGGTGACTGCGCTGGCCTGGCCACTCCATTACCGATAGAATACCAGCTGCCTGCTTCTGCTCTAAATAGTTCTTGCACAATTTGGAGGTGTGTTTAGGGTCATTGTCCTGTTGTAGGATGAAATTGGCTCCAATCAAGCGCTGTCCACTGGGTATGGCATGGCGTTGCAAAATGGAGTGATAGCCTTCCTTATTCAGAATCCCTTTTACCCTGTACAAATCTCCCACCTTACCAGCACCAAAGCAACCCCAGACCATCACATTACCTCCACCATGCTTAACAGATGGCGTCAGGCATTCTTCCAGCATCTTTTCATTTGTTCTGCGTCTCACAAACGTTCTTCTTTGTGACCCAAACACCTCAAACTTGGATTCATCCGTCCACAACACTTTTTTCCAGTCTTCTTCTGTCCAATGCCTGTGTTCTTTTGCCCATCTTAATCTTTTTCTTTTATTGGTCAGTCTCAGATATGGCTTTTTCTTTGCCACTTTGCCCTGAAGCCCAGAATCCCGCAGCCGCCTCTTCACTGTAGATGTTGACACTGGTGTTTTGCGGGTACTATTTAATGAAGATGCCAGTTGGGGACCTGTGAGGCGTCCGTTTCTCAAACTAGAGACTCTAATGTACTTATCTTCTTGCTCAGTTGTGCAACGCGGCCTCCCACTTCTTTTTCTACTCTGGTTAGAGCCTGTTTGTGCTGTCCTCTGAAGGGAGTAGTACACACCGGTGTAGGAAATCTTCAATTTCTTAGCAATTTCTCGCATGGAATAGCCTTCATTTCTAAGAACAAGAATAGACTGTCGAGTTTCAGATGAAAGTTCTCTTTTTCTGGCCATTTTGAGCGTTTAATTGACCCCACAAATGTGATGCTCCAGAAACTCAATCTGCTCAAAGGAAGGTCAGTTTTGTAGCTTCTGTACCGAGCTAAACTGTTTTCAGATGTGTGAACATGATTGCACAAGGGTTTTCTAATCATCAATTAGCCTTCTGAGCCAATGAGCAAACACATTGTACCATTAGAACACTGGAGTGATAGTTGCTTGAAATGGGCCTCTATACACCTATGTAGATATTGCACCAAAAACCAGACATTTGCAGCTAGAATAGTCATTTACCACATAAGCAATGTATAGAGTGTATTTCTTTAAAGTTAAGACTAGTTTAAAGTTATCTTCATTGAAAAGTACAGTGCTTTTCCTTCAAAAATATGGACATTTCAATGTGATCCCAAACTTTTGAACGGTAGTGTATATATATATATATATATATATATATATATATAGAAAAACTTTGTTAAAAGAAACACTCAACGGTAGGAAAAGTGCTCAACAAATAAGGAGCAAAATAATTCGGTGATTCAAGTAAATTTGTCTATTAAAGAATTTACTTGAATCACTGGATTATACACTCACCGGCCACTTTATTAGGCACACCTGTCCAACTGCTCATTAACGCAAATTTCTAATCAGCCAATCACATGGCAGCAACTCAATGCATTTAGGCATGTAGACATGGTCAAGACGATCTGCTGCAGTTCAAACCGAGCATCAGAATGGGGAAGAAAGGTGATTTAAGTGACTTTGAACGTGGCATGGTTGTTGGTGCCAGACGGCCTGGTCTGAGTATTTCAGAAACTGCTGATCTACTGGGGTTTACAGAGAATGGTCCGAAAAAGAGGAAATATCCCGTGAGCGGCAGTTCTGTGGGCGAAAATGCCTTGTTGATGCCAGAGGTCAGAGGAGAATGGCCAGACTGGTTCGAGCTGACAGAAAGGCAACAGTAACTCAAATAACCACTCATTACAACCGAGGTATGCAGAAGAGCATCTCTGAACGCACAACATGTCGAACCTTGAGGCAGATGGGCTACAGCAGCAGAAGACCACACCGGGTGCCACTCCTGTCAGCTAAGAACAGGAAACTGAGGCTACAATTCGCACAGGCTCACCAAAATTGGACAATAGAAGATTGGAAAAACGTTGCCTGGTCTGATGAGTCTCGATTTCTGCTGCGACATTCAGATGGTAGGGTCAGAATTTGGCGTCAACAACATGAAAGCATGGATCCATCCTGCCTTGTATCAACGGTTCAGGCTGGTGGTGGTGGTGTAATGGTGTGGGGGATATTTTCTTGGCACACTTTGGGCCCCTTAGTACCAACTGAGCATCGTGTCAACGCCACAGCCTACCTGAGTATTGTTGCTGACCATGTCCATCCCTTTATGACCACAGTGTTCCCATCTTCTGATGGCTACTTCCAGCAGGATAACGCGCCATGTCATAAAGCTCGAATCATCTCAGACTGGTTTCTTGAACATGACAATGAGTTCACTGTACTCAAATGGCCTCCACAGTCACCAGATCCCAATCCAATAGAGCACCTTTGGGATGTGGTGGACCGGGAGATTCGCATCATGGATGTGCAGCCGACAAATCTGCAGCAACTGCGTGATGCTATCATGTCAATATGGACCAAACTCTCTGAGGAATGTTTCCAGTACCTTGTTGAATCTATGCCACGAAGGATTAAGGCAGTTCTGAAGGCAAAAGGGGGTCCAACCCAGTACTAGCAAGGTGTACCTAATAAAGTGGCCAGTGAGTGTATATATACTATATATATACAGATGCAGGAAAAAAAGTTTTAATACATAGCAGTTATGTATTAAAACTTTTTTTCCTGCATCTGTATTGATATTCCGCTCCTCATTAGTTGAACACTTATAACAACACCATTGACGGTTCGGAAAAAAATGCTATATATATATACACTACCGTTCAAAAGTTTGGGATCACCCAAACAATTTTGTGTTTTCCATGAAAAGTCACACTTATTCACCACCATATGTTGTGAAATGAATAGAAAATAGAGTCAAGACATTGACAAGGTTAGAAATAATGATTTGTATTTGAAATAAGATTTTTTTTACATCAAACTTTGCTTTCGTCAAAGAATCCTCCATTTGCAGCAATTACAGCATTGCAGACCTTTGGCATTCTAGCTGTTAATTTGTTGAGGTAATCTGGAGAAATTGCACCCCACGCTTCCAGAAGCAGCTCCCACAAGTTGGATTGGTTGGATGGGCACTTCTTTGAGCAGATTGAGTTTCTGGAGCATCACATTTGTGGGGTCAATTAAACGCTCAAAATGGCCAGAAAAAGAGAACTTTCATCTGAAACTCGACAGTCTATTCTTGTTCTTAGAAATGAAGGCTATTCCATGCGAGAAATTGCTAAGAAATTGAAGATTTCCTACACCGGTGTGTACTACTCCCTTCAGAGGACAGCACAAACAGGCTCTAACCAGAGTAGAAAAAGAAGTGGGAGGCCGCGTTGCACAACTGAGCAAGAAGATAAGTACATTAGAGTCTCTAGTTTGAGAAACAGATGCCTCACAGGTCCCCAACTGGCATCTTCATTAAATAGTACCTGTTAGAGCCTGTTTGTGCTGTCCTCTGAAGGGAGTAGTACACACCGGTGTAGGAAATCTTCAATTTCTTAGCAATTTCTCGCATGGAATAGCCTTCTTTTCTAAGAACAAGAATAGACTGTCGAGTTTCAGATGAAAGTTCTCTTTTTCTGGCCATTTTGAGCGTTTAATTGACCCCACAAATGTGATGCTCCAGAAACTCAATCTGCTCAAAGAAGTGCCCATCCAACCAAACCAACTTGTGGGAGCTGCTTCTGGAAGCGTGGGGTGCAATTTCTCCAGATTACCTCAACAAATTAACAGCTAGAATGCCAAAGGTCTGCAATGCTGTAATTGCTGCAAATGGAGGATTCTTTGACGAAAGCAAAGTTTGATGTAAAAAAAATCTTATTTCAAATACAAATCATTATTTCTAACCTTGTCAATGTCTTGACTCTATTTTCTATTCATTTCACAACATATGGTGGTGAATAAGTGTGACTTTTCATGGAAAACACGAAATTGTTTGGGTGATCCCAAACTTTTGAACGGTAGTGTATATATATATATATATATACACACACACACACACACACACACACACACACACATATACAGTTAAGGTTAAAATGAGTGCTGATGAGTGCGCGTCGCACGAAACAGGCCTGTACTGCAATGTATTAACACTTTTTTTTCCTGTATCGGTGTTGATATATATATATATATATATATATATATATATATATATATATATATATATATATATATATATATCAGGTGTGTGTGAGTGTGTGTGTATGTCCTGTACTTCTACCTTTATGACGACCGATTTGATTTTTTGGGGGGATTTTTCTCCCCAACTGAATCCGGCCAATTACCCCACTCTTCCAAGCTGTCCCGATCGCTGCTCCACCCCCTCCGGGAAGGCTGCAGACTACTACATGCCTCCTCTGATACGTGTGGAGTTGCCAGCCGCTTCTTTTCACCTGACAGTGAGGAGTTTCGCCAGGGGGACGTGACGCTTGGGAGGATCACAGTATTCCCCCCCAGTTCCCCCTCCCCCCTGAACAGGTGCCCCGACTGACCAGAGGAGGCGCTAGAGCAGCAACCAGGACACACACCCACATCCGGCTTCCCACCCGCAGACACGGCCAATTTTGCCTGTAGAGACACCTGACCAAGCCAAAGTTCACATAGGGATTCGAACCGGCGATCCCCATGTTGGCAGGCAACGGAACAGACACTAGGCTACCTGGATGCCTTTAAGGGTCTATTTTAGGATTTAGGATAAGGGTTAAGGTAAGAATTAGGATTAGGTTAAGGTTAGACATGTAGCTCTGATGGTTAAGGTTAGGGTTAAGGGCTTGGGAATGAATGTAGTCAATGAGGGGTCCACACAAAGATAGAGGTACAAGAGTGTGTGTTTGTGTGTATAGCTGCATATGATTGTGTGTATAAATTGTGTATAAATGATGTCTTCAGGTTTCACATTTGTCATATTGCTGCTTTTGATCGATATGATAGCGCACAACTTACTAGTCTTAAACTTGGCTATGTGACATGAGCTTTCAGCACCGCGTCTAGCCATCTGCTTTGATATCTCTTCCCCTGCTGGTCGGAAATGAACGAGGACTTCATTTCACACAGCTTTGTGAAGCCTTTTCCTCAATATGAATCTGCAGGCTAAAAGCCAGCTTCAGCTCACAAAAAAAAAAAAAAATCCACTGCCGCCACCTTCTCTCCTCTTTTCGGCAACTACAAAACCAGAGTTGAGGTTTTGTGAGAGGCCAAGTCCCTCACTGAAGCGTCACATCCTTACAGTTAAAAAAAACCCTGCATTATTAATTTCTTCTCAGCCTGCCTGTATTCCATGGAGGACACTTGCATTTTCTTTAGCTGTGTTATCTGTGCCTATCTCCGTAATATAAATGGATATGGAATAAATACACAGGCAAACACAGACAAACACCTATGCGCGCACACACAGTTGACTTGTGTCAGCATTCAGCGATGGAGTAAAGCATTACATACAGAGGGTGCAGGGCAAGGATAGAGGTGGAAATAAAAATCAAAGCTAGAACCGCTCCAGTCCACAGTAGAGTCAACGGCTCGGCTGCGTGCATCCCTAAATAATTCACACTGTGGGTCATGTTTAAGTCATAAATGGCATTCCAATTGGGTTGAGTGGAAACACAGTCAAAGATTCGTGCTGACTTACAATTGCAATCAGCTCTTAATTAGCCGGAGTTAAAAGGACACTTGCAAGGTGTGACGGGGATGTTTTGAGTCATCAGGGGCCCAACAGATATTCAGTGATCCATAACCCACCGATTTTCTGAATTCTGAGAAACCTTATTCAGAAACAGCTTTCATAAACCCGGCAGCATCCCTCCCTCCCTCAGCCAGAGAATCTGACAAATGGGGAATGCATTAAATTGTTGTTTACTAAGCTTTTTTACATAGTGCCCATAGTAAAGAATTATGGCTGAGCTCTGAAGGCAACTTTGATCACACTCCAAATGAATTATAGAGCATGGAAAACCATGTAACACTAAGACAAGAGAGGATAAACCCCCTCAGTCCCAACTGCAAATTCATAATGCACGCTGTGATGGAGGAGGTCAGAGTAAGATGGCTGCTTATTCCAGAGATGGCAGGATGGGGACAACAGGCACTCAGCTCACCTGGGACAGCTGGGAGGTCAGACATCCCATCAGGCACGGGAACACCGCGGCACCGTGGAATGAGGAGGGGGAGACAAAGGAAAGGAGGAGAGAGAAGAAGTGAGGATAAGGCAAGAAGAAAAGAGAGTGAATGAACATATCAAAAACATGCACACTAACATTTTTCAACCCGATTTTTCAGTCATAAAGCAAGTGAAAAAGACAAAGCTTAATTTCATCTCTTGTGAATAGTCCAGAATTTGTAAGGCGTCAGATAATAAAAACCTCAGTAAGGGTGTGTTTTGAATGTTAGCCTCGCTAGAGAGACTTTCACAACTCCAGATACTGTGCATCATACCAGCGTCTTAATTTCTCATCACAGCAGTGTCATCATCTACAGGCCAATTCCTGTCAGCCAGATGTCCTACGGCAATGACCTGTAAGCTAACAAACGCCATCACACTTAACACTTGAGAAAATCATTACATTTTCTATTCGATGAGCAATATTAACTGAATTAACAAAAGAAACAGTGGCTGTATTGTGAAAATATCTGACCATAACTGTGACTTTGAAAACTTTACTAGCAAAATATTGCAGAACTCGTATAATTCTCTGCTTGCTTTAGCAAAGAACAAAGTGTTGTCTTCCATCTTTGCCTGATTATGTAAAGCCCATGAGAAGAACCTTTCCGTTTTTGGTTGTATACTACTGGAAATACATCCATCTGCTCAAATGTAGGACACTGGGGTCACAATTCCCCACTATCTAGTAACATAAATTATAGCTGCTATGGGCACTTAATGTGTTTTGACATGAGTTTTAGCTAGCTAGCGGGCAAGCTAGCCATAAACCACCATCTACAATGTGTTGCAGAACTGTGCACATCCATATTTATGGAGGCAGCACTGAAACACGTCAGTGGATCTTGTCAGGCTTAAAATACTATATTAACTATTCCATTTAAAAAGATAAGTTGGAAACTTGACTCGTAAAAGATGTGCAAACAGTTTCAGAGAAACTGTATTTGTGCTTTGGTCTTCACTGACTCAAAGCCAAATCAAGTAAGGTCTTTTTTTTTAAACTGCTTGGAAAAAATGGGTTCATTGCCAAATTAAATGTAGTTTGAAAAATATATCAAGAGACAAAACCGAAAAGGCAAATACATGAACTCCTAGATATGTGACCTGTGTGTGTGTGTGTGTGTGTGTGTGTGTGTACAAAACTAAAAACTTTTTTGACGTCCCAAAGAAAAGCCTTGTTTTGTAATCAATGTACAGGCTTACAGAAAACCTGAAACATCTCACTTTAAATATTAAAATTGCCCTTTTTTAGAGCTTTCAGCCGCACCAACGTCTAAGTACATCAACACTGCTTATTTATTTATCTTCCAGTTGGTGGACCCTATTCCCCTTGCTTTATAGAGCTGTTGTTCCTTCACCCTGTGTTTCACTGAGGCCCTCAACCAGCTTTACTTATTTATGTGTGGGTGCATCAGAAAAACTCATGTCTTCCTCCAGCAACCATACCATTCATTTTTACGGACATTTCTACCACCGAGAGACTGTTTAAAATATTGATGCCTGGTGTTTTCAGGGCCTTCTGTTTGCTTTCACTGAATGCTGTGTACAGTGATGGATCACAGAGGATAGAGGTTCCTGTCAACTCCATATTCAGCAGAAGGAAGCCAAGACTTGGTGGGTCTGGATGTGTCCTCTGTTTCACCTCTGGACACCACTGAACCAGCCCCTGCATGGCATCTTCAACTGAGCTGCTTTTCTTTTGCCTTCCATCTTTGCATGATAATGAGTCAAGTCATATTTATTTGTATAGCCCACAAATTACAAATTTGCCTCAAGGGGCTTTACAGCAACACAACATCCTGTCCTTAGACCCTCGCATCAGATAAGGAACAACTCCTTAAGGAATAACTCCTTCCTATTTTTTCTTCCTTTAACAGGGAGAAAAAATAGGAAGAAACCTCAGGGAGCGCAACAGAGGAGGGATCTCTCTCCCAAGACGGACAGACGTGCGATGGATGTTGTGTGTACAGAATAAAACAAAATTTACAGAATACAACATTGAAAGAGTGGTTCATTTCTCTGTTACTCCTTGGCTGGGTCCGTTTCTTATCTCCACACTTGTAAATGCCAGTCTGAACTCTCTTCATCGTTGCTTTATTGGGTTGCATGTTGCTATTAAAGACTACATGAAATGAAAAACGTCTTTTCCTCAATTATACCTCTTTGCACCGAGTTCTCATTTTTCTATAATTATGTGCCAAAAAAAAAATCACAACAAAACATTGCTCCCTTTTTTTTTCTCCCCAATTGTATCCGGCCAATTACCCCACTCTTCCAAGCTGTCCCAATCACCAGCTGCTTCTTTTCACCTGACAGTGAGGAGTTTCGCCAGGGGGATGTAGCCCATGAGAGGATCATGCTATCCCCCCCGAACAGGCGCCCCGACCGACCAGACCCTGACCGTTGCGCTAGTGCAGCGACCAGGACATATACCCACATCCAGCTTCCCACCTGCAGACATGGCCAATTGTGTCTGTAGGGATGCCAAACCAAGCCGGAGGTAACAGGGATTCAAACCATCGATCCCCGTGTTGGTAGGCGACGGGATAGACCGCTACGCTACCCAGACGCCCCAACATTGCCCTTTTTATTTTAATCTAAAGAATCCTGTGTTTTCTCTTCCTGGAAAAGACATCATATTAATAGTTGCATCACTTTGCATGTGTGGGCAGGCATCAAGAAAAATGTCAAGTCAATTTTATTTGTAAAGCCCAATATCACAAATTACAAATTTGCCTCAAGGGGCTTTACATGTCCAGTATAATTTCATTCGAATTTCCTAATCTTATTAAAATTCTAAATGTGCATGTCCACACTCTGCAATGTCATGATGAAGTTGCATCTTCAGCTGTTCACATCCAAAAACACTATTTTCTCTTCCCCCAAACTCCACGGATACCAAAACAATGGTGGGAGTTCATTCACATTAAAATGTCAATCAATTCAGGCGTACGGGTAGCGTAGCGGTCTATTGCCTAACAACACGGGGATTGCTGGTTCGAATCCCCGTGTTACCTCCGGCTTGGTCGGGCGTCACTACAGACAAAATTGGCCATGTCTGTGGGTGGGAAGCCAGATGTGGGTGTGTGTCCTGGTTGCTGCACTGGCACCTCCTCTGGTCGGTCGGGGCACCTGTTTGAGAGGAAATTGGGGGGATTAATAATAATTAATTAAATGTATATTAATTTACATTATATTTATATTAAAGAACAGCGTGATCCTCCCACGCACTACTCCCCCTGGCAAAACTTGTCACTGCCAGGTGAAAAGAAGCGGCTGGTGACTCCACATATATCAGAGGAGGCATGTGGTAGTCTGCAGCCCTCCCCGGATCGGCAGAGGGGGTGGAGCAGCAACCGGGACGGCTTGGAAGAGTGGGGTAATTGGCCGGATACAATTGGGAGAAAAAGTGGGGGGGAAAGAATGTCAATCAATTCGACCGCCCCCCTCTTATTAAATCACACCCAAACAATCTGTTTCTTTCAGAAATGCCTCACATCACGGAAGCTCGTAATGCCCTAAATGCCATTCCATGTGATCTTTATAAGTACATTCATAAACAGTAATGTATCATTTGGCACTGATTTAATCTCCATCACTATTTTCCTCCTAAAGTCAATCGCTGCTTCTCCTTATTACCAAGTACTGCTAATAAACAACCTGCTCTGATGCCTTCTGCACTTTAACAGACAGGGGTCAGATTATTTCTGGTTGCTCAACCAGGATGGGCAACGTGGGTTCAGTCTGGTTGAGCCAATCTTGAAGATACACTATATGGACAAAAGTATTAGGACATACCTCTTAATCATTAATTTCAGATGTTTCATTCAGCCCCATTGCCACAGGTGTATAAAATCAAGCAGCTAGCCATGCAGTCTGCATTTACAAACATTTGTGAAAGAATAGGTCGTTCTGAAGAGCTCAGTGGATTCAAGCGTGGTACTGTCATAGGATGCCACCTTTGCAATAAGTCAGTTCATGAATTTCTTCCCTGCTAGATATTCCACGGTCAACTGTAAGCGGTGTTATTGAAAAGTGGAAGCGTTAAGGAACAACAGCAATTCAGCCATGAAGTGGCAGACCACGTAAAGTCACACAGCGGGGTGAACGAGTGCTGAGGCGCATAGTGCGTAAAAGTCGCCAACGCTCTGTTGACTCAATAACTGCAGAGTTCCAAACTTCCTCTGGCATTAACATCAGCACAAACTGTGCACCGGGAGCTTCATGGAATGATTTTCCATGGCCGAGCAGCTGCATGCAAGCCTTACATCACCAAGCACAATGCACAAGTCTGATGGACGAGTCTGGGTTTGGCGGATGCCAGGAGAACGTTACCTGCCGACTGCATTGTGCCAACTGTAAAGTTTGGTGGAGGAGGCATAATGGTATGGGGTTGTTTTTCAGGGGTTGGGCTAGGCCCCTTAGTTCCAGTGAAGGGAAAGCTTAAAGCTTCAGCATACCAAGACATTTTGGACAATTCTATGCTTCCAACTTTGTGGGAACAGTATGGGGAGGGCTCTTTTCTGTTCCAGCATGACTATGCCCCAGTGCACAAAGCAAGGACTTTAAGACATTGTTGGGTGAGTTTGGTGTGGAAGAACTTGACTGGCCCGCACAGAGGCCTGACCTCAACCCCATCGAACACCTTTGGGATGAACTAGAATGGAGATTGCAAGCACGGTCTTCTCGTCCAACATCAGTGCCTGACTTCACAAATGCTCTTCTGGTTGAATGGGCAAAAATTCCCACAGACACACTCCAAAATCTTGTGGAAAGCCTTCCCAGAAGAGTGGAAGCTGTTATAGCTGCAGGGGGGGGGGGCAACTCCATATTAATGCCTATGGATTTAGAATGGGATGTCTTAAAAGCTCCTGTAGGTGTGATGGCCCAATAATTTTGTTTATATAGTGTATTGCTTAGATCTTCTCCCCTCTCTTTCTCCTCCCTGCATTTTCTGTTTATATCAACCTTCCTATCTAACAAAGGCTACAGCTGTCAAAAAACAACCTTAAAAAAAATAGACATCCAACTCCTATTGGGCGTCCTGCCCGGACAGCAGGAGAGCTATGAAGCCTGAGGTTACATAACAAACTCAACACCTGGAGCTCAGCTGTAGGTTTTTCTACAAGTCTTTCCCTGAGCTCTGTAATTAGAATGGATTAATTAGGAACCAAACTGAAACATCTGCAAGGTGTATTTTTGTATTTTCTGTTATGTTATCTGTGTCATCTTTCACAAATTCAGTTATCATTGTTGTCAACAGACTGTTAAGAAAGAGTGAAAACAACAACAACAAAACACTTGTGATGGTGCATGCAACCTTTTCTTTTGGGCCAGATGTTTTTTTATATTGTGGCATGACTCATTCAATCTTTTCAACATTTGTATTGTTATCATTATCAATTTATTG
The DNA here is from genome assembly GCF_029633865.1 of Lampris incognitus. Classification (NCBI taxonomy): domain Eukaryota; kingdom Metazoa; phylum Chordata; class Actinopteri; order Lampriformes; family Lampridae; genus Lampris; species Lampris incognitus. The sequence continues at coordinate 84,654,994 of NC_079213.1, read as the reverse complement.
TTATTCTAATTATGTTACATTACACTTTCATTATTTGACAGTTTTGACTCTGTAGTGCATAAGTGTGTTACTTCTGTAGGTACCCTGTGGGTATGTGTTCCACAAGTTCTCCGGGCAAACGGTTTTTTGGCATGTACAGAAAAATAACTTAAATCATTATCAGAATCAAATTTATTGCCAAGTACAAGAACATACAAGGAATTTGTCTTGGTATGTTGGTGTAAGAGGGAAAAATTAACAGTAAATAGTAAAGATAAAGTTAAAAAGAATAATAAGTAAAATATATATACAAGATGGATTAAAATAAAAATGAAAGTAAGGGGCAATGAACAGCAGTTCACAGTTGAAACACAAGAGACCACGTGACAGCTCCTGATGCCCGGCACTCAATGGCAGGAGCTGTGTTTGCAAAAAGTTAAATGAGAATTTTAAGACTCTATTTACAGAAAAAGAGTTATTTACAGGGTAACACAAGTTTTATGCAGGGTGTCCATATACAGAGAGCACAGTAGGGAAGACAGAAGGGGGTGAGGGGTGGGAGGGCAGCAGTGTCAGGATCTGTGGGTGTCTGGGGGCTTGTTAGAAAGGTCTACTGCTGTAGGGAAGAAGTTGTTCTTGTGGCATAAGGTTCTGGTTTTTATAGACCTTAGCCTCTTGCCAGAGGGGAGTGTTTTGAAGAGACCATGGCCTGGATGGGAAAGGATGGCCACAATCTTTCCTGCTCGCCTCAATGTCCTGGAGGCGTACAGGTCCATGGAGGGATAGCAGGTTGCAGCCAATCACCCTCTCAGCAGATCGAATGATACGCTGCAGTCTGCCCTTCTTCTTGGCAGTGGCAGCAGCGTGCCAGATAGTGGTGGAGAAGGTGAGGATGGACTCAATGATGGCAGTGTAAAAGTGCACCATCATTAGCTATGGCAGGTTGAACTTCTTCAGCTGCTGCAGGAAGTACAACCTCTGCTGTGCCTTCTTGGTGACTTGAGGTCCTAGATGATGATGGTGCCCAGGAAGCGGAAGGAATCAACAGTGTCGCCTGGGTAGCCACACAGGGTGATGGGGCCAGGTGGGGCTGGATACTCTCTGTAGTCCACAACCATCTCAACTGTCTTAAGAGCGTTGAGCTCCAAGTTGTTTTGGCCGCACCAGGACACCAGATGGTCAATCTCCCACCTGTAGGCAGACTCATCCCCACCAGATATGAGCCCAATAAGGGTGGTGTTGTCAGCAAATTTCAGGAGCTTGACTGACTGGTGACTGGGGGTGCAGTTGTTTGTATACAGGGAGAAGAGTAGAGGGGAAAGGACACAGCCTTGAGGGGAATGAGTGCTGATGGTCCAGGAGTCAGACATGTTTCCCCAGCTTCACATGCTGCTTCCTGTCAGATAGGAAGTCAAAGATCTACTTGCAGGTGGAGACAGGCACGTACAGCTGGGAGAGCTTGTCCTGCAGCAGATTCGGCGTAGGTTCCTGCAGAGTCCAGGTGCTGGAGGATGACATGGAGCACCATGTTTACTGCATCATTCACAGACCTCTTGGCTATGTAGGTGAACTGCAGATAGTCCAGGTGTGGGTCAATGATCATTTTAAGGTGGGACAGAACAAGGCATTCAAAAGACTTCATTACCACAGAGGTCAGGGCGATGGGTCTGTAGTTGTTGAGTCTTGTGGTCCTTGGTTTTTTGGGGATGGGGATGATGGCGGAGGTCTTGAAGTGGGCTGGTACATGGCGTGTCTCCATTGAGGTGTTAAAAATGTGAACACTGGAAACAGCTGATTGGCATAGTGCTTCAGCGTGGAGGAAGAGACAGAGTCTGGTCCAGCAGCTTTGTGGGGGTTCTGTCTCTTGAACAGCCTGTTGAGCATTTCTAATCTGATAAATCAGTGGAATTTTGTGGAATAGTGTCCAATTGGGAGTTTCTAAAGATGTCTCATAGCCACAAGCTAATGCTTAATTCTCTGCACACAAAATCAAAGGTTTCATGAGCCTTGCCTTAGTGAAAAATCAATTACAGTAGGATGCTGATAGTCTTCCTCAACTGCACATGCTCTGCCTAGGCGATGTGTGTGTGTTTGTCATATTTTAGTAAATGTTTGTGTCCGTGTCTTTGTGTGACTGAATGTGCATGTGTTTGCATACATTTTGTGGGTGGGTGAATGTGTGTGTGTCTGTGTGTGTGTGTGTGTGTGTGTGTGTGTGTTTTTACCTATGTGAAGGAGAGTAGGGTTTTGCTAAACTGTCTAGTTGTGAGTTAGGAATGGGTCATTCAAGCATTTAGAGCCATATTCTACACTCAGCTGGGCCATTTATTGTTGTGGTGACACCAGATACATGGTCAGAGATGTGTGTGTGTGTTTGTGTGCATGTTTGGAGGGGGTGGGCGGTGGGGTAATGGAAAGGTAGACCACTTTCAGATGGAATCCTGATTTCAAGCCCTCATGTGGGCAAGCATCAACCCTGTTGCATGCCCCCCCCAGTATCTATATTTGTTGGTTTTGTGAGCATGTATTGTAGAAATATAAGGAAGAATGCGGTTACCGATTCCTGTAAGAGGAAGATTCTCCTTTCTCTTGCCCCCCTGTGGTTGTGTGACTTCTACGGCAGTCAGCTACACAACAGCAACCCGGGAGCTGGTAGGAATTCTGCGTCTCGCTCAAGGGCACTTGGGCATGGCAGCAGTTTGGCATGGAGGCTTGCAAAACTTGTCCTCCATATGAAAGACAAGCTCCCTGTAGTCTTACCACAGTCACCCATAATTATGGGTGACATAATCAAACTGTAGCCATTTGTGGTCATGTGAAGAGATTTGGATCAAAATGTGAATTTTCAATTTTCTGGTCTAGAGAATTGTGTTGGTGTTAGGGTCCGGAGTCTTATTTCCCACCTTCTTGGCTGCCACAGGACACCAAAGATGGGAGATAATTAGGCCTGATATTTTCTTTAGGGCACAATTAGAAGCCTCTGGAACCCCTGAGGAAAATAAACCTTTAACCTGATGAATTAAAAACAGTTTTTTTCTTTTACAAAAAAAAGATCTTTGTTGGTTTGATAAATGCTTGTTTTGATAATGCGTTTTCACTAAAAAAAAAAAAAAATTCCCCACCAATCATCTTTTCGACCAGTTGGTATTCATCATGTTGTGCTCGGCTGTGTCTAGCACCTGGAAAGCTCAGTGTGTTCTCTCTATCTGCCAGTTACTACAGCGTCTACAAAAATAATCCAGCCTTATCTATGGAAACGCGCTGAACAGCAAGTCTGGAGTAGAGTCAGACTAAGAGGCTGACAGTAAACTAGGCTGCCAAGAAACTCAGCGTGACTAGAGGAACTGCAGGAAGTTTGTGTCCTTACCACGGGAAAGGCTCACAGAGTCAATAGCTCTTTGTTAAGGCTTCTCCAGAGCAGAAAATTACATATGCACACACGCACACACGCACGCACACCCACACACACTTACACTTGCCTACACACTCATACAAAGCACATGTACATGCTCAGAGAGTTGTATGCAAAAAACAGGTATAGAAACAAAGGCGCATGTGCACATACACTAACAGACCACAAAACACATACACACACACATAGAGTCATACACATTTTAATCTTGGTTAAATTCACGTTGTCAAAACAACCAAATGGACACCCTTGATGAACATCCATCCATCCATTTTCCGAACCGCTTATCCTGCTCTCAGGGTCACGGGGATGCTGGAGCCTATCTCAGCAGTCATTGGGCGGCAGGCGGGGAGACACCCTGGACAGGCCGCCAGACTATCAAACAGGGCCAACATACACCCACACACACACATTCACACCTAGGGACATTTAGTACAGCCGATTCACCTGACTTACATGTCTTTGGACTGTGGGAGGAAACTGGAACACCCAGAGGAAACCCACGCAGACATGGGGAGAACATGCAAACTCCACACAGGACGACCTGGGATGACCCCCAAGGCTGGACTACCCCGGGGCTCGAACCCAGGACCTTCTTGCTGTGAGGCAACCGCGCTAACCACTGCGCCACCGTGCCGCCCCTTGATGAACAATAGATTCAAATAACTTTGCAGAAAACAACCATTAAAAAGGAACAGCAACGTCTAATCAAGCAAGCCTCTAGATCCATTCAGCAGCATGAAAGCAGTTTTTCAAAAAAAATAATAATACGCATTTAAGATGGTTTCCTCTGTGTGTAAATTGTCTTAGCCAAGTAACGATTGGCCATACAATCTCTCTTCATCTCAGTTCTCATTGAGGAACGGCAAAATCCTCAAACAACTGCAACAGGAAATTACCCTCTAACATCCTTATCTGTGAACTCATTTCGTGAAACAAACAGTGAGGGCAGCTTATGGAAAAAGGGGACAGTGAAACAAACCCAGCGAATTAGAGGAAAGACATAAGAGGGATAAAATATTTCTGTCAATCTCAGCTTCAAACATCAATCCCACCTCCCCTTATTGGCAGGACGACAGACGGTTCCTGTTATTTCAAAACTGTCCTGATTTTCCCTCTTCACAGATGACTCAGGCTCTTTTTCTCTTTTCTCCTGTTTCTGTATTGTCTCTCTTTCCCCATTGTCCTTTCCTGCTAGTCCCCCTCATTCTCTCTCTCTTTCTCCTCTTTCTCTCTTTCCATAGTAAAAGCCGCTGGGGTCTCTCCACACACCTGGAGAGAGGCAAGCTTGTCTTTCTTTCTCCCCATTCCGCTTTTTCAGGCATGAAATCCTTTCATGGAGTTAGCCGACAGGGTAAGTAATGGAGCATACAGTTGGGAGATCTCTCTGCAGGCCCTCATGAATCTGCTCTGTACGGGATTAAAATAGAAATGTCGACAGGTAGCAATGTACTCCTCAGGTCCTCTGTGTGGCGCTGCTTAGCCCTGATGTACTGACCTGTCAGAGAAACAGTCCTGTGACAGAAAGGTCCTAAGTCCAAACATCAACATCAAACTGCCACATGAGACTGGATGGGTCTTGGGTCTCCTGTCTGAAAAAGCCCGTCCTGTCCACCTGAAGGCACTCTGGTCTATTCAAAACAGCCCTAAAATCTCCCTCGTTCAGAATCGTCTTTGCTTTCCTCTTGGATCCCACTCCAAACTTCTACTGTAGTTTGTGTGTTTTTTGTTCTTATGCTTTGCTATTGACGAACTGGGACACTTTTGACATCTAACACTTTGCAATATTTTCTTTTCTGGTATTTTCCATACTTTTTTATTAGATAGTGATAGTCGAGAGACATGCAGCAAAGTGCCTGAGCTGGATTCGAACCTAGGCTGCTGCGGCAAGGACTCAGCCTTGTGGTACGCGCTCTACCAGGTGAGCCACCAGGAGGCCCCCTGCAATATTCTCTTAATAAGAGATTACATAAAGAAAATGATAAGGACACTGCACCCCTGCTTGTTCTTAGATGAGACTTCTGACTCAGGACCCTCGACTCTAAAGTAGGCGTACAGTGTATATTTGGTAGTGCTGACCAGAAGAAAAAAAAATCCTCCCTGGAAACCCAAATACTGTAAAACCAAATGGCCGTGCTCCCAAGACTCACCTGAGGGGCGGCGATGTTCAGCCCAGGGTTAGCCAGCTCAAACCTCTCCTGGGATTTCTCTCTGGCCAGCCGAGCAGCCTCCTTTACCTCTTTAAACTGCTCTGAGAACTAAAGGAGGAGAAGGAGTCACGCTATAGATGTGCACAAGTTCATTTTTTCATAGTTCGATTAATCAGTGCGTGGTCAGAATGATTAATCAAAGTATCAGTATGCATGCCATGTACACGTTTAAATTATGAGTTAACGACCAGGTTGTTCATTCTGACGTGTCAAAATGTATAATGTGTATCTCCAGTCAGCACGATAGGCTGTCTGGAGATACACACAGATGAGGATAGACTATCAGAAAAAAACAAAAAACAAACACAGCACAGAAGTCCACTTTGGTTCCCACAAACGAATTGACTATTTGATTTTTATGACCCATCCTTAATTTAAGCAAGAAGGGTCAATATGACGAAATGATCCGCTGTCCACAACCTGAAACCTGGCTTTTCACGATACCCTTCACACCTCCCACTCACCCACCTTCCTCTTCTCCACTTTGCTGTCTACATTTAACCACATTTTTCTCTCCTCTACTTTCCTCCTCATCGCTCTCATGTCTTGTTAGAGAAAAGCCTTTCTCATTGTTCTATGGCTCTTCTTTCACCTGTCACTTCTCTTTCTTCCAGGATCCCTTTTGGATCACAGCAAGATTTGTTCCATCCATTGTTAGAGTGCTTTGGTTCTGACCTTTGACCTCTGTGCTTTTGGTTGTTTGTATTGTTACTGATCTGGGACCTCAAGTTTACTATACAGTTGCACTCACTGGTTTGTAACATCAGAGGATTGTCTACATTGACTAAAAGTGTGCGACAGAACTGAGGTACTGGCAAAACTGAAAATTTTCAGGACAATCCCATACTTTAGTTCAAAGAATTTCCCACATCTAACTGCATGTGACACCTTCCTTGACAAATCTGGTAACTCGGTGTGTGTCAGACTGCAGTGTTTGTTGAGTGAAAGCTGCACATGGAATCAGTGGTACACTGTGTACCAGCGCTTCTTCCACAAGCTATGAAATAAAACATATACACATGATATGGAAGGTTCAAATCTGGATCGCATTAATTTTGTCATCAAATCATCTGGTCCCCCTCCTGCCCATCCTCTTTCTCTCCTCTACACAGAGGTGTGGACTCAAGTCACATGACTTGGACTTCAGTCAGACTCAAGTGACAAATTTGATGACTTTCGACTTGACAAAATTGAAAAAGACTTGCAACTGGACTTTGACTTTAACACCAGGGACTCGTGACTTAACTGACTGAACCTTTTGATTTGAAACACTGGATTCCTTCTGTAAGCCCAAAGATAAAATGGTTTTAAAAAGTGTGCAACCAATCAATTTTTGATTTCTGTAATCACAGAAACACTTTGAATCACTTTCTATCGAATGCAGATTTTAAAAAGCATTCATGATTTGCATAAATTTGATGAAGAGCACATAATGACTTGCTCAGGAGATGAAACTCAATGTTTAGGACTTGCAAATCATTCTTACCTGCTGCAGCTGCTGCTCTGTGGAGAAGCCCAGTCCATAGACTGTGTTAGCCCTGCTGTCGGCCCACTGGCCAAACTTGTGGGAGGTCTTGGTGAAGGTCATGTTGGGCGTGATGGTGCTGTTAATAATGGCCTGGAACCACAGAAAACACAGCAGAGAGATCAGTTTTCTTCCAGGCCGCAGGGTCGGAAGTCATCTCAAAAACAGCCTTTTTTTCCCTTCTTTGTTTTCGCCTCTCTTTGTTTTTCATTTTAATCTTAATCTGTATTTATTATTCTATTTTTCTTCTCCAGCACACCTAATTTAACCAAATACATTTAAGTGATTCATCAATTCAAAATGGAAACCAACCCAAAAATGTCTGATAAGCATCCCCATGGCAAAAGTAATTCCAAGTTTGAAATTTGAGGCAAAGCCACTTTCAATTCAGAAGAAAAGACTGAACTGAAAGTGCTCCGATACAAGAGTTGTGTTGTGCTGTACTGCAGTATTTTTTTCATGCCAGTAAATATGATGCCTTAATGCAGATAGACAAAAGCAAGAATGCACTTAGCAAGCAATTTCACACAAGTGCAACAACCCATTTTCAAGAGGAACATTTTCAAATATAAAGAATTCACATATCCAACACTTCATCATCAAGGGGGAAATGGAAATAATTATCATCACCTTTAAATGGCAGATGCATTAAATTCTCATTTTTTTATATCGACTTGGTTTTAGGTGGAAACATTTTGCAATTTTCATAAATTCACCAGGAAGCCAGCTATTTGCTTGGCAATTGCTCCATATGGTGAGAAGGCTGGTGACATTAGGCTTGGGGTGCGGTCTGGCTTTAAACCTGTATGACACTAGTCATTAGTAACCATAATCTGGACAACGTTGGGATGGATTAGAGCAGTTTAGTAGCATTAATTTAATACTTTCTGTTAAACTAAGACTGTGTGCATGTTTGTGTGTGTCTCATGTATGTATCTGCAGATGTGTGACACAAGTGCAATGTTGTATGCTGTGTCTATGTGCATGTATGTGTGTGTATGTGTGTGTGTGTGTGTGTGTGCATGTGTATGTGCATGTGCGTGTGTGTGTGTGTGTGTATGTGTGTCCTACCTTGGTTCCGCCCACGCTGATGATTCGGTAGACATTGCGGGTGGCATCGTAGAAGAAAGACACCGTGACTGCGTGTTTGCTGGCGGGGAGCCAGTTGCGTTTGGTGGCCGGGTCGATCTGGAAGACATGTGCCCTGGCACTAAAGAGAGGCTGCTCCCTTCAACCAAAAAAATAAATAAAACAAAAGGCAAAATTTGTCAGCACAACTGTTAATGTTTCACAAGTGCAAGTGTTCAAACCAAAAGAGCCATATCCATTTTAAGGAGGGGGGGCAAAAAAAACACATCTCTATCAATTTATTATTCAATACCTCTAAAATATTCAGGATGTAGTCAGTGAATGTGTCACGGGTTCCTCATTCAAGTACAAAAAAGTTACCAACTACTGTTAATTGTTAACATTTTTAAATGTGCCATTATTTTCAATTATTCATATCAAAATTTTTTCATATCAGGTATCCTCTTTTCAAGTGGCGGTGACACCCGTGCACAGGAGGCCTGGTGAACCAGCTCAGGGTAACTGGGCCAGTACCTGTTCACCTTTTGCAGGTTTTCAAATCAAAATTAGATCAAAACAGTTCAGACTATAAGAAAACAATTGAAGTGTTCAACACAAAATGAGTGAACCAACTCAAAAAAAACCAAAAAAAAAACCGAATTTAAATGTGAACTCCAGGGGCATCCAGGTAGCATAGCAGTCTATTCCATGGCCTACCAACACAGGGGTCGCCGGTTCGAATTCCCGTGTTACCTCTGGCTTGGTTGGGTGTCCCTGCAGACACAATTGGCCGTGTCTGTGGGTGGGAAGCCGGATGTGGGTATGTGTACTGGTCGCTGCACTAGCGCCTCCTCTGGTCAGTCAGGGCACCTGTTTGTGGGGTAGGGGGAACCGGGGGGAATAGCGTGATCATCCCACGCACTACGTCCCCCTGGTGAAACTCCGTACTGTCGGGTGCAAAGAAGCGGCTGGTGACTCCACATGTATCGGAGGAGACATGTGGTAGTCTGCAGCCCTCCCCGGATCAGCAGAGGGGGAGGAGCAGTGACTGGGACAGCTCAGAAGAGTGGGGTAATTGGACAGATACAACTGGGGAGAAAAAGGGAGAAAAATTTAAAAAAAATAAAGTGAACTCCAGGTATAAAAATACAAGACATTCTCGAGGTTTAATGAGGAGTTCCATTTGCATGGGACCCATTTAGAAAAATGAATTTAAAAAGTGTCCACTAAATTGCCAAGGATATGAAACCATTTTATAAAATGAACATAAAGCATTTTGGAACCATACTCTTCCAGCAGATGTACAATGCTTCTGGGAGCAATAATGAAAATGAACAAACACTCCAGTTTTCTAACTGGATGATTACTTAATGATCTGATTGTGTGTTCAGAGACGTCGAGGTGGCTGTTTAGCAACAAGGCCAGGCCATCTGTGTAAATGAACCCAGACATTTCCTATCCACTTGCAATCCACTTAATTGTCCTTCTCTCTTTGAAGAGGACAAAACCCATGCCATGGCACGCTGGATATAGGCCCACGTGTGTCACTATTAGACGCTGAGGGAATTCAAAAGCAACGTTACATCGCTAATAGAGTTTACAGAATGGTAACGTATGCAATGAGCTGTATGGAGAGCGCTTTGCTCACCGTCTTGGGAACCAGTATAGGCCTGTATATAGGCCAGTGCTGCCTATATACCTTGTTCCTAATGGATTGAAATGGAATCACATTTGCATACAAATAACAGCCATGATTGTTTAGAGCAAAGCTCGCTGAGGCTAAAATAGGCAACAATGGGAGCGGAGCACAGCTGAGCTTGCCAGGGTGAAGCTCGGGACAGCACAGAGGAATCTAAAGTCTATATATGTTTACCTTTCTCCCTCTTGTTGCAGAACTGTAACTATTTTGTTCCTGAACAATAAAGCAGTGAAAAGATTGCTCTTTTGTGTAAGGTGCAGCCTTGACAGCATTTTGTATTGGTAATGTGTAAATATAAAGAAACGTGGTGTGCACTTTGTATGACGATGTCAAACACTCTCCACTGAGTTACTTTTTTTCAGCTGGTAACAACACAGGGTTGTGCTGATGACAGAGAACATAGATTACATTAATACACAAAAGTAAGATGTTTTTTTCCTCTCGTGTGTTGTAGGTACCAGTGGATTCACTTTCCCCCCCTTTTTCTCCCCAATTGTGCCCATCCAATTACCCCACTCTTCTGAGCCATCCCAGTCGCTGCTCCACCCTATTCTGCCAATCCGGGGAGGGCTGCAGACTATTACGTCTTCTCCGATACATGTTGAGTCACCAGCGCTTCTTTTCACCTGACAGTGAGGAGTTTCACCACCAGGGGGACGTAGCGTGTGGGAGGATCAGCTATCCCCCCCCCCCCCGAACAAGCTTCCCGACCGACCAGAGGAGGTGCTAGTGCAGTGACCAGGACAAATACCTACATCCGGTGTCCCACCTGCAGACATGGCAAATTGTGTTTGTAGGGACACCCGACCAAGCTGGAGGTAACACAGGGTTTTGAACTGGTGATCCCCATGTTGGTAGGCAATGGAATAGACTGCCACGCTACCCGTAAACCCAGTGGATTTACTTTTGAGTGGTTTGCTTTACCGTGGCAAAGACAGGACTGCTTGCAGTGGCTTTACTGATGGAGGCAGGAAAACCAAAGAGGGATCGAGCTACATAAAAATATCAGCTGCCTGGGTAGTGTGATCGTCCAGCTCCTATTAAAGCTTTCCGTTTCTAGTTTATTTGTCATATATGAAAAGTAAGTTTACACTTATTCTCATAATGAAGTGCTTGTTTTGCTGGCTCAACACACAAGTGGAAAATAAAAGTACTTATAAAATACTAAGAGAAATCAAAGTGCAAAAACGGTCAGTGCAGACTCTGAATGTACTTTGTTGGACAGTGTGCTACAGTAGAGAATGTCTACACAATAGTACGGTGACATGCAGTGGTATTGTAAACAGTAAAAGATTTGTAAATGGCAGATTGTGCCATCAGTAACAGTAACCATAACAAACAGGTATTGTAACAGTAAAATTGTGCAAATAGCAGAAGGTGCAGCCAGTGATAGCAGCCATAATTAAACAGGTATAGCAGTAAACAGTAAGGTTATGCAAATGGAAGATTGTGCAGTCAGTCACAGTAACCATAATGAATGGCGTAAATGTGCTACTGCAATAGTGAAAGGGCAGTCTGTGACTGAGTGATCAGGTTAAGACTCTTATGGCTTGGAGGTAGAAGCTGTCTCAAAAGCTGTTGGTCTGAGACCTGAAGCACCGGCACCTCTTGCCAGACAAAAGTAGAGAGAACAGTTTATATCTGGGGTCCTTGGTTATTTTGTGGGCCTTCTTCAGGCACCTCCGGGATTAAATGACCTACATGGAGGGCAGACCACTGGCTGAGATTGGTCAGTTTACAAAAAAAAAAAAAAAAACAACCCCACGACACTTTAGATGTCCTCTTCTAAGATAAACTAAAAGAAACTTTTCTCAAGCTTAGAGAGCACTCCTCTTCACCAAAACTTAATGATGCGCAGAGCTTTTCGTTAAGTGCTTTTAACTGTTGGAGTGAAAAGGCTGGGAAAAAAAAGAGGTAAAAGGTAGGCTAAAAAAGGTCAAATCATAACAACATTTCCTTGGAACATCATCAAGTCACTCTGCTTTTTCTAAACTGCAATACGAAACGTGTGAATATTAAAAAGAGATCCACTATATGCACATTTTTTTCTATTTACATAACTTCTTGATTTTAGCACTCTCTATGGCAATGCCCATCACTCTCAAACACACGTTCTTACATGCTCTTATATTCGCCGACACACAGATACTCAACTGCCTTCATTCTTATGGAAACCCCTACTGTTACAGTGAGTTAAACAGTCCTTTGTCTTGACCATCCCTCTGTGTCAAATTCCTTCTCTTTGAGTGAACTTACCCTGTTAACAATTTAAAAACCTGGATTTGAACTTCAACTGTAATAGATACTGTGTTAGAATTTTTTTTTTTATTCATCCATCCATTCTTCCATCAATCCATTATTTAAACTCGCTTAACCCTTTCACAGTGGGCCGGAGTCTTTCCAAGCATGCATTGAGCAGTAGAGACACAGAACTGACACACAGTCTCTCACATGATATTCACACCTATGGGCGATTTAAAGTCTCCAGTTCACTTAACATGCATTTATCTACTTCTATCACTGCCACGGTACCAGAGTGGCAACCAGTTCTCTCTCCCTTACCCATTGTGATCTAAAACTGAAAAGACAAATAAAAGCAGTTCTTTATTCCTTGTCTCAGATCATTTGTTGCTAAGTAAAACAGATTTAAATATTTTCCAGACAACTCAGCATGGGGATGAAGGAGTACCGTAAAAGTATTTGGTTTCGATGACAGATTCGTATGTGAGCAGAGGGTTGCTTCTTTGAATCGCAATCCCAGATGATAAAATCTGGATGGGAAGAGTAAATGAGCAACACTCTGTTCAAACTCTACATCTCTGTCAATGTGACCTTGAGCAAGGCTCTCTAACAGACAATCTCTAGAGAAGGGCTGTTCAGTGGCCAACAGGTATAGCAGTGCGGCATGGTGGCACAGTGGTTAGCACTGTCGCCTCACAGCAAGAAAGTCCTGGGTTCAAACCCTGGCGTTGTCCAACCTTGGGAGTCATCCCAGGTCATCCTCTGTCCGGAGCACCCGAAGAAAACATGCAAATTCCACAGTTGCATGTTTTCTTCGGGTGCTCCGGTTTCCCCCACCATTATAAAGACATGCATGTTAGGGTTAATATTCCTGTCTGTGCCCCTGACCAAGACATGGCAAAACGAGCTGGAGTTGGTCCCCAGGTGCTGCACGGCGGCTGCCCACTGCTCCTAGCTACACAGCTAGGATGGGTTAAATGCAGAGCAGAATTTCCCCACGGGGATCAATAAAGTATCTCAAAAATCACAACAACAAAAAAAATCAAAATCAAAACAGTAGGGGACTATAGGTGTACTGGGCACTTTCCAGTGGTGAACAACAGAGACCTGTAATTTTACTGGGCAGTTTTCAAGTGTGAATGTGTGGAACAGTATGAATGTGGAGCCATGAAAGGCTGAAAAGGAGCATGGTGGTCAGTCAAACTCTTCCTGGAGAAATAGAGATTAAAAACAGAAACATGTCAAAAAGCTGAACTTGAGGTGATACACTCAGCAGGGAAGAATTTTCTCAACCGATAACAAGATGTCACATCAGTTAGCCATGGCTAACTACAGCATGTAAAAGCTAACTGTTGAAACCATCTACTGCTTCTGAGACGTAAAACCAACTCTGACTCCAAGACGAAGGTTACTTTGGGGTGCACTCAGTTTAAAAACTTTATCACTTAATCAAACCATAATCTAACTGGAATAACCAACAACAGTGCTGGGAAAGTCAATGGGGAACGCCAAATGAAAATCTTCACCAAAGCAACCTCATGACTGTTAAGATTTCCTGTTGATCATATTCTAATTTTCATGAGAAAAGATGATTGACAGCCCGTCAGCTTCAGCTGTCACACCATCCATCTAAGATAAATGAATTTTCCATCATTTGTGTGGCCTGACAGTGCTGAGGTGTATTATGCCTGTATCAGGAGCTCCGTAGTGAGCTTGTCAAGCTAATCAGCTCAGGCGGGACAACACACGTTGAGGCTAGATGATATGCGCAGATTACGACCAGATTAAATTCCTCCGCAGGCTGGGGGGAAGCGGCAAAATAAACAGCAACCAAATTGGGTCCCAAATCAGAAACACGTTTAGAGTAGTGTGCCATAGTCTACCATTGTGTTGTGGTGGGGTAAAGTGTACTGTACTGTAATTTACCATGATACACTGTAGTGTACTGTAGTTTAGGGTATTGTGCTGCAGTGTAGTGTAATGTACTGTAATGTTGTGTGGTGGAGTGTGCTGTAGTGAGGTTCTCATTAGTGTAGTGGCCTATACCCATTCAGTGTAGTTTCTTGTTATAGTTTGTTGATTTAATTAACTGGGCTGTCTTTAAACCCCACTAAAGATTTACAAGCAAAATGATCAAATGCTGGGGCGTGCAGGTAGCGTAGCAGTCTATTCCGTTGCCTACCAACAGACACAATTGGCCAGATGTGGGTATATGTCCTGGTCGCTGCACTAGCACCTCCTCTGGTCGGTCGGGGCGCCTGTTCGGGGACTGGGGGAATAGCGTGATCTTCCCATGCGCTACTTCCCCCTGGTGAAACTCCTCACTGTCAGGTGAAAAGAAGTGGCTGGCAACTCCACATGTATCGGAGGAAGCATGTGGTAGTCTGCAGCCCTCCCCGGATCAGCAGAGGGGGTGGAGCAGCGACCGGGAAGGCTCGGAAGGGTAGGGTAATTGGCCGGATACAATTGGGGACAAAAGGGGGGAGTGTAATAATAATTCTGAAAAAAATCAACAACAAAAAATTATCAAATGCCATTAAAAAATATCCAACACTTGTTCCCACTGAGCAACTGCAGACGAAAGTTTCAGCCTGCATCAGCAACGTGAAGCGGCCGCCATCCAACATCAGCAGAGATGAGAGGAAAGCACTCACAACTCTCAGGAAGGACAATAACATCATTATCCTTGCGGCGGACAAAAGTAGATACACAGTTTTATTAAACCAGACAGACTATCATGAGAAAGTTGTGACATTAGTTAGCGACATAAATACTTGTGAGCCCCTGAAACGAGATCCAGGCAATGGTTACAAGAAAATGGTGACAGATTGTCTGACGTTAAAATAGGGCAATGCTATTGACAGAATTTTGTACCATAATGATGTCCCTCACCTTACCCACAAAATCCATAGTGTTCTGAATGTGATGTTCATTACTGCCTACCAACGGGCTAACAATCAATGCCAGACACTTAGAGATGTTATAGATCACTGAGTTAATCATACAAACAATAGGCCACAAAGGCACATCCTGTTTATGTATCTTGGGTAACCCATACGGACTAGGTGTAACTTCCCCTGGGTATAATCTATGGTACAAAAACGCTGTTTTTGTTTTTGTTTTTTTTTAAGGTAAGAATGCTGGTTTGAACGGGGAGTCAAAGTGGCCATCTATCATCCGGGTAGTGTGGCAGTCCATTCTGTTGCCTACCAACACAGGGCTCGCCAGTTCGAATCCCTGTGTTACCTCCGGCTTGGTCGAGCGTTCCTACAGACACAATTGGCCACGTCTGTGAGTGGGAAGCTGGATGTGGGTGTGTGTCCTGGTCGCTGTACTAGCACCTCCTCTGGTCGGTCTGGGCTCCTGTTTGGGGGAAGGGGGGACTTGGGGGGAATAGCATGATCCTCCCACACGCTACGTCCCCCTGATGAAACTCCTCACTGTCAGGTGAAAAGAAGCAGCTGGTGATTCCACGTGTATCGGAAGAGGCATGTGGTAGTCTGTAGCCCTCCCCGGATTGGCAGAAGGGGTGGAGCAGCAACCGGGATGGCTTGGAAGAGTGGGGTAATTGGCCGAATACAATTGGGGAGAAAAAGGGGGGTAGAGGCCATCTATGTGAAGAGGGAATGACCATCCCTGAACCGAGGGGGGCTAGGAGTACATCTGTCGCCATCTTACAATGCTGTGATTACAAACATTCCCCAATCCTTTGTGAAGAGTACACATGGCCATTGAAACTCTAGTTAATGGTCATGCCAATCTGCATATGAAACCAATTGCTGGATTCAGTTGTTATGCAGCTGTGCTTTTATAAGGTTGGGGATACCTGCAGTCAGCTGTGTCTGACTGCAGGTTTCTCCCGCTACTCCTTGTCAGATGAACTGATTCAACTTTCTTGGTGTTCCTACTGAGTGGTGATGGTCAAAAAAACAGACAGAAAGACAGAGAAGTCCTGCAGAGAGCCTGATAGTGATGAGGCCACATCTCCTGCTGAGTATTTGAGCAGCCTCTAGACAGAGAGAGAGAGATGTGTGGAATAATGAAGTGGTGAGACCAAAAGAGAAAGAGTTTTCGATTTATCAGTACCCTGCTGTGCACATACTACTAGATTGTGATGGTACAGAATCAGTATTATGCTGTTTTCCAGTGGATACCATGCAGTTTTGTACCCCACATAATGAAATCCTTCAAACAGCCTTTGAAAGTGGACCAGTGATAGTAGTAGCCAATAGTAACTTCACAGATGGCCTTGAGAGCTGGCTTGATGAAAGCAGAAAAACTAACTATATTATAGCAAGGCTTTTAGCTGGTGCTCCTAAGCTAGTGTACTTGGCAGAGGTCCAGTGACTTGTTGCAGGACACCCTAGGTGTTGTGGGGATTGATCCTGTGTCATTCTAGTACCAGGACAGTCTCTCTAAATCACTGGTACCTTTTTCCATTATGTGCTGAGGCTGTAATGAGGCCACTTCACGCTGTGCTGAGCTGGCGAGAAGTCATGTGCATCATTATTATTCTTGTTACCATCACCGTTGGAGCTAAAATAGGAAATAAATCCCACAGAAAAAAATTACGATGACTACAACATGTTAAACCATGTCACAGAGTCAGTCTACATAATACACAGGCAACGATTGACCAGACAATGATCTCCACTGTCCACAACACACATTTAGATTTTTTCGTGATCAACGAAGTCAAACACCTACTAGTTGTAATTTGAGAATCAACTTTAGGATCAGTGCAGGATGTATTTTTGGTGCTATAGGATATCAGCAATGTACCATATTTAGTCACTGTATGTGATGTGAATGTAAAACCTGACACTGAGTACCAGTCTTTAAGCCCTCCCATTGGCACAATCCAGCTGCGTTGAGCAGTTATCAAATGGTGTTAAAAATACAGAAATGAGCATGGTTTGGAACCACGTCATGGCAAACTGTGCGCTAATGGAAATGACACTGAAATAGTTTTTTTCTCTGCTCAGATCCGTACTGCCCTTCTATGGCAAAAGCCTTTCTATGTCAAAAGCACCATAGGCGTCACTGCTGGGCAATAGCAGGCTTTGGGGAGATGGGGCAGGCATATCTGTATGTGTTAGAAAAGCAGAGGGGGTTATTGGGAAATGGGGGTGGAGCATAACATTTATTGTGGGACATGAGGTCCTGGACTGGCCAGCTGCCACATTCAGAACAACCCTTCAGGGTCGATGTTGAGCCCACGGGATAGGGAGCCATCAACCGACCAGCACGGGCTGCTGAACCACTCACCAACACCAATAACTGCTGCTATCCTGCTGTCCTTTTAACATGGAGCTGTGCTGCCCTGTCACTACAAAGCTCAGCATCCCGAAGAGAGGGCTGCTGACATTTACAATGCAGCTCAGTGGTGCTCTCACTAGCCGGGAGCCCAGAAACCTAAATCCACCAGGGGGGGAGGGAGGAGTGTCTAGATAGATTACCATTAATCTTTTCCAGGTCATCTATATATCAACCTCCCACCCACACACACCACCACCACCGCCCTTCCCCATTTATCCATACACACCACTGCCGCCCGTCCAGGCAGACAGAGAATTGCGGTTGATGGGATATGGCAATCACTTAGAAATGTATTATAATTAACAAAAATGTTTGTTGCCTGGAACATAATCCAGGAAGCCATCAGTCTCTGTTGGTTATCATAGTAATGTTAACTGTACTGTTGAGTAAGGTGGATCACACAAAGATATAAAAAAAACAATCATCTGCAATCAAGGGACCTTTGGCCCTATTAAGATCCAGAGCAAATTAGGGTGGGAGGTATTCAGAAACCATTTTTACCTCCCAACATACAAATTAATTCCACTATTGCAAAATTACAGGAACAATAACATGCCTTCTCCATAAAAACAAGGATTTTTTGTGATTTCTTCAAAAGTATACAATAAGATAGGTGCATTGTATCTTCTCAAACAAATTGTTCTATAGGTTTGGGCTCTCTGGGCATGAAGGTTAGCATTTAGCTTGAGTAATTTTAGTGCCTAGTGGTGGTTCTTTTTTTTTTTTTTTTTAGATCCCCCCCCCTTTTCTTTTTTTTTTTGATTCCCGCCCCCCTTTTTCTCCCCAATTGTATCTGGCCAATTACCCCACTCCTCTGAGCCGTCCCGGTCACTGCTCCACCCTCTGCCGAGCTGGGGAGGGCTGCAGACTACCACATGCCTCCTCTGATACATGTGGAGTCGTCAGCTGCTTCTTTTCACCTGACAGTGAGGAGTTTCACCAGGGGGACGTAGCCTGTGGGAGGATCACGCTATTCCCCCCAGTTCCCCCTCCCCCCTGAACAGGCGCCCCGACCGACCAGAGGAGGCGCTAGTGCAGTGACCAGGACACACCCACATCCAGCTTCACACCAGCAGACACAGCCAATTGTGTCTGTAGGGACGCCCAACCAAGCCAGAGGTAACACAGGGATTCGAACTGATGACCCCCGTGTTGGTAGGCAACGGAATAGACCGCTACGCCACCCCGACGCCCTAGTGGTGTTTCTAAGGTATAGAGACTGTTTAGTCCATATGTCAGTCAGGGATTCATATGCAACATGCCCTGACCAAGTATCTTCAAGCAACACAGTGAACCCCTAAAAGCTTATTGTTTCTTTTAGCAAGATCAGTTTGAAAGTGGACAACTAATTTGAAGCATTTCCATTTTTAGACATTTTCAACGATTGTCTTTTCTAGAGCAAATGACACCCTAATGAACTCTGGGTCTTAATGGACCAAGAAGTGCCTTTATTGTGGCTTAATAGATCAATTGTTCTAGAATAGGTAAGTAGAAATGTCAAACAATGGAAATGATTAATATTGGCTGCCCACTAGCCAACTATTTCTCCTAGAAGAAGCTTTGTGCCATTGGTGATTGGTACAAGGGTAGACCAATGTGGGTTACCGTTATATCGTTTGAGCACAAAGTGAAAGGTAAGAGACAAAAGGACAGACAGACAGACAGACAGACAGACAAACAGACAGACAGATAGATGGGATAGTCAGTGGATTACAGCGTAAACTCTGACTGATGGTATAAGACTGAAATAGGCAGAAATTCCAAACCCTTCTCCTGATCCCTCCTTAAAGCACTCTGACCTGATCCCAATGCTGAACAGATAAAAGGGACATACAGCCCTGCTGTGAACTACACCCAGATCTCATAATGAGGTAACTGGTGTGAAACCTTCAGGTCAACCAATAGACACCAGGTATGTTGTTTGACATTAGAGACCAGATCAAATTAACAGCCCTTTCTCCCTTGTCATCCTTTCTCTTCTCCCTCTGCAGTACCAAAAAGCCTCTATCTCCCGAGCCAAATCTTTTCCTAACCATAATTGCCCAGGGTAGGTATTAAAGCCAAACCGGCCTCACTGATATAGAGGAGAAATTGATCCTCCTGCCTGCGGTGTGACTCTCCTGGAGCAGCAGGATGGCCTAATGGTTAGGAACGGAGAGATCATCTCACATTAGGAGGTCCCACATCTGATAGCTAGCTGTAAGCCCATGCCTGTCAAATATTTTCAACATGCACAATAGCAACACTAGCTGCCTGCTAAAAAGACAATATCCCCCCCTTGGAGACTTTACAAAGTACATTAAATGAAAAAAACAAACAAACTCATCTCCATCTGTGCTGGCTGGAAATTAAGCAGCATGGATGTTTAGTTTACTACACAGGAAATGTCTTCTGATCTCTGAAATCAATGGGCCATGGTGTTCAGAGGTACGTCTCTTCTATTCTGACATTACTGACAATGATGACAAATAGCCAAGCACTCTAGGAGCAGCTTAATGAGACTGTTTCAGGGACTAGTGGGCAGAGGGTTGCTGGTTCAAATCCAAGAAGCAGTTGGTGAAGTCCTGCCTGGGAAAGTGAGCAAGTAACACTCGAAATCCCAGAAACAATCTCAACAGCGACAGCCAACGTCCTCTTTAATAAGGCACCTCATCTACTACTGCTATTGCGCAGAAGACTGGTTTTACTGGGAAGCACCGAGCAATCAAAAGTACAAACAAGACTATGGTTATACAGGGCAGCTCCCAGTAGCCAACAGAAGAAAACTGTGTTTGTACTGGGCAGATCCAATACGCAAGCAGTAGATTGTGGTTAAACTGGGCACCAACTAGTTATGTATATAAAAGAAAACTGGCATTTGAAAAAAAACATGGTTCTCAGTCAAACTACCCCTGGGTGAGAAAGTTTAAAGTCTCCTCCTGTTATAAACCTTAATCTTCTACCACTACTACTACTACTACTTTCGGCTGCTCCCATTAGGGGTCACCACAGCGGCTCATCCGTTTCCGTTATATACCTTAATGGCAGGTGTAAATAGCAACTCATTGGGAGCTATGTCAGCTGATAAAGAGGTTACATTTCCATCTACTGCATGTTATTTCAAAACCTTTCACATGTATGTAAGAATAGAAAAAAATCAATCATATTGCCATTGGAAGAATTTTACATAACCATCAGTATGTTCAACAACCACACTTTCCTCATAAAAATGTATCTAAAACTGTTTAGGGCAAAATTGAGAGGACTCTCTCAAGTTTTTCTTCATTTACACCCAAGCCACATACACAGAAACACACACACTGAGATGGTGACCTTGGGAGTGTGTGTGAACGTGAATGTGTGTGCACGCGTGTGTTCGCCCACAGTCATCACTGACTAATCCTCTCTCACTGGTCTCTTTATCTTGTTTATAAACTCCATCGCCTATTCATCTCCCAGAGTTACTGATGTGTAAAAGGGCTCGCTCTGAGGAATCCCCATCCTTCTTACAGCCTGGCCCTGTGGACACCCAGCCACTTGTTTCTGCGGTCCATAAAATCTTCTTTAAATAGCCAATAATGGAGATGACAAGATCCCCTGGTTGTAAACACCTGTTTTTGTATCTTTATGCGTGCTACTGCTCAATAATCCAGGTAAGGAAGTGTGTGAGTGTTTGAATGTGTGTGTACATTAGACTGGTTGCAAAAAAAAAAAAAAACGAAAAACAGGGCCTCCAGGTATGGTAGTGGTCTATTCTGTTGCCTACCAACACGGGGATTGCTGGTTCAAATCCCTGTGTTACCTCCGGCTTGGTCGGGCGTCCCTACAGACGCAATTGGCCGTGTCTGCAGGTGGGAAGCCAGATGTGGGTATGTGTCCTGGTTGCCGCACTAGCACCTCCTCTGGTCAGTTGGGGTGCCTGTTCGGGGGGAGGGGGAACTGGGGGGAATAGCTTGACCCTCCAACGTGCTACGACCCCCTGGTGAAACTCTTCACCGTCAGGTGAAAAGCAGCGGCTAGTGACTACACATGTATCAGAGGAGGCATGTGGTAGTCTGCAGCCCTCCCCGGATCAGTGGGGGGGTGGGTGGAGCAGTGACCAGGAGGGCTCAAAAGAGTGGGGTAATTGGCCAAGTACAACTGGGGAGAAAAAGAGGGGGGGGGGCACAAAAAATCCAGTTTGTCACATTTAAAAGCAAACCCTTCAAGGAAAATGTAGAGAGGGAGACACAGCAGAGAAGGCTGTGAGTTCAGTCCAAAACCAGCGGAGTCACTCATGTAAATCCATAGCCAGACAACTTTACCACTTAAACCATCAGTGGGCACAGCAAATTAATCAACAAATATCAAAGCCCATTAACACATGCAGCCTCATTCAAGTCATACGGTAATTCTAATGTGTCAAGTTTTTGTGTGAACGCAAGCCAGAGTCAATGTTCCATAAAAGTTGCACTGGCAAGTTTGCCGACTTAAGACATGGTAACAAATAGGGAAATGTTTCTGAATGACGATAGTCTGAATGACAGCCATGAGATTGCCATATCAATTTTACACAAGATGCTTTTACAGGTGAAAATGAATCAATCACAAGGAAGGTATCCGCAACTTGCTCACAGCAGATTCATTTGTAAACCAGCAAAAAAGCAAGCGCATATTCAAAAATGTCAGGAAAATGGACCGATCTAGAAGTATGAGAGCTTCTTTCAGTCTGTGCAGAGGATGAGATTGATAGTCGGTTGTGTAGCAGTGTTAGGGATGCCGTGGTCTATGATGAAATAAAAGACATCCTGTATGAGGGGGGTGTAATGAGACAGAAACAGTGCCATCATATCATGTGTGAATAAACGTTATCTGTAAATATAATGGATAGAGAGGCCAAAACAGACGGTCAAAACCACCAGCTGTACAAGAAAAATCATTACAGCAATCTGACGGAGTATGTGTTTGAAAGCGGCTTTAGAAGGCAACCCTTAAATGTAGACTATATCTAAACTTAGTTTTTAGGTAGACTGTGCAAATTCCCTAAATGGGTCAATAGATATGGTAGAGGAATGGGCTTTGCGTTTGTTGCTTTCCCCATTTGGTGTGTTGCTGTCCTCTGTATGTGGCTCAGTCTATTTTTCTGGGTCACACGTTTGTCCCTCCCCTATAGCTGAAGTCCAACCCACCCTTTATATATTTTCCGGTTCAACTACACATTTCCCACAGACTGGTGCATACTGCAAAATATGGCAAAGGAGCAGCAAGTCTTGGTATTGATTCTTGCTATCTATAATGTAGATACAAGTCGTAGGTTTGGTACAGAAAGGTAAGACAGCATCTTCTATGTAATTATTTATATACTTCTAGGTCTTTCTGTCCTATATTACACCAAGATCAGTTGTCCAGTCCAAGTAACAACAGCTGGCTGGAATGGACATGGCCTGTCCCTATGCTACAGTGCCTATCACTGGCTGAGGAGTGGCCAGAGTAGTCACTGTCTACTCTGCACAACCTCCCCCTCATTCAAAATAAATTGGGGGTATGAGCACAATTTGTTATTGACTTTAAATGTCAGTGGGGTATCTTTTTCCTCTTTGCATTAGCATTTATATCGCCGAGTAATGCAAACTGATATCGCCTTGGAGAGTTTGTATGCAGCACTGTTTGCAAGTGAGTCTGGGACTGAAGGGTTGAGTCAGGTCCATTTTCTGTTTTTGATTTGATGTCCAAAATTTGTTTGCATCTGCGGTGCGCTAGCAGTCTTACACAGCACACCTTTAATTTCATCCTGCAACCCATCCTCAAGAGATTGTCTTGAAATATATTTGTAAACATTCACTGTAAAAAATAAAAAATTTAAAAAAAGACATGCTCCAATAAGCAGTGGTTGCTTGAACGCTGCTCAGAGGGGAGACCTTGCACTTCCTCAACATTATTCGGGGTTAAGCCAACCATCTGATATAATGTGCTAAAATAAGCTTGTAACTATCTCAATTTTGAAAGAAATACTGGATATTTTTGTGAAATAAAAATCATTCATGGACTCTGAGAAGAGCTGTCAAGGTGGGCTTGTGGTTAGAAAGACCATCTGGTGAAGAATAGTTCATAGGTTTAATCCCTGCTGCAGCTGACTAGTGTCCCATGTCAAAGTACCCTTGAGCAAGGCCCCTTTCATTCTGGCACAGAGGTAAATTCATCTGGATAAGAGCATCAGTTAAACGTGTAAAAAGTCAAACAATAACACAGTATTACACCATCTGTGTATAAGTTAACACACCCTGGACCGGAACTCTGTTGAAAAATTCTGGCAATTCAAAGTATCTGGGGACCAAGCTTTCTGCAACAGCTTGAGGCAGAAAGACTCGCTCTCTCTCTCCCACTGTAGACAACAAGTAGAATAAAAACTCATGAAGGATTACTTTAATAAAGAAAAGTCTTGTTCGGGTCAGAGAGTGGGGTTTTGTTTTCAGGAACCATCTTAAGAATGTAGCTCTAGGTATGTAGGTAGTTCCTCTAGTCTCTGAGAACCTTGTGTCCACATTCCCAAGCCAGCAACTGCATCTGGCCCAGTTCAGCAACATGACACTGTACAACTCAATACCAAAATAGCGCCGCCAGGGGAAACACTACCTCATAGCTGCTCAACAACAGGTCACCGTATCTGCTGCACAACCCACAACCCACCCACCAGACGCCGTCCAACTTTCCTACACAGGCCAAAAGTTAGGAATGCTTCTTTGTATTCCTGTAAGAAGAGAACCCAGCTTTTTAAAAACATCCTCACACTCTCTTTGCATGCTCATCAAGATCTGGACTCTAATCAAATAAAATCCTCCTCAACTTGTGACTTTGATGGTAAGCCTTTAGCAGAAAAAGCTGGTACAAGGCCAAAAACAACAACTTTTTCCTCCAGATGTGTCAGGAAGACACTTCACTCATCTGAAGGTTTTGTGCTTCTTTGAGGTGTCCCACTGATAAGCTACTACAGTTATGAAGATGTGGCGGGGGGGGGGGGGGATATGCATTGCTGGAATATTGGAAAAACCAAAGACAAAACAAATCCAATTGCTATCTGAACCTAATGTGAAATTGGCAGAGTATCTCCTCACAATACAATAGATACTGAGTGGGAATGACAGTCTAGCTGCAAAGACACAACAGCACAAGTCCTAAAGAAGAGGGATTATTAGCCCATTTGAACCTGGCATGAGCGTTTATCCTGGGTGAGCCGACAGCAACGCAACCACACTTAACCACAAACAAACCCAAGTGAAAATGCACCTGATGGGCATTGGGGACAGATTGTAATCCAATTTCTCAAACCACCTTAGGCTATGTGTAAATGTAACTGTTTCCCCCAGCCACATGTGTAATTTTTACTCCAAAAACTTTATGTGACTCTAAGGAGTTTGTTAAGGTGAACACAACCCCCCCCCCCCCACACACACACACACACACTGTTGCATACTGTAGATGCACTTACGCCAGAAAAGGTGGGAAGAGGTATTATCGCCTGCACCCATTGCACTGCGGTTTGTGTGTGTATGTGGCAAACAGCATAACACACTGGTGCAAACTGAGCAATAGGCGTTGAAATCAATAATTTTCACTGTAGGACAAGTCATTATCAGCAATCTGAACAATAAACACATGCATAACTTCATTCTGTAACTATGAAATGAAGAATGGAAAATAAGTGAGTGGAGAGTGGCACTATAAAACAATGGTAACATTTTGAAAAACAATATGACAAATTGGAAGATATTATCTTATAAACTGTGTAAGGTTTATAGAGCATTGACAGGTCATCTTGAACATTTTTGAATGCTTAAACCACCAAGCTGAATCTTCTTGCCGAGCTTCAACACAGCCCAATGGACAATTGTTTAAACCTTGAAAAAACTAATGACACATCGCCTTTTCAATAACGAGAAGCTCACAGTACTATCACAGGCATCCTAATGATAGCTGACAGCATTCTAATGAGGTCTAGGTTGAAAAAGCGAACCTATCCTTTAAGTCTATTCATCTTCTCGTGCAAACTATTTAGCGAGCACCCTCTTCTTACTAGTTCTTTCTATTCTTCATTCATGATTAAAATTGAAGAATGAAGTTGCTAACTTATTTACTGTTCTGACTGCTGACACAGAGTAGGGAGAACGCTATTACTTCATTCATTATCCAAACTGCTTATCCTTACTAAGGGTCGCAGGGATCCTGGAGCCTATCCCAGCAGTCACTGGGCGACAGGCGGGGAGACACCCTGGACAAGCCGCCAGTCCATCACAGGGCCAATGGGTGTGTTGACCAGGAATCGAACCCGAGTCAGCTGCTTGGAAGGCAGCAATTCTTTTTTCTTTCTTTTTTTTTTACTACTACACCACCAATGTCTTCTATTAATTAATTATTAATATTTATTTATTTATTAGCACTATTAACTATAATGCTGATTTCTAGGCAGTGGTACGGTATGCTATCTGCCATGATACACATGGACCATATATGTTGGAGAGGAACGTTAAGTAAAACGTAAGCTTCATTTAGGAACAATTTTCAGAAAAGCTCTGGAGGAATGCAACTGGCTTTCAATCAGACTACCAGGGACACATTTTTTGTTAACAAGTCTGAATGCAATGTAGATAAATCACATCCAGATAAAATGTGAATACAGGTCTCTTGGCAATACCAAAATGGGGACTATGCGGTCATTGCATGGGACAGAGATGCACTTTCTCTTAAACTGGGAAAAATAAACCCACCATCTGAACACACTAGTTTAACAAATCCTACCAGCTGATTCTTAATGTCACCAAACTGGGTGATGGGGTGAAACAACCAACACTATTAGGAGATGGAAATGCACGGTCTGTGAATGCATGTTAACAAACTGAAGGACAGACTATGACAATAACATTAAAGGCTGAATTTAAGAACTAGCTGGCCTGACATAAAAACTCAACCTCTTGTTCAATTTTTGATTCATTGATTCATTCACTCATTCATTCATCCATCATTCATTTGTCTGTTATTAAATCTGGAATTGATATTTGAGGGGTATAAACCTCTATTAATACTACTATGACTGTAGTAGAATTTATCTGTTAATTTTATTTTCTTCTAGTTTTTGCATTTTACTCAAAACTTATTTATGTTTCTTTTTAATTATTACCATTTGTATGTCTCTCCTTGTTTTCATTTAATTTTACAGAATACCTATTTACTTTTACTGTTTGTTCTTAATCAAAACTAATTGTTTTTAGATTATTTGGGAATGTTGTTAACTAAGTATACATGTTAATAAAACAAACAATACTGTTCTTAAAATGAGGGAAGAAGAGTATGTGTGAGAGAGAGAAAGTTTGCAAAGTTGGGTAATGAATGTCAGAAATACATAGGCACGAAGACTGCCTCAATGGGGGGGGGGTGATGTTTATTCACACTGATGTTCTTGTGATATTGTTTTATTTTCATGCCAACAAAGCAATTTGAAGTGAAGTGAATGGATCTGAGTCATGGTACTGAAAACACTGTTTGTTCATGCAAATGTAGACATCTCCTAAACAGTTAGCAGTTAGGAAGCACTCTCACTCAACAAAGTGGTGGATTTCTCCTTGGCAGTGGAAGGATACAGACTGTGAAGAGTCCTCAAGGCAGTATGCAGCAGATTAGCTGATTATAGTTCACCCAGTTTCAGTTCTGTGGCTATGAGCGAGGAAAAATGTGCACGACCGATGTTGATTTGGGCTTACCAGAACCATACGTTCCCATTTTAAATGCTAATTACGCCATTAGGTGGGTACACAGTGACCTCACCATCCTACGACGGTAATTAACTTGACAGTTGGTTATATCATTACAGTATAATCATCCCTGATCCAAATGGTAATGAAGTTCATAGGTGATTAGCTTGAGATCTCAGCATCCTGTATATCACATCATTAACCACACTATAAGATAATCTCTATACAAATCTCTAAGCGGGCTCATTTGTGAACAGATACATTGGTACATCATGGGAAGAGCTATGGGAGCATTCTGTAAACCTGTACAAACCCTCGACTCTTCACTCCCACTGCTCCACCCACAGTGAGCAGGCAAGTGCTTCACTGGGAGAAGACAGCTGAGGGGACAGATCTGTCTCTTGTGTCACCTGGCAGGCCGGTGTGTTTAGGGGAAATATTAGAGGAAGGAAGAACAGCATGTCCCCATCCTTTACCTTTTAGATAAGACACAGGGCTTCAAGAACCTCGAGATTTGATTTGATCTATTTTCTTATAACTAACACTTGCTCCTATTCCACTTTTGTTATTACATTTATCCTAAATTGGGTGAAACCTATGATCTTTGTTAGCAAGATGTGTTCTCATTGTCTGTTTCCTGAATCAAAACCCTATGAGGTAAAAGAGGCGTCACATACTCTGCTCCCTGTCTGGAAGTCTCTGTATAGGAAAATATGCTTTGCAGTCTTGGAGAAGTTCAAACATTTAATAAGAATCTTGAGGATGACACCACGGAGACCGGCGCCTGCATTACCTAGCCAGCATAAAAACACAGTTTTTACCCTTTTTCTGAAGTGCAATAGACTATTGTACTAACATGCTCTCATCTATTTGAACTTGATATGCAATGTTTTGATTTTTGTCATTGGGGTTTATGATGCTGCCGTTCCTTGTTCAGGTCACCCGTGAAAAAGAGATTCTAAATCTCAGGGCGACTTCCTCAATAAAAATAAGCTTTCGTTAAAATTAATAAATATTTAAAAAATACACAAGTATTCAGGGTACTCTGACAGATATGCATGGGGGGTGGGATGGGGACATCAAGGGCCCTTGGGTTGCATGACAACCTCAATCACCACTAGCACAATCCAACGCATGACAGACAGACCACGGGGTAACGAAATGGGGCGAGCTGACGACACGACTGTCAGGTGATGGGAGGAAAGGATTTTGGGGAGAGGAAGGCAAATTGACAATGAAGAGGCACGACATATAACGGGGGTGGCAGCAGTACCTTTCACGGTGTAGCGGGTACATTTTACAGCCTGGGGACGCCTCCTTTTCTGCCGCAGAAGAAGAGGACAGAGGGTCAAGTTCACACTGCATTTGTTCATTAGAGGTTGGTCATCAGTGTGTTCTTAAACTATGATCAGCAGTATAATACAAAGTGCATGCTGTTTAATGCATGGCAGAATTCATCATAATGCATTACGCATCTAGTGTGCCCAAGTAAAACTTTCTTGACCTATACAGTTGCCACCAGAAAGAGTGCAACCCTAGTGTTTGTGACACAATGGCTGTACCATGCTATAATTACGATTAAAACTCACCTACAGTACTAATAACTTGCTTTTGATGCCTTACAATGTTGTATAAGGAGGAGTGCTTTAAGTAAAGTTACCACAATTTGTTTGTTGCAGTTGATATGCGTTCATCATGGGCCAAACATAACATCATGGGCTCTTTCTTAATTTTTATTTAAAAAAAACTGCCAGTGATGGTAAATTATTGGGACACAATCTGTGTTTTACAAACTGTGCTTGTAATTGAGCTGAGGTCTTGGAGGCTATCCTCACCTCCCCACCGGGTCCATTATTCAACGAGGCAACGCAGTGTTATCAAACTGAATGATTTGATTTTAAACCCGGCCTTGAGGACAACTCGACACCGTGATACTGCAGACTCGTCTAGCGACTCTACTCTTGGCCTCCGTCCCCGTGAAAACACAGTAAATACATATTCACTGCAGAACAAAACGCTCGTATAAACCAGCAGGGTTGCATAGTGTCTGCCACTTCTCCACATCTTCCGGGCTGCGAGGGGGTGGAGGATCTCACGGGGGGGCTAAAAAAAACTCCACAGCGCAGGGATAACTTATCTATCAGTTTAACCAAACGTGACAGCAGATTAGAGACATTTAATTTATCCCCAGTTGTTGAAAGAAAAAAAAATAACAGTCGCGAACAAATCTCGGTAACCGCCGGCGTAATGCACCAATTCGCCGCCGTAAGACAAACAACAGCATACTCGGCATTTTAAAATGTCAGGCAACGTAACGGGACGACTACTTTTTCTACGGAGCCACGATTTAATGAGACCCTCTTGCGGTCTTACGAGTAACTAGGCGGAAAGGGACATCACGATGTGTAGTACTTGAGAAGTAGGTCAAGTTTTATGACTGTTAAATACGAATAGTTTTCGCCGCATTAATTGTCGGCGTAATAATTGCCAACTGCGCTAAGATGTAATTATAATTGACAGACAGATGGTCCTCGTAAAAAAAGAACCCTATTAATATTCCCAATTTGGGCTTTCTGGTGGGTCTTCTTACCGAGGCAGACTGTTAACTCATCCCGAAGTTCAAGCTTTCAGCATTTCAAGAAATAAAGTGCCTTCGCTGCTGGTCGAAATGGCTTGTAGACGGTTTAAACTGGCGGAATGATACCGCAGGGGCAAAACGAACAACTTACCCCATGCTCTGAAGATAGTGATGTTGTTTAGGGCTGCTTTTTTTTTGGAGGGGGTATTTTCCCGTTTCCTTGACTGTTAACGCTTTGTCCTTCTCCGCTATTGTCTTCAGTTGGATTCAAGTACGCCAAGAAACTGAGTCTTTCGACTTACATTTCACAATCGACGTGGTTCCGTAGAGAAAAATCACTTCCGACCCCAAATTCTCCTCTTCCCCCTCAACTGTATCCCTCTCTCCTTTGAGGTTATTGTAGTAGGGCACCTCCTTTGTCCGCGGTATCTACATCACATGCCGTTTATTTCAGCCGGTCATTCTCATTCAGCTCCTCTGACCCCGCAGCTCCTCCGAGCACAGTGGGCAGATGAAGAAACATCGACGAAACTAGTACAGCGGCCAAGTATGCTGCTCCTGACCAGCTGTCTCCTGTGGGTCCCTTCTCCACTTCGCTGTGTGTCAGCGTGCCGCCGGAGCCTCACTGGTGGCGGTATCCCATTCAAGAAACCCTCGCTGGTCAATGCGAGAACTGCGAGTCTCTACAACGCTCCCTACTGGACATGGAGTGGGATCAGCACACAATATTCTGCCCCCAACTCACATAGCGTGTCAAAACGTGAAATGTGATTTGCTTCTGTGAAGTAAAGCGCGCGCGCGCACACACACACACACACAGGATAAATGAATTAGGATTTAAAATGTAATTGGCTAGGACCCATATAGAGCTGGGTGTGAGCTAATATAAAAGCAACCGAGGCAGCTGAAAATTGTTTTAATGTAATGTCTTTAAAATGCTCTTCCAAAGATTTGTTCTAATACGGTTATGACTTCAAAATAATTTACATAAACATGAAGTTGCACTGTGCTGTAGATTGGAAGGAAACACTGAAAGTCTGGTTGGGACTTGACAGGATGAAAGAACCACAAAAAAAGGCAGCTGTGATTGGTGGCCCCTCTTTACAATCCTGTTCTGTATGAGCACCCTGCAGATAGATTTGTTACATATTACCAGACGACCTACCACATGGAAGGCTGGATGGTCCAAAACAGAACTGTAAGGGAGCCTGGGGGGTTGCACCCTCTTCCTGCATGTTAAAATCAAGAGTGTTTATCCAAAGAGCATCCTCCAAAGAAAACTCATCAGAGCATCAGCCAGGTAATACATGGGAAATTACATCAACAAGAGTAAGTATGAGTGGAACCTTTGTATGGATGAAATTTTCCCCCTCCCACCATGGTGACATTGCAGGGTGAACTACCTGATTGTTAAGGTGGGCTTAGCTCACACTGGCCCCTCTTTTGAACCGGGCCTGAACTGATGTTTACACAAAACTGCCATTTGAAAATAGCTTATCTGCAATCATGTCACCAACCGCAAGCTTGTCTCACTATAATATACTAGTAATGCACTCTTAAAGTAGAAGTCAGAATAATATTAAGGGTAATATTGGGGATACATTTGTTTATTCAGGGAGAGTTTTTGTCTATCTCTTTTCCATCTGAAGTCTCACAACCTTTCTCGCAAAACTACTGAAAATTTTGCCAATAATGTCAAAAAATGCTGGCAACAACCTGTGTTTAACCTTATTTGAGCTACTGTCTGATTTACTGTATGTGTGACTTGATTTGGAGTCAACATGAATTTAGAACAAAACATCAATTTAAATGAACATGGGAAAAATATGAACACATGGTTGAAAAGGATCAAATCTCCAGGAACAGGAACAATGAAGCAGAAAGTGCAAATCATGTTCCCCTTTAGCTCCCATGCACTAATCGTATTGTTCACTGGCCTGTTACAGAGAGCTCTCCTCAGCTGACTGCCTCTCTGTGCAGAGGGATCAACAGGGAATACATATCTGTGTTGCATGCAAGCAACCCTCGTGTTCATTTACAGAGACACGTCTTTGCCTGGTCAGATAACACAGCAATTTACTTTACAGTCCAACAATATGGCATGTAGTGTGCATATTTTACAGACCTTAACCATAATCACATTTGGGAGCAAGGGGCATGGAGTGCCCTAGCGCAGATGGCTCTTTATAGCGATCTCTCTTGAGGTAAGTATTACTGGATAAAATTCAATGTGAGGGGAGAAATAAAGGGGAATGCTTCACGTGTTTATATCAAAATAAAAAGTAAATTAATCTAAAACAGCAAAAAAACAAAACACACACACATTGTCCATAGCACATTGCCAAAAGCAGCTTAGACAAGGGGTGTCTTTCCAAAATGCTGCTAATTCATTTTGTGAAAAGGTGGATAGCGCAAATTGATCAGATAATATTTCCAAAACCAGTTGACTCTGATCTTAAAACCAATAATTCAGAGGACCCACAATTGTATTTGTAGCTCATAACAGGGGCAGTGAGATGATGAAGTAGGTAAAAGGACTGATGTGAGCAAGACACAAACATGGATGATAAAAAGAAAAGAGAGTTACCATGCATGGATACATTTAAATCATTATTTCAATTATTGTCGTCATCATCATCATCATTATTATTAGCAGTAGTAGCAGAATCAGTAGTATTGTGGCGGACCCTAGGGGCTATGCCTCTCACCCAGCAGGACTGTGAGCTGGGGGCGTGGTTTACGTTCCCGGGCTCGCCGGGGCAGGGTTGTTCCTGCTGCAGTTGGTTTTTGGAGTTGAGAAATAAACATCAAACTCGCCTTGGTCTCATGTGTTTTTCCTCATTCCTGCCACATTGGTGACCCCGAATTGAACATGTTTGGAGCAGAAGATGTGTGTGAATCCACTTCGGCCACGCCGCCCCAACTCTCACAGCCGGCTGTTCTCGCCGCGGCTGTGAAGCTCCCAGAGTTCTGGCAGAGCGACCCGGCCTCGTGGTTCCAGCATGTCGAGGCGCTGTTCCACCTGCGTGGAATCTCCGCGGACGACTCCAGATACTATCTGGTCGTCGCTGCGCTGGACCAGCAGTCCACACGCCGGGCCATGCAGCTGTTGCGCGCCCCTCCGCAACACGATAAATACGTCGCCCTCAAACATCTTCTGCTCCGGAGGTACAGCCTATCTGCCGCAGAGAGGGCAGATAGAATCCTTTCCCTATCCGGTTTGGGCGACGGGATGGCTGTGGATCTCATGGACAATATGCTGTCGCTGCTAGGCTAGGACGAAGGTGGGTTCCTTTTCCCGCACGTTTTCCTGCGCCAGCTCCCGTCTCCTGTGCGCGCGGCTTTGGCTAACTCCCCGTGTCTGGCCGCTGGTGGCTGCCGAGGTTTGGATGAGGAGGCCGATCGGGTCCTGCTGGCTACCAGACGGTTCTCTGTGCAGAGTGTGGCATCGGAGCCTCTGCAGCCGACGTCGGAGGACGCGGACCCGGCAGTGGTGGCTGGAGTGACTGCCCGGAGACGGCGCGGGAGAGGCCTCTGTTTCTTCCACCAGCGGTTCGGCGGCAAAGCGAGGCGCTGCGTCCCTCCGTGCACGTTTGAGACGGCGGGAAACTCCAGGGCCAGCGCTCAGTAGCAGCTGTGGGCGCTGGCGGACGTAGTGAGCTGCTCTTCATCAAGGACACGATGTCAGGAAGACGGTTTCTGGTGGACTCAGGCTCGCAAAAGAGCCTACTCCCTCCTGCTAAGACAGACAGGTCGGCCGAAGGCGGCGGCCCACAATTAAGTGCAGCTAACGGTTCGTCCATTGCGACGTTTGGCACAAGGTTGGTGACTGTTTGCTTCCACGGGCGCCATTTTGAGTGGGACTTTGTAGTGACCGCCATTACTGTTCCTATTATCGGCGCGGATTTTCTGTGTGCTAATGGTCTGCTGGTTGATGTTGCAAACCGCCGTTTAATTGATGCTGTGTCTTTCGCCACTGTTCCGTGCGAGACAGGGGGAGCCGGGCCGTTAACACTCGCTAACTTTTTAGGGGATGTTTTTCAGCGTTCGCTGGCGGATTTTCCATCGGTGACTACGCCTGCCTTTTCCACCGCGGTTACTAAACACGGGGTAGAACATTTCATTCCCACTCTGGGACCGCCAGTTTTTGCGCGCGCGCGGCGCCTCGACACGGTAAAATTGGCTACAGCTAAGGAGGAGTTCGCCATCATGGAGCGTCTGGGTATAGTGAGGCGTTCCAACAGCCCGTGGGCCTCGCCGCTTCACATGGTGCCCAAGGTGGATGGGTCGTGGCGGCCTTGCGGCGATTTTCGCCGCCTGAACAACGTCACCACCAATGACCGCTATCCCATCCCACACATACAGGACTTTTCCATACGCCTGGCAGGTACCACTATTTTCTCTAAGGTGGACCTGGTGCGCGGCTATCATCAGGTTCCCGTGCGCGCAGAGGACGTGCCCAAGACCGCAGTGATCACCCCGTTTGGGCTTTTTGAGTTCATGCGCATGCCTTTTGGCTTGAAGGGGGCAGCGCAAACCTTTCAGAGGCTGATGGACTCGGTGTTGCGTGACCTTGATTTCGTGTTCGTTTATCTCGACGACATATTAGTGGCCAGTCCGTCAGCTGACGAGCACCTGGCGCACCTGAAACAGGTTTTCCGTCGTCTGGACGAACACGGCCTGATAGTCAACCCGGCCAAGTGTCAGTTTGGACTGCCGGTGATTGACTTCTTGGGTCACCGCATTTCGCCGCAAGGCGCGGTCCCGTTGCCTTCTAAGGTGCAAGCGGTGGCGGAATTTCCCCGCCCGGTCTCTGTTAAGGCATTGCAGGAATTCTTGGGAATGGTGAATTTCTATAACCGTTTCCTCCCTCGCGCTGCCCACCTCCTTCAGCCACTTTACGAAGCCCTGCGGCTTAAGAAGGCTAACGACCCTGTCGACTGGACTCCCGAACAGGTCCAGGCCTTTGACGGAGCTAAGTGCGCCCTGGCTAACGCTGCCCTCCTCGCCCATCCCACACCCACGGCGTCCATAGCTTTAACAACCGATGCGTCTGACATAGCCGTGGGGGCTGTGGTTGAACAGCGTGTGGCGAATGCGTGGCAGCCACTCGCATTTTTTAGCCGCAAACTGCGAGATAGCGAGCGCAAGTACAGCGTTTTTGACCGGGAGTTGCTGGCACTGCACCTTGCAACCCGGCGACCCTCCGCTTCCTGCTGGAGGGTCGCCCATTCACGGCTTATGTGGATCATAAGCCGCTGACTTTTGCCATGTCCAAGGTGACTGAGCCGTGGTCTGCTCGTCAACAGCGCCACCTAGCGGCGATCTCCGAGTTCACAACGGACATTCAGCATGTGGCCGGGAAGTCCAACCCTGTTGCTGATTGTCTGTCGCGTGTGCTTGTGTGTCCTGTGCACCTCGGTGTGGATTTCTCCGCTATGGCTGCCGACCAGCCCAGTGACCCGGACGTCCTTGCCCTTAGGTCAACGCGTACCGGTCTCAAGCTAGAGGACGCTGTGATGCAGGAAGGCAGTCCTGCCCTCCTCTGCGATGTCTCCACCGGCCGTCCCCGCCCCGTTTCCAGTGGCCTGGCGCCGTCGAGGTTTCGATTCGATTCACTCCCTCTCGCACCCTGGAGTTCGGGCATCGGTGAAGTTGGTCGGTTCCAAGTTCGTCTGGCCTGGCCTCCGCAAGGACGTCAAGGGGTGGGCAGCTGCATGTGTAGCGTGCCAGCGCGCTAAGGTCCACCAGCACACTAAATCGCCCCTCGAACCGTTTCCGATCCCGGCCAGACGTTTCGACCACGTGCATGTGGACCTGGTGGGCCCTCTACCTTCTTCACAGGGTTTTACGCACCTGCTCACAATGGTAGATCGGACCACCAGGTGGCCAGAGGCTGTCCCTCTATCCTCCACAAAATCCTCGGATGTTGCACGCGCTTTTCTTTCCTCCTGGGTCGCCCGTTTCGGCACTCCGTCAGAGATCACCTCACACAGGGGCCCCCAGTTCGTGTCAGAGGTCTGGTCGGCACTTGCGCGATCCTTGGGTGTGCAGGTACACCGCACTACCGCGTATCACCCTCAGGCTAACGGGTTGTGTGAATGTTTTCACCGGTCGCTCAAGGCAGCGCTGCGCGCTGCGCTCTCGGATGGTAACTGAGTGGATCGTTTACCTTGGGTTATGCTCGGGTTACGTTCGGTTCCTAAGGAGGACCTCGACGCGTCACCCACTGAGCTGGTGCTCGGTCAGCCACTCCGCGTCCCTGGGGAATTTTTGCCTGGGAGTTCCGCTCCTCGACCCCGTCCGGCCGTTTATCCTTTTTTGTCCGACAGCACTCGGGTTCCAGGCCCCGTTCACCACTGTTTTCCGCGGTCGTTCGTGCCTGCGGAGCTCATGTCGGCTCGTTTTGTTTTTGTACGGCATGATGCTCACCGCTCACCCCTCCAACCCTCATACGATGGCCCATTTCGGGTTCTTGAGACGGGTCCTAAGGGTTTTGTGCTAGATATGGGTGGGCGTAGGGAGCTTGTCCCGCTTGATAGGCTTAAACCGGCGCACAGGGTGGCAGGCGAAGTTGTGTTTCCGGCCCAGGTTCCCCGTCGGGGTCGTCCTCCTTCCAGGACCCCGGCAGTGTCTTCACGGGTTCAGCATTCTGCTTCTCAGCCGGCTTTGGACTGTGTTTCACCTGCTGTTTCGGCTGAGGGACGGCGCAGCCGTTATGGCAGGCTGCTTAAGCCTCCAGTGAGACACTAATTTTCTTTCCAGGAGTCCCTTCTGGGTGTTCGGGGGGGGGGGCCTGTGTGGCGGACACTAGGGGCTATGCCTCTCACCCAGCAGGACTGTGAGCTGGGGGCGTGGTTTATGTTCCGGGCTCGCCGGGGCAGGGTTGTTCCTGCTGCAGTTGGTTTTTGGAGTTGAGGAATAAACATCAAACTCGCCTTGGTCTCATGTGTTTTTCCTCATTCCTGCCACAGTATTGTTATAAATTACAATTTACTTGTTTGTTGGAAGTAGTATTTAGAAATGGTGCAAGTCTGTTTGGAATAAGAATCCATGGGTGCTCAGTTGTCTCTATCAGGCTGTTTATTTAGCAACATGGCTTTGGCCCAGACTTTTCAAAAACATATGCCAATTTGATGAGCCTAGCTAACAAAGAAATACATAGACCTACAATATTGGACTATATTTAGACCTTATTCAGGTTTACTAAGCTGTGACCTCAGAAAGTGTTGAATACGTGTGTGTGTGTGTGTGTGTGTTACATATATGTATTACACATTGTAACGAATTCGGGGGACAACGCAACCACAGGAACTGCCGCGGCCGGGAAGCGAACCCGTATCGCCCGCACCACAGGAGACATCGCTAACCGCTCGACTAAAGGGTCAGCCTCGCGAGCTGGCGGCCAGCGTGTCTACTTATCCATGCACGTTACAATAGTGTACAATAGTGAATTCGCTACATTGGTGTCAGAAGTGGGATGGAGCGACCGTAAGGCCATCGGAAGCGTAGGCGCCCTGAGGCGTGAAGGAGCTGATATGCTTAAGCGCGGGGACGCGCTTCCCGAAGGAGGGGGGGTAGTATTACGTGCATGGATAAGTAGACACGTTGGTCCTTGACTAACGGGTCGGACCCTTTAGTCGACTGGTTAACGTTGTCGCTTGCGGTACGGGAGAGACGGGTCCGCGTCCCGGCTGTGGCGACGGTATCTCGGACTGCCCCCCGAATTCGCTACACTATATATGTGAACCACGAGCCCAGCCACTGAGGATGCACAAGCCAGTGCATCCCTAGTGCCGGTCCCAAGCCCGGATAAATGGGGAGGGTTGCGTCAGGAAGGGCATCCGGCGTAAAATCTTTGCCAAATCAAATATGCGGATCATAAATAAGACTTACATACCGGATCGGTCGAGGCCCGGGTTACCAACGACCGCCACCGGTACTGTTAACCAGCAGGGTGTCGGTGGAAACTATGCTACTGTTGGGCGAAGGAGAAGGAGAGGGGGAAAGCATGTCCAGAGGCAGCTAGAGAGGAGGAAGGGTAGGCATGTGGAGGTGAGAGTTGGAACTTTGAATGCTGGCACTATGACTGGTAAAGGGAGAGAGCTGGCTGACATGATGGAAAGAAGAAAGGTAGGCATACTGTGTGTGCAAGAGACCAGGTGGAAGGGGAGTAAGGCCAGGAGTATCGGAGGTGGGTTCAAACTCTTCTACCATGGTGTGAATGGGAGGAGTAATGGGGTAGGGGTAATTCTGAAGGAAGAGTATGTCAAGAGCGTGCTGGAGGTGAAGAGAGTGTCAGACAGAGTGATGAGTATGAAGCTGGAAATTGAAGGTTTATTGCTGAATGTTATCAGCGCATATGCCCCACAAGTTGGGTGTGAGATGGATGAAAAAGAAGAATTCTGGAGTGAGTTGGACGACATGGTGGAGAGGGTACCCAACGAGGAGAGAGTGGTGATTGGAGCCGACTTAAATGGACATGTTGGTGAAGGGAACAGAGGTGATGAGGAGGTGATGGGAAGATATGGACTCAAGAAGAGAAATGTGGAAGGACAGATGGTGGTCGATTTTGCGAAAAGGATGGAAATGGCTGTGGTGAATACATATTTCAAGAAGAGGGAGGAACACAGGGTGACGTACAAGAGTGGAGGAAAGTGCACACAGGTGGACTATATCTTATGTAGAAGGCGCCATCTAAAAGGGATTGGAGACTGCAAGGTGGTGACAGGGGAGAACGTAGCTAGGCAGCATCGGATGGTGGTCTGTAGGATGACTTTGGAGACCAAGAAGAGGGAGCGAGTGAAGACACAGCCAAAGATCAAATGGTGGAAGTTGAAGAAGGAAGACTGTTGTGTGGAGTTCAGGCAGGAGTTAAGACAGGCACTGGGTGGTAGTGAAGAGTTGCCAGATGGCTGGACAACCACTGCAGAAATAGTGAGGGAGACAGCTAGGAAGGTACTTAGTGTGTCATCAGGACAGAGGAAGGAAGACAAGGAGACTTGGTGGTGGAATGAGGAAGTACAGCAAATTATACAGAGGAAAAGGTTGGCAAAGAAGAAGTGGGATAGTAAGAGAGATGAAGAAAGTAGACAGGAGTACAAGGAGATGCAGCGTAAAGCAAAGAGAGAGGTGGCAAAGGCAAAGGAAAAGGCATATGGTGAGTTGTATGACAGATTAGACACTAAGGAAGGAGAAAAGGACTTGTACCGATTGGCTAGACAGAGGGACCAAGCTGCAAAGGATGTGCAGCAAGTTAGGGCGATCAAGGATAGAGATGGAAATGTGCTGACAAGCGAGGAGAGTGTGCTAAGAAGGTGGAAGGAATACTTTGAGGGGCTGATGAATGAAGAAAATGAGAGAGAGAGAAGGTTGGATGATGTAGGGATAGTGAATCAGGAAATTCAGCGGATTAGCAAGGAGGAAGTGAGGGCAGCTATGAAGAGGATGAAGAGTGGAAAGGCAGTTGGTCCTGATAACATACCTGTGGAGGCATGGAGATGTTTAGGAGAGATGGCAGTGGAGTTTTTAACTAGATTGTTTAACACAATCCTGGAAAGTGAGAGGATGCCTGAGGAGTGGAGAAGAAGCATACTGGTACCGATTTTCAAGAACAAGGGCGATGTGCAGAACTGTAACAACTGCAGAGGTATAAAGTTGATCAGCCACAGCATGAAGATTTGGGAAAGAGTAATAGAAGCTAGGTTAAGAGGAGAGGTGACGATCAGCGAGCAGCAGTATGGTTTCATGCCACGAAAGAGCACTACAGATGTGATGTTTGCTTTGAGAATGTTGATTGAGAACTATAGAGAAGGCCAGAAAGAGTTGCATTGTGTCTTTGTAGATTTAGAGAAAGCTTATGACAGAGTGCCGAGAGAGGAGGTGTGGTATTGTATGAGGAAGTCAGGAGTTGCAGAGAAGTATGTAGGAGTGGTGCAGGATACGTATGAGGGAAGTGTGACAATGGTGAGGTGTACGGTTGGAATGACAGATGGGTTCAAGGTGGAGGTGGGATTACATCAAGGATCGGCTCTTAGCCCTTTCTTGTTTGCAATGGTGATGGACAGGTTGACGGACAAGATCAGGCAGGAGTCTCCATGGACGATGATGTTCGCGGATGACATTGTGATCTGTAGCGAGAGTAGGGTGCAGGTTGAGGAGAGCCTGGAGAGGTGGAGGTATGCACTGGAGAGAAGAGGAATGAAAGTCAGTAGGAGCAAGACGGAATACCTATGCGTGAATGAGAGAGAGGACAGTGGAATGGTCAGGATGCAAGGAGTGGAGGTGACAAAGGCATTTGAGTTTAAATACGTGGGGTCAACTGTCCAAAGTAACGGGGAGTGCAGTAGAGAGGTGAAAAAGAGAGTGCAGGCAGGGTGGAGTGGGTGGAGAAGAGTGTCAGGAGTGATTTGCGACAGAAGGGTACCAGCAAGAGTTAAAGGGAAAGTTTACAAGATGGTTGTGAGACCAGCTATGTTATGTGGTTTGGAGACAGTGACACTGACGAAAAGACATGAGGCGGAGCTGGAGGTGGCAGAGTTGAAGATGCTAAGATTTTCACTGGGAGTAACGAAGAAGGACAGGATTAGGAACGATTATATTAGAGGGACCGCTCAGGTTGGACGGTTTGGAGACAAAGCAAGAGAGGCAAGATTGAGATGGCTTGGACATGTGTGGAGGAGAGATGCTGAGTATATTGGGAGAAGGATGCTGAATATGGAGCTGCCAGGGAAGAGAAGAGGAAGGCCAAAGAGGAGGTTTATGGATGTGGTGAGGGAAGACATGCAGGTGGCTGGTGTGACAGAGGAAGACGCAGAAGACAGGAAGAAATAGAAACGGATGATCCGCTGTGGCGACCCCTAACGGGAGCAGCCGAAAGTAGTAGTAGATATATGTGAACCACGAAAATTGAAATACATCCATTACATTGAAATACATCCATACTAACCACGTTTTAAATACAATAACTTCTGCCTCAAGTCTTTCCAAACTGCACCAACAGGGCAAATTTCCCCCTCGTTTAATTAGATGCGAAGGGGGAAACTATGCACTGACTAATTAGCCTCCCTCAATCCACAAACGCCATACAGTCAACGGACCAATCACAGATGAGTTACAGGAAAGGGGGCGCGTCTTTACTTGAGCTACGTAATAAGACTGCGACTGAAAAAAACCTTGACACGAGGATGTACGTCGTTTATTTACCATAATGTGTTTTTGTGATTTCACCCAACAAACCATACGTAAAGGCACATTCAACACCTCAGAAAATAGACTACCGTAAAATGGCAGACTTCTCTTCGCTTGGGTTGTCAGAGTGGTTGATAAAACAATGCCGACAATTAGGAATCAGTAAACCGACCCCTGTCCAAGAAAACTGCCTGCCAGCCATTCTCGAAGGTAAGTGAACGCTGACTTGATAACATATGGGCGCAAATAAGAGCGCGCAATCTGTTCGCCTAAACAAATGCGGCTTTCGTTTGTATGGCTGCACCATTTGCTTGGTATTTAGTTAAACTTACTAAATCAGGTGTGAATAACTTGTTTTGTGTTACGATACGTTTCTCCATCGAGGTCGAGACTGTTTAGGTTGTGCCAAGACTGGCAGTGGGAAGACTGCTGCCTTCGTCCTGCCAGTGTTACAGAAACTGTCAGAGGACCCGTATGGCATCTTCTGCTTGGTGCTCAGTCCCACCAGGTTAGTAGCATTAACCTTCCTGGAGAACTAACACTACACTTAAATGTTTGTTACAAAAAGACGTAGGACATTCTGTCTTATCTACCTGTCCATTGTAGGAGAAAAATCTCTTTCCAAGACGCATCTCTTGCAGTTATGCACTTTTCCAGACCTATTTTATACATTACGTGTTATATCGTGGCAACAAGAGTAAGACCATACTTGAGCAATTTTGTTGAAAGTCAAGACCATCTCCAGGTTTCACAAGAAACCTTGTAAATATCTCAGTTCACTGTCTTCTGTCACCACCCAGAAAAAACACAAGCTCAAAATTACAGAGGAGATGGTCTTTCATAGTTGTCAAGTCAAATTTTATTTATATAACCCAATATCAAAAATTATAAATTTGCCTCAGGGGGCTTTACAGCAACACAACATCCTGCCATTAGACCCTTATCACTGTCATTAGTTGTGACAGTTTTGTCATTCTGGCTTTAGTAATTACACCAGCTTTCCATGACTAAGATGAAAGAGTCAGGGGAATGGTCAAGTGTCTCCAAACTTTGACAAAGTTGAAACTTAGTGTTTGGTAAGTGGGAAAGAAAGGTACAGAGCTTTGGAGAGATGAGCAATTTCCCAAAACCTAAATGGAATAGATTTGAGATGTGGATGTGATTCTAAAAGCACTTTTGACAGGGAAATGAGTACATGCAACCCCTGCACAAAATAAACTAGATTCAGGAGGTAAAACTGTTAAGAAATCAATTCTGATTTGTTTGTGTGTGTGTTGGGGGGGGGGGTTTCTTCAAACACTGGTTTGGAATCATCCCCCTGGGACATAAACATTTATATTTCAGGTGTCATGGACTCTGTCCGTAAGAGCGTAAAACACTTTATATTTACACATGATGCCACTTTTGTTTGGCAAAATCAAATGTTTGTGTCAGAATTGTTTTCTTTTCAAACACTGTAAGTCTTTCTTAAGCAAATGGTACTAACAGAGGAAGCCTTTTCACCTCAAGACACATCTTACCACAGGATGATAAAACATGAACTACATTTTGTATCCCAAGTTCTTCCAAACCAAAATGTGTGTCCCAGAAAGTTTAATAAGTTCATCTGGACATAAAGTGCATCAAGACACCTAAATGTGTGTGTTTTTGCTAAAGTAATGTGATTTTAGCTAAAATGAAAACCATAACAATGAGTAAACTTAAAGTATTCATTCTTTTACACTACAAATGTATTCCACTTGTGAACTTTTGCAGGGAGCTGGCATACCAGATTGCTGAGCAGTTCAGAGTCTTGGGCAAACCGCTGGGCCTGCGTGACTGCATCATCGTCGGTGGAATGGGTAAGACATCACCAGCAATGTTTCCTCTGTACTGGTATAGCAGTGGTAAATGGCTGTCACACTTACTGTATGACCCCCCCCCCCCCCGCCGCCGCACAGTCAAACCCATCATTGTCTAGGGTTGCATCCCGCATATTTTTGACTGATTTGAACCTTTGCACTGAGTGTTGCGATTGAACTACTATGCGTCCAGTAGAATTGGACTAATGCAGAATGAACAGTGCCTAGTTCAGAGAGCAGTTGGAAGGGTGGTGGTGGTGGTGGTGGTGGTGAGGGGGGGGGTGCTATACCAGCACCGCTATAACCAGGTTGTACCAGCACCGCTGTTTCAGTTTGCATCCAAGAGAACCAAAGTTCATTTGTCAGTGACTTAGAAAGAGAGAGTCTGCAGTGTGCTCTCTCTCGCTGTCTCTCTCTCTCTCATATACACACACACACACACACACACACACACACGCAGGTAATAATAGGAAGAGAAAGACAAAAAGATTTCTCTCTCAAATATATGGTGCTGTGCTTTTGTCCAAATAATAACTTGAGGTGTTGTTTTAACCATTTAATTTGTTATAAAGAAAAGAAGTTGCTTTACAGGGCAATAAGAATGCTTTCCCATTTTTGTCAAAAGAAATTGTTCAATAAAAAATGTTTATTTTGTACATTTTTCTTCCTTTCTGTGATATTTAATTTAAACATTTTTACCAGTATTATATCATGACGTTCAACATGTTGATATTGGGACAACCACCTCTTTGCGGGTATCTCCTCCTTTGTCATCTTCAGATATGGTGACCCAGGCCTTGGCACTGTCTAAGAAACCTCATGTGGTTGTAGCAACTCCAGGGCGGCTAGCCGATCACATCCGCAGCTCTAACACATTCAGCATGAGCAAGATCCAGTTCCTGGTGAGTGCAAGAAGGGGCAGGTATACACGTTATAAAACGCAATTTTTTTTCTTCCCTTTTTCTCCCCAATTGTACTTGGCCAATTACCCACTCTTCCAATCAGTCCCTGGTTGCTGCTCCACCCCCTAGTGGAGTAGTCTGCAGCCGGGGAGGGCTGCAGACTACCGCATGCCTCCTCCGATACATGTGGAGTCGCCAGCCACTTCTTTTCACCTGACAGTGAGGAGTTTCGCCAGGGGGACGTAGCACGTAGGAGGATCACGCTGTTCCCCCCAGTTACCCTCCTCCCCGAACAGGCCCCCCGACCGACCAGGGGAGGCGCTAGCAGCAACCAGGACACATACCCACATCCAGCTTCCCACCCGCAGACACAGCCAATTGTGTCTGTAGGGACGTCTGACCAAACCGGAGGTAACACGAGGATTTGAACTGACGATCCCCATGTTGGAAGGCAACAGAATAGACCGCCACGCCACCTGGATGCCCTCTAAAACGCAGTGTTTGTCATTGACCAATTTCATGTTTTTTTTTGTCTAGTTCAACTACAGTCTTGTATTGTTGGGCACTGAGAGCTGTTTAATACAACCAAAGTCTTCCACTCTTGGCTGCTAGAAGCTGCCCAATACTATCACAGTCTACCGTACTATTCTCCTCATGTGAGCAAAATGCAGTTCACAAGTCTTGCTTGATGTAAAGCCAGTTTTTAGAAGAGAGAAGATAATTTCTTCCTGGCTGGTGAG
The DNA here is from genome assembly GCF_029633865.1 of Lampris incognitus. Lineage (NCBI taxonomy): Eukaryota > Metazoa > Chordata > Actinopteri > Lampriformes > Lampridae > Lampris > Lampris incognitus. The sequence continues at coordinate 84,610,589 of NC_079213.1, read as the reverse complement.
TATTTGGTCATAAGTGTGTTACTTAACACCCCCCCCCCCGCCACACACACACACACACTCACACTTTCGCTCAAAAGCCAAACAATATGTCTCTTTTTGTCAGATCCTGGATGAGGCTGACCGGCTGCTAGAGCAGGGTTCCACAGACTTCACCAAAGACCTGGAGGTGATCCTCGGTGTCTTACCGGCCAAACGCCAAACGCTGCTGTTCAGTGCCACCCTTACTGACACTCTGCAGCAGCTGAAGAGCATTGCCATGAACAAACCCTTCTTCTGGGAGAGCAAGTCGGAGTGAGTTTCTTGCAGGCCAAAGGCTGTATAGGAAGGGATTCTGACTTCATATCCCAACAGTTGGACCATCCCTACACATTTTACAGTACAATGCCCATAGGTGTTTCCTCAGAAAACATTGCCTGTAGAGAGGCCAAATGATGAGCATTATCTTACCCAGAGGCTACTGTAGTTGAATGAGAATTTCTGAGCTGTTGTCCTTTCAGAAGCATTCAGATTTCAAATCATCTTAGTAGAGGAGTCCTGCTTTTAGCTTTAAGCAGCTCTTCAAATTTGAAAAGTTGTTTAAATCAGACTGATGGTGTTCATTTTTATTAGATCATTTTATGTTGATGAGTGAATGGGCTGTAGTTGCTGTAGGGTTGATATTCGGTACCTGACCCTCTGACTTTAAAAAGGGGTAGGAGAAAAAATGGTGCGGTTTTTATTTATTCACTTAAAATTTGTCATTGTGTTATTATGGTCAGGACCCGTACTGTGGAGGAACTGGACCAGAGGTACATTCTCACTCCAGAGAAGGTGAAGGATGCCTACCTGGTCCACCTGATCCAGAAGTTCACCGATGAACACGACGACTGGTCCCTCATCATCTTCACCAACACCTGCAAGTAAGAAATCTTGAAGGGATTTAAAATGGAGGCATGGCAAAGTTTTTGCTTTTTATGGTTATGTCACATCAATAAAGTTGAGGCAGTACCTCATTTATGATATTTTGATTTTTTTTTCCTTTTTTGGTATTTTAAACTGGCTCATAATGACAACAGATAATCGGCTCATCCCAAGGTCAGAAAACTTTTCTTCAAGAAGCTAATAACTAACAAGTAGTAAGAATATATGAATAGCTCACTACCAATGACAAATTAAAACAAACTAGTAAAGTGCATTCAGTAGAGAGCAGATCCCCACCAGGCGCATCTCCCCTTCTCTGGTGCTTGGGCAAAAAACCAGCTGAAGAGTTAGCACTCAATTGTGGTATAAATCAGATTTTTAAAAGGTTTTGAATCACTGCAACAACAAGAGGTCCTTGATCATACAGTCATAACTGCACAAAAATTATTAGGCTGACAGGCCCAGTAGTATGCGAGATTAGCAGCGGACAGATACACGCACACACACAGAAAACCAGTGTTTTTTTTGTTTTTGGGTTTGTTTGTTTTTTGCCATTATAAGACTTCTGCATAGCGCCCAAGTTGATTGAATAGGAAATATGAGGGGGCGGGTGTTTTTAATATGCAGCACTCAAGCTAAAAATAATCTACTCAATAATAAAAACGTTTTGCCTGTCAATCTGCAGATGCACAGCCTCCTAGGCAGACCCTCGCATGAATGCGAGCAAGTCTTGCACTTTCTATAAAGAAAAGGTTTGCTATGCAACAATTTTGGTCTGACCCTATCCCTGGGAAAATAAAGACAGAGGTTATCAGTGATGGCTGGTGGTGATATTGGATGGGTGTGCAAACAAATGCATTATACCCATCAATAGTTCACGCTGCAGCAACAGCAGCATCATATCCGAAATACCAAGTTAGCAATGACACTATATACCTTGTTATAGCAAGTGCTTTACAGCAACACTATAGAGAAGTACCCACAAGAATGGCCTGATGCCAAAAATCTCAACTCACATAATTTCTCCCTCGGAAATACTAAGACAACTCTCTCTCTCTTTCTCTCTCTCTTTCTCTCTCGTTTCCTTTTCTTTCTTTTTTTTGATAAATGTTACAAATTCACAATTCCTTGTTGGTTCCAAGCATGTCTCCTCCAAAAAGCAAGCATGGGAAATAGAAAAGTGAATTCTTCGCTACACTTGCCATTAGCCAGTCCTTTTGTCGAAACCAAATAACATGCCTCGTTCATGCTAACGCCAGCGCTCACCTTCCCCTTCCACTCTTGCTCATGTAGTACCTCACTGTACGTACCGTTACTCTGTACGTCCACTGTCATTTGCCAAAAGTCAGCGGCCTGAGGACTGTAGGAATTTAGCCCAAATGATCGGCAAATCAAGCGGGCGTGCCACGACGCCCATCACTCACTTACTATGAAGATGAATGGACCTGATGCTACTGCATTTGGGCTGTAAGAAATAATCCCATTTTTATATATATATATATATATATCCAGTCAGTGTTCTTCTTGTGACTTTGGTACTGTTGCTATTCTAGGTTCCACCAAAATTTAAACCAATCTAAGGTATTTTAACAACAATTTTCTCTTCTTTATTGTAAAAGATAGGGAGGACTTATCCCTGGTAGTCCATTTATACCAGCCGTCCATGGAGGTTATTATTTTTGGTTTATCCAGTGTTCCTCCTGTTGTCCTGTGCTGAGATCAGCAGTGAATGATTTGCCTACTTGTGACTTACGATCGGCTTCTCGTTTACATCCAAGAATCATACCTGAATACATGTTTTGACACTGTTGCTGCCCGATCAACTGTAGATGTGAGTAACGCATGCGCACAGTGGATCCAAAGTGGGCAGTGACAGAAAGCAGCTCGACCAACACTGCTTTCCGTCACTGCATTCCCTGTGAATGGCGAGAGGGCGCAGCAATAGTGAGACCAAACGTTTTTTGAAGGTTTTGAATCACCGCAGGCATGAGAAGTTCTTCATCATACAGTCATAACGGCACAAAAAAATTTAGGCTGGTAGGTCCAATAGTTTGTGAGATTAGCCGTGGAGCGATATATATACACACACACGCACACACGCACGCACGACCAAACGCATAATCCCCTCCAGGCTACTGCCTGGCAGGGATGGAAAAAACAACAAAAAACAACAACTGAGGTTTAATCATACAACAATAACAAAAAAAATTAAACGGTCACATCAGTTGTCAGTTAAGCCTGAAGGTGATTGCGTCACCAGCCAGTATTCCTCTTGTATTGCTGGCTAAATTGAATAAATTACCTACGTCTATGGTGTCAAACTTTTGTTTTTGAGTAACATTTGACTCAATGTTTGGTGTTGCAGCTGAACTTGCTATATTAGCCCCAAAACCAGACATGGAGTAGGCTATTAGGACTATAGCTGTCGAGGCTAATTCTTGTCAAAATTGGTCAAATATCAAGTTTTATTTTCAATTATCTACAGCTTAACTTGACATCAAATTGTTGACAAGCCCCATAAGAACTGGCTTGGCTGTGATAGTGAGGTCTATAACACAGTCTGAACCTCTTCTTGACATTGTAGCAAATGGATGGATGGGCAGTGAATCCATATTAACTAAAGGGATGCTGTACTATAGCTGGCCTTGTTGAAAGGGGTTGGGAGAAAATTCTTAGAGGGATCAATGAAGCTTGCTTGTTTTATTTGTAGTTAAAGGTACAGCACTGGTCATCTACATCCTCACTCCATTGTTAGTATTATTGTATTGGTTTTCATTGGTTATCGTTGTCTTCCCCTTTATTTTTTTAATAATTTATTTTGTATTGTGTGTTGTTGTGCAGGGTTGGGTGGAAGTGTAGGTGGGGAAAAGAAAATATGAAAAATGGTGACCTGTAAGCCCGGCATTGTGTTTATATTTGGCTTGTGCTTTTCACCAATAAAAACTATTTAAAGTTACATCACTTAGAGTAATTACCACTTGGATTTGTTTTTGTAATGTTTCTTATTCTCTCTATAGGAGCTGCCAAATCCTAACCATGATGCTGCGAGAGCTCAACTTCCCAACCATCTCCTTGCATTCTATGATGAAACAGGTAACTGAGAAGAACAGCTGACTATACTACAGTTTACATATGTAACATGAAGGTCCTCTAGTGGTTGGATATGGTCTTACGATTTCAAGGTCCCCAGACTCCCCACAATTGACAGTAATTCCCCAAACCCTTATTATATGTTCACTGACTGTAAAAACCCCTCATTTTGGCTTTGAAAAAGTAATAAATGGCTTGGCATGTGAATGTGGTTACTTGTGGTTCTGAAAAATATGGTCACCTTGTTGGAGCAGCAATAATGTCTCTTCTTTTTTTGACAAAGAAAGCGTCCCCTTCCATGCTGTAGCCTGCCAATTACGTTATACTATGATATGGATTTTGGAGGGAGAAGCAGCAGTGATACTCTTTCACTTCGTTATCACGAGTCTGGAGTAACGGTGTTGTCCTCATACCCACTGGGAATCACTCCATTGGTCATGTTCATGTAGAAGACAAGGACAGGAGAAACACAGAGAGAACTATGGCTGTATGATGAGTGTGGGAAGGACCAGAGATTAAGTCAGGCATAAAGACTATTATCTTTTTTTCCCAGAAACAACGGTTTTCTAACCTGGCCATGTTCAAATCCAGTGTCTACAAGATCCTGATTGCAACAGATGTGGCTGCTAGGTAAGGTTTCCTGTAAATTACAAAATGTCACAAAAATAGACCATCGAGGAAGAAAAAAAAACTTGTTTTTTTTTTTAAGTTGTGTTCTCAGAGATATGATGTTTCAGGATTCTTTATAATTCCTTGTTTTGTGGACACAAATCATATTCATCCATATTACCTTCTGTTTAATTTGTATTGTGAGAATCCCCTCATCCTGAAATACAGCAAATTTCCAGCAATTTATGTCAGTCAGTCCAAGTAGTCAGCATGCACTGTAATGCTGACTACGGGGAGATTGCCCTTGGTTTGTTTGGATAAGCAGGAACTTTTGGTGCCACATATCTCATCAATCTCTTTTATCTGCATCCTTACCTCATGTGAGATATCTCTGAGAGGCGGGGGTGGGGGGGGGATGATCCGTGATGTTGTCCTTGTTTTCCTGGGTAGAAAAGATTGCTCTAGTTTTCCCATTTTTTTCCTGACCCTTTCCAAATACCAGCAGTGGGGTGTTGGAGGCCATAGGTTAGGTTGGCAGTAAGCATTTGGACCCCCACTCTATTTAAATGAACCCCGTCCATTCTGAAATGGTTTCATTGCTCCTAGAACAGGTTAAAGTTGTCAATGAAGTTCAGTTTTTGAGCAGTGCATGTGGAGGAAAAGCCAGGTTTTTAATGCCAGCCAGCAGCTGAAATGTTCAGTTCCTTTCCCTAAAGTGGGAGTTGGACCTGACACAAATATCGGAGCTGGGACTTGTAGAATGTCCATTAGGTGTACGAAGTCTGTTTTTAACAGCTCTGAGCCATATGCCATTCCAGGACGAGTATCATTTGTTCCAACATGCACAATAAGTGTATCTGTGCCCAGATGGTTGAATAAAACTTGTGGCAGTGTTTGGACCATGTCACTAACCGTAGTGTTGGGTAGATGGACAGTTTTCAAAACTTGGCTTTCAGCATCTTGTTATATGCTCACCTACCGGCAGAGCTGTCTTTGGTTTGATGTCTTGTCTAGCTTGGTTAACTTCCTTTTCAAATGTCCGGTGCATGTTCTGCTGTGATGCTGTCTTTTTAATATGACATTGGCTTTAGTGGTTATTGATCAGTTGTTTACCTCTGGGAGCCGCCGAGATTCGCTCCACAAGGGGCTTAGCTGTATCACAAGCCATGGCTGCATGGGTCTAGGTGTTAGCTTCTGAGCTAGCGGTGCTAATGCTAGCTGTGGTATTACCGTTGTGCTCACTGACAGGCAGCTCATCCAAAGATTGTTTCATTTCAAATCCATTGTGGTGGTGTGCAGAGCCAAAATTATGAAAATTGTTTCACGCGTCTGGGTAGTGTAGCTGTTTGAATCCCCATGTTACCTCCTCCCGTGCACTACGTCCCCCTGGCAAAACTCCTCACTGTCAGTGAAAAGAAGCGGCTGGTGACTCCACATGTATCAGAGGAGGCGTATGGTAGTCTGCAGCCCTCTCCAGATCGGCAGAGGGGGTGGAGCAGTGACCAGGATGGCTCGGAAAATAGGGCAATTGGACAAATACAATTAGGGAGAGAAGGGGGGTTGTTGTTTCACTGTCCAAATATATTCCGACCTAACTGCATCTTATAAATCCATTATAATTCTGTTATCCTCTTTCAATGTTGTATTCTGTAAATTGTGTTTTATTCTGTACACACAACATCCATTGCACGTCTGTCCGTCTTGGGAGAGAGATCCCTCCTGTTTTGCTCTGCGAGGTTTCTTATTTTTTTTCTCCCCATTAAAGGATTTTTTTTTAGGGAGTTGCTCGTTATCCAATACGAGAGTCTAAGGATAGGATGTATTGCTGTAAAGCCCCCTGAGGCAAATTTTTGATAGGGCTATAAAAAGAAAATTGACTTGACTATATATGCCCTGCAGACTGTACAAATCACCATAAATATAGATGCTAAGACTAAATTCCTCCAGGTAGGATTTGTTTCATATAAGGGTTATACTGATCAATTGTCTGGGTTTTTGCCTCCTGACCTACAGAGGTCTAGACATTCCCACTGTCCAGGTCGTCATCAATCACAACACACCCGGCCTGCCCAAGACCTACATCCACAGAGTGGGACGGACAGCCAGAGCAGGTACTGTCAGCTGGCTCAGTCTGTGGGCTGCATTTAGTATCAATGAGTTTCATTCCTATTTTACACTACTGATGTCACCTTTTGTTACTCTAAATAACTGGTATTACTACTGTTTGTAAATATGTATTTACACAGATTTATGTGTATACTGTTATATTGTCTTCAAAAGCATAGTTATTGTGTGGAATTGGAATATGAAGTCCCTGAATAGTCTACATAGGCCCTGTGATGGCCTGGCGGCCTGTCCAGGGTGTCTCCCCGCCTGCCGCCCAATGACTGCTGAGATAGGCTCCAGCATCCCCGCAACCCTGAGAGCAGGATAAGCAGTTTGGATAATGGATGGATGGATGGCGTTTCATTCCCAAAGTCTGATGTCAGTTGCTTTAAAACAAAGCTGATATTTTATTTTAAGTATTGCTGGCATCTAAGTGATGCATATTATGGTTTTCTGTCATAAGTGTGTTAATATAGGTTATGAGAAATTGACACATTTAAAATAGATGTGTTAAGACTGAATGGGCAATTTTACAATTTTTCTAAAGTAGATGTATGGTGTTCTGGGATGAAACCTCTTGTTTGTTTTTTTTGTTTTTGTTTTTTGTTTTTTTACATATGATCACCAGGCTTAGATTTGATGTACAGAAAATGTCACATAAAATTCTTAAAATTCCCAGGACAAGTCAGAAGATACTAAACAAGTGTACAAGATTTCAGTTGAGCTATATGACTGGTCACGGATCTCACTCTCTTACACACATGCCCTGCTGAGCATCATGTCCACCTTGGATATCACTGCAGTATTAAAATAATGCATTAGATGGGGTCAGGGTTTCCCTGTGTCACATGGATGATTAAACGTGTTTCCTCTGCAGGGAAGAATGGTGTTTCCATCACACTGGTGACACAGTATGACATCCACCTTGTTCATTCCATCGAAGAACAGATTCGTAAGTCTAGCGGACATTTGGTGAAGAAACTTATTGATGTTGTTCTGGCATTTTAAAGTTTTGAGTTGCTTATTAGGTTGCTTTTGTCTGTATTTTCTCCCCTCCCATGTTGGCTAGTTGTTTGCCTGCTCTGTTTGTGTGCATGATCCTCCCATGCACTATGTTCCCCTTGCAAAACTTCTCACTGTCAGGTGAAAAGAAGCGGCTGGTGACTCCACATGTATCGGAGGAGGCATGTGGTAGTCTGCAGCCCTCCCCGGATCGGCAGAGGGAGTGGAGCAGCGACTGGGACGGCTCAAGAGTGGGGTAATTGGCCGGATAAAATGGGGAGAAAAGGGGGGGGGGGATCAGTCAACTCAGTGGAGTGGACGGATTCAAAGGTGTGGACCCAGGCAAAGCCTACATTTCCCTCAGTCTTTCGTGCGACACTCATATCTCTTATGTGAATGCTGACTTTTCTCTCATTTTGGGCTGCGTGGGTCACATCTGGAAAATGAAATGGCCCTTAACCCTGTGCTACATCCAAAAGCCTATCACGTTTGTGGCAGAAATGTTAGAGCAGAAAGAAAGAAATTCTTGTCTGCAATTTGCATAAAGTTAACCACATCGGCATCTCTATTTGCTACTGCCAGAGTACTGCTCCTGGTCTCCAGCTCCCATTGAAAATGAAAGACTTCTGGCTGCTGTTGTTACTTATTATGACTCTTTCGGTATGAGCACACATGTTGCTTCTAAGCAAGAGTTGGGGATTGACAGATGGCATTATTATGATTATTAAGCAGCTAGCTCCCATATTTTGATATATAGTCATAAATACAAGTCCCCTGGATGTTGCTGTGATATTTTTGACTGTGCTCATTAAACGGTTGTGTTTATATTTTAAAAAAGTCAAATCAGTCACCTGTGTTGCTGTTTCTCCAGAGACCAAGATGAAGGAATATCCTGTGGTGGAGAAAGAAGTTCTGAAGATACTCACCCAGGTCAATGTGACCAGACGCGAGTGTGAAATAGTACGGATGCTTCTGTCTGTTCATTGATGTTCATTATCTGGCCCTCTGGAAAGTGGCTGGGCACATTTTGCTTAAAGGTTTGCTCAGCTAAAAAGTTTTTCCATGGTGCAAGACTTATCAAATCTGCAAAAAACCTTTTGAGGGGTGTCCGGGTGGCGTGGCGGTCTATTCTGTTGCCTACCAACATGGTGATCGGTGGTTCGAATTGCAGTGTTACCTCCAGCTTGGTTGGGCGTCCCTACAGACACATTGGCCCTGTCTGTGGGTGGGAAGCCAGATGTGGGTATGTGTCCTGGTCGCTACATTAGCGCTTCCTCTGGTCAGTCGGGGCGCCTACTAAGGAGGAAGGGGGAACTGGGGGGAATAGCGTGATCATCCCATGTGTTACGTCCCCCTGGCGAAACTTTTCACTGTCAGGTGAAAAGATGCGGCTGGTGACTCCGCGTGTATCAGAGGAGGCATGTGGTAGTCTGCAGCCCTCCCCAGATCAGCAGAGGGGGTGGAGCAGCGACCGGGAGACCCCGGAAGAGTGGGGTAATTGACCAAGTACAGTTGGGGAGAAAAGGGGGGGGGGGGGTCAATTTAAAAAAAAAAAACCTTTTGAACATGTCCATTGTTTGGAAAAACCCCTTTGTACTAAGCGATTTACTGCACAAATGGGACCTTTTATGTTACACCAACACTCAAGGAATTTGGTTGACAAAACTTTTTGCTGAGTAGGTCCCCTAGACTTTCAGTCAAATATCGACATCATGCATTGACTTTTGAATCCTTTCTAAATGGTTGTAGTGTTTTAAGAACAAACTGTCTCCTGTTGTAGAAACTGGAAGCAACAGACTTTGATGAGAAAAAGGAGATCAACAAAAGGAAACAGTTAATTTTGGAGGGGAAGGTAAGTGCTCATTTACTTAAAAGGAAACAAGACATTGATTTTTTTTTCTTCCTTACGATGCAATTAATAGCATTGAGTTGGTCTTTGATTAATTACCCAACACGGCAAAGTGCCTAAAGAGGCAGAGTGAAGCCTGCATACTCAAAATTGAAGACAAATACCACAAATTTAATCTATAGTAGGTCAACCCATGTTGGCTGTACCTCCTGGTGTGCTGCCTTCACCATTTTCCTTTGACCTACTGACCCAGCACTTCATTTTCGTGTTTTTAAATGACAAAAATCAAATGTCAAGCCAGCCCAAGCAACCATCAGAGACATGCATAGGGTTAATACTCCTGCGCCCCTGACCAACACAGTGGACTAGAGAACCAGAGTTGGTCTCCGGGCGCTGCACTGTGACTGCCCACTGCTCGTAGCATAGGATGGGTTAAATGCAGAGATAAATTTCATTGTATGTACAATGACAATAGTGTCCTCTTCTTCCCTCAGATCTTTGCTGTGGTCTTCAGCTGCTCTATCTAGTACAGACGGGGCAGCTCTTTATTCGTACACTAATATTCCAGTCTTAATCTGATCAAGGCAATCAGACTAGAAATATCATTCAAATGCATCCCAGATAAATTAGGTTTGAATCCCAGATGCACTGAAGGGTTGCGTGTACATGAGGCCATCGGTGATTCCGTCCAGGTGTTAAAATGCATCCTCGGTGAGATCTTAAATTTTTGGCCATTCATCTTGCTATTGACAAGTTTGAAGCCCACTATTTCCCAGCCTCGTGTCAAGCGAAGTAGTAAAGGGAAGCTGATTACTTAGCTCCTGAATGTAGTTAAAATCAGGTCAGTTTGATACGTGTCATCATGGTTCTATTAACCAAATTTAGTGTGCCAATAACTATACCCTTAACTAAGCCAGATAGTAAGGAAACTGACAAGTTATCTGCTGGTACTTCCAGGACCCAGAGCTGGAGGCCAAGAGGAAAGCAGAGCTGGAGAAGATCAGGGCTCAGAAGAAAAAGTTCAAAGAGAAGATCCAGCACAACATACAGCAGGAGAAGAAACGCAGGAAGAGACATATTCAAAAGAAGTCTGAGCAGGCAGTGAAATGACCCAGCCCAGGACTTTGTCATATAATACATGAGCAGATTTTGCTCGTGTGCAATATTATTGAACTTGTACTTATTTTAATTTCCTTTATTGATGGATTCAGTTGTACAATGAAATAACATGTTCGATGCAAATGTGGCTCAACATTTCATGTTTATTTACATCAATGAGATGTCCAGTCTGCTAATTTTTAACTGCCCATCAATTTTAGCAATTATGATTTGATGAACCCAGGGCAAATAAGGTTTAACATATTTATGGCGTTAATGATCACAGCAGAGGCTGCAAGTTGTCACTCTGGCTCAGAAGATAAAGCAGGCCAGAGGAGTATATGAAATAGCATTTTTTTAAAGCTAATATAAGTCCATTGGAACAGATTTATGTGAAACTAATTCATTGCACAGCTAATGAAACACAGATTGGTGAAGAATGCACAGCGTCCAAATTTTGCAAGACCCAGTTCAACCGTGAAAAAAAATGTACCTAACACGATTGTCACATGTTGAGTTGTCTGAAGTGAAGCAGGGGATGGACATGTGCTAGGAAAACTAGAGAAGCAGACAACAAACTGCAATGTAATACATTCTTGAATTGATAAAAAAAAAAAAAAAAAACAATCCCAAAAGACAGTCTCAGTCTCACGTCACAAAACTACAATCCCTCTGACAGTTTGATAGTGAAGAGACAAAAAGTAAATGGCTTACATCTTGCTCTCATTGAATTACTACAAAAACAGTTAAAAAGTAAAACTACAAAAAGTGGCTTTTCTTTTTAAACATCCATGTCTGCCACTATACGTGACACACAAGCAAATCATCAAAGAAAGCGAAATTAGGAGAAACTTTGGGCTGCGTTTCAATTACCTGGGTCACCTACTTCTCAAACAACTCAGAGGGATTCATATCCACAAAGAACATAAGTCTTCTATAAGGGAATCAATAACAGAGGGCCAAAGTCATGGAAAGTCACGCACTAAAGTCCACAACAGGAAAAGCGGCTCTGCAAGCCTGGGTTTGAAGTTTACTCCTCAGAGAAGGAAGGTGGCTTACATCATCTCTCTAACAGCTAATCTTAAGTATTGCCAGGCCTATCCTATATAAAACACATAAAATATGTTAAGTTTAGCGGTCTTTTTATAGCCCTCTGACGTCTGGGAGGTTTGTATGTGCTGGTATATGTTAGTCTCACCTACATTCATGCTTGTGCTGCATCCCATCTATCTGAAGGTTGTTTGAGGCACTGATTTTAATAATCATTTATCCTTAGTTTCAGATGAATTCCTGACCATCACCCTAATAGTACTGATGGCATTTTCACTGTGTGTAACTGTATATACAGTATAGATAGCAAACATTTTAAAAGCAAATGTATGTAAAATACAATAGTCAAATATCAGGAATAATCCAGAGGACTCCAAAATGTTCCTCTCCGAGTCAGGCAGTTTTTAGGTCAAACGCAGTATTTGAACATTGCTGCATTTTTTCAAGGTTCTTAATCATTTAACAATTCCCAGTTTCAGACTTTTCCCCCAGACCTTAATTTGACTAGATTTATCATTTTTGTTGGCCTTCAAAATGATGTATGATTGTCACCAGGTCATGTCAAGCTCTAGCTGAACAAGAGCGACAGCAATACAAAACTGCAGTGTGTTAAATGACACTTTGTTGTAACCACAGGAAATGTGTAGTGCACAAGAACCAGGACAGCAGTCCTCTTTTGTAAAATTTCAGACAGATCTGGAAATAAATCAAAACTGGACGCTGATTCCCCCCCCCCCCCCCGACTTTTTCAGAGCTGCATGGTGGGCCCCAATATTCCTCTTTCCTTAGCCACCTTCCTTTTCTCTGAGCCTGAGGTGGGGGCTGGCTGTGCCAACCTCTTGCTAATGACACCAAGATGTGCATAGGACACCTATTGATCTCCTCAGTGTTTTTGCTTTCCTTCAGTTTAAAACGGATTTGTTATGTGGACAAGTTCCAGAATCCAAATGGGAAATAAGCTAAGCAAAGCCTTCCTCTTAAACAGTCGCCAATCTAAACCCACAACGCATTTAAAGACATCCGAGAATCCTTTGGCCAGTAAGTACAGCAGGCCATAGCTCATCACTTCCATCTTTAAAAATAAAGCCTTTGCAGAAACTTAAAGACATTGAGTCAAATATTCAATGCTGGTCATGTTTGATCGTTTATATGTTTTTTTTTGTTTGTTTTTTTTTGCTTTTTGTGCTCCGCGATAACGTACTTCAGAGGAAAATCGTCTTGTGATGATCGCGGGATCCATCCTGTCATGATCCGCGTGTCACACCTTGAGAAACGTTCCATCTGAAATCCCCGTGCCACTCCACCATTGACGTGTGGTCAAAACCATCCCGTTTCCTGTTAAAGACCTGTTGAATGAGCCAGCGGTTCCCAAGGAAAGTCAAAGGCATTTCAATCAAAGCTCTTTAAAATCAGACATAAGTGCAGAAACCGGTTTTTATTTCCTCCAACTTTTGAGAGTTGAACTTCTGACAAGAGGGTGTGTCTGCTGCTGGGGTCTTAAGCGGCCAGGACCTCATGGCCTCCGCCCCTCTCCCACGTTGAACCGAATCTAAACGAGTCCAAGGCATCAAATGGGTTGACGAATCAATCCACTTTAAGGGTGAGGTTTTTGGATTTTGTTTTGTTTGTTTTTTTGGGTATCGTATGTTCAATGGCTTTCCATTTTCACTCCCACAACAGGCTTACAGAATTAGCTCAACAAAATTCAGGTATGAGCGCTTGCTCCTCCATTCCCTGTCCAGAGAAACTATATCCCCAGAGGCTAGGGGGGGAGGTTGGGGAGCAGAGGTGGAGGTGTGGAGAGGGGCTGGTGGTGTCATTTTGTTGGGCCTCGTTTGGTTTCCCAACGGGAGACAGCTGAGGTCTCCCGTCTTGATTTCCCCTGGCAGCTCGACCACACGCCACCGTTTTCTTGCCTTCCTTTGTCACCTTATCCCCACCGACGGGCAGTGGTCCCCTCTTGCTTGCTCGCTCGGTCTCTCACTCCATCTCTCGCTGTCTCCCTGCCCGTCTGTTCGTACTCTCGTCGCCTTTTTTCTCGCTCGTGATTGGTTTGGTTTCGCTCTCCCGTCGCTTTCACAGGGTGGTGCTTCGGTTGTAGCAGAGGAAAACAGGTATCCATTTTATGTTTTTATCATTACCCAGATTAAAATACTGATGAACTAAGCTCAGCTCAAGCCTAGCTCCCTTCTTCCAGCAACCTGTAAGAGAGTACAACATTGAGATTTGTTACCCCCTTAGCATATGTGCCAAAACAGAACTCTGATGATAAATAAGACTTTTTTGAGGCAAGTGAGACTGAAATTTGCCAATTGTGTGTGGTTAAAAAGAGATTTTTTTCTGTTTGTTTGCCTTGTATGCTCTGTTGCTGTTGTTTTTCATGTAATATTTCTGATTTTACTTGTTAAAGAAGAAAAGCCAATGACATAGTTTTTTTTTTTTTTTAAATAGATTTTTGGCTCAAGCAACCTTAATCCCAGTACTTACGGTCTAGTACTGTGACAGACCAGTCACCCCTCCATGTTGGTACGCACGTTCACCCTGGTAAGTTGAGTCCTGAGACAGAGCCACGTCCATCTGGGACTTGAACTCATCGCCCAGGTAACTATCCTGAATGACAGAAAGACAGAAACCTCATAAGTACTGTAGGTGATTCTGCATTTGACTTTTGCCTTTATGCAGAATCTGATTGATATTTAATGTGATGTATAATGGTAGTGGTGATTGGGGCTAGAAAACAGCACTCGGGTAAACAAAAACAAGTTTTCCTTAATTCAATGTCAAATGATATTTAAATGATAAACTTAGTAAATGTGTTGTCAATTTTATCAGAACTGTTTTTTTTTCTTTAAAATGTACCACTTGGGTTGCACAGCAAACTAATATTCTAATATCCCAACACCACCGTTAAACCGTTCCAGAGTGGCCTCAGGTTCAGCCAGGTGTAAAAGGTAAGCACGATTGACCTTTCACAAAGTCCCGCCCCCCCCTTACCTTTCACAAAGTCCCGCCCCCCCCTTAGTTACTGTTGCTATGACCATCAAGCTTTTCAGAACCATCCAGGAAGTAGCTGGAAAACCCCAAAAGGAATAAAGGAGTGCATTCCCTGAGAAAATAAGTGATGTATGTTGGGGTAATTCATCCTTAATATCATCCCGTGAAAGGCAGAAGGGGTAACAGTATGCAGGAGGGATACATTCAGAATATTTAAAGTAAAACTGACTTGCGTGGACTCCGGACTGCCGGGTGCGACTGTAATTGAGGGTAAAGCTTACTGGTCGCAATCAAAGAATGAGAAACCCCATCAACTAATTCTGAAACACATTGTGGACCAATTGTGCTCTTGTGCTGTAGGGTAAGTTAAATATTTCAGCTATTATTGGTATATTTTTAATAATCCATAGTCAACATCACCATATTATAGTGCTGATTTTGGCCACGGTTCCCCATGGCGTTCTTTTATCCAGGCTTTTTCGGGGATTCTGTATGGGCTCCTGGGGGTCGTAGGGCAGCCAGGGACATCACATCTGGGGGAATCACCCCATGATTTTTTTATTTTTTTTTATTTTAATCTTCGGACCAGAACCGGTATTTTCAATAAAATAAGGCAAACGAGATGCCTCCGCGGGCAGGATGACTTTTCCGAACGGCCGGTCCCCACCTGGAGCTCACAGGGAGAAACGTTTAAAATAGGCCGAATATGGGGAGGTCAGACTTGCCAGAGACCATCCCAGCCACCCTCCCCGCGGGTCTTTATGCTCTGAAATGAAAGGTGGAACCTGGCTAACCTGTGACTAGCATAACAAAGTTATGTTAGTAGGCTAGCTATCATTAGCTATCATTAAATTAGGTATCTCTGGCCACAGACTTAAGCTGGTTACGTTCAACAGGTACATTAATAATGTTATTTTGTTAGTCAGTAATACATTGATATGTTGATAATGGTAATAATCATTGCGTGGGTAAAAGTAACAGTAATACGTTAGCTATATTAGCTATCAATAATAGCTAGTAGCAAGGTTAGCTTGGAGCAGACAGGTATTTTTGTTAATTTTGGATGGATTAAGCTGGCCATGGGGTCTGCTATACTGTGAAATCCCTTGCCAACATTACGCTTCTTGTGTTCTGGGTTCTGGGAAGGGAAAGAAAATTACACCCCCTCCAGACTTTTCATATATCTATTATCTGATTTGCAGATCCCATAGGCATACCGTTTCAGCATTTTGCTGTCTATTTGAAAGCTTGACAGACCTCCCTCACATAGAAACTGTTGCTAGGGTAGGATTGGCCAAGCACCATTCTGGGCCGGTACTTTGCAAAAGGTCAATTGGGACTATTCTTGAATGGGGAACCAGTGGGGGTGATGCGTACTACCACTGCAACCAGTGACCCTTACAAGTGGTTTGGGGTACCTGTATAGCTGCAGGTGGATCTGGCAGAAATAGGGTAAACCTTGAAAATGTTACATTCCCACAGAGAAACCTGCATGCAGGGGTCTTGGGAGTATAGGGAACTGGACATACGAAATTGGGTATGATGAAAAGGGGGAGGGGGAAAATCCCCACCCACCCCTACCAAAGAAGATGCCCATTAAAATTTTTACATTTGGTTCATAAACTCTAAAACTGAAAAATCGTTAAAATCATTACATACTTTTACCAGACTTAGTACAGGGCATCTTGCAGGCAGAGTAACTGGTTGCTCTGTTTAGGTTACCTGGGATAGCTCTGGCTGAGAGAGGCCAGGTTGGCTCATCTGAGAAGGCTGACTCATAGAAATATAGCCCTGGGTCAGCGGGCCCTGTGAGAAAGGCTGGGAAGCTCCGTCTTGGCTGGCCTGGCTGTTGGGTCCATTGCCCTGGCTGGCACCCTGGTTGCCCAACCCACGGGTCCTCTGTCGCCCACCACGACCAGGCTTGCCCTTCATAGCACCACGGCCTGGGTGATGCAGGTGATCAGGATGAGAAATTCATTCCCCAGGCGCAACAATTGCACAGGGATGTCTTGTTAATATGAAAGCCTTATACAAGAGCTTGCATAGAAAAAAAAAACAGTTCACTATAAATAAAAACAGTACCACATTAAATATTAAATCACATGGAACAGGCCACATTCAAACTACATTAAACTGCAGTCAAGGCAAGAACATGATTTTTTCCCATTTAAATAGGCTAGATTTTTCTAATAATTAGCTGGTTACCTACCAAAATGGCATGTAAAAAATGTCTTGATGCATGCTCAATAATCCAGGTAAGGAAATCCCAGAAAGTTGAATTAGTTCATCTGAACACAAAGTTTTGTGGGAGAAACGTTTCATCACTCATCTAAGTGACCTCTTCAGTCTCAACTGACTGCAGGTAGCCCCACCCTTATAAATAATACAGTTGTATAATGACCGAAACCGGCACAGTTTCGTCACAACCAAAATCAGCAATCGGTTTCATATGCAAATTGCCGTGACCACTAATTAGAATTACAATGGCCACATACACTATTCACAGAGGATTGGGGGGAATAGTTGCAATCACAGCATTGTACTCTTAGCCCCCTCCCCATTCAGGGATGGTCGTTCCCTCTTCACATAGATGGCCGCTTTGACTCCCAGTTCAAACCAGTGTTTCTCCCACTAAACTTTGTGCCCAGATGAACTGATTCAACTTGGCAGGTAAAAAACATTTTACAAGATTTATAGGTGTTCATTTTCCACTCTACATAAGATCTGATACTGTCAAAACAACCAAGAATAAGGTCCCACTATGTAGAATTAAAATGAAAATTTAATACATGTGTTGAGACTCCTCAAGATAAAATCCACCATCAGCTATCTGTAATGGATTTGATTGTTTTCACATTTGCCACACTTTGTGGTTGGCTCAACAGTATTTTGCCTTTTTTGCGTGGAAATATTGTTGCCACACAGAAAGCAATGCGTTTTACTTGTAAGAAGAAGAAAGCCATTTTATTTTTTCATTGTATTCTTACGATGAATGTTGTCTGCATTTAACCCATCCTATTGTATAGGAGCAGAGGGCAGCTGCAGCGCCTGGAGACCAACTCAAGTTCTTCTTTCCATTGCCTTGCTCAGGGGCACAGACAGGAGTATTAACCCTAACATGCATGTCTTTTTGATGGTGGGAGGAAACCGGAGCACCCGGAGTAAACCCCACGCAGACACAAGGAGAACATGCAAACTCAACACAAGAAGGACCTGGGACGGCCCGGGGTTCGAACCCAGGATCTTCTTGCTGTGAAGCAACAGTGCTAACCACTGGGCCACTGTGCCGCTACACAAAAGCGGCACGTAATGCTTCTGTGGAAATGTTCCTTGAAGATCCCTCACAGAGAAGTAAAAGAACACTGTAACAGCAGACCATGTTGTTTTTGATACATGAAGCAGATGGCAGACAGAGCTCCAATGCCTTAGCAGTCAGAAAAAACTAAGAGTAAGATCTAATGAAACATGGTGTTATTTGTTGTGACCATTGTAGCATTTCTGTTTCTAGTCTTGATTTCAGTGCCAATGTCGACGTAAACACAAATGATAACTGCCCACACGACTCTTTACCAGCACGGCACAGTGGCTCCACTATGGCCTCAGTGCAATAATGGGATCGATGCTAGCCTATATGTTTGCATGCCTCTATTGTTTAAAACCTGACTCCATTAATGGTAACCCCAAAGCATTTATGGCTAACGTGTCAATCCATGGTACATTTATTATTCACAGCCACAGAAACCACTTGTGAGCAAAAAAACATGGTGGGACTTGAAGAGATTCAAACAGCTGTTCTGCTATTGCAGCAAGGAGTTATGAGCTTCCAACATGGCCAGAATAATGCCTATGATGCCCTCCTTAAAGCTGTAGTGGATCAGTACAATAGCAATGTGTTTTACCTGCAGCAGGGCCATTGGTCTGGCCTAGATAACCCGGTGGAGGCATTGGCGGCATCACCAAATTGAACGGTATGGGGATGTTCATGGCAGTCATGTGGCCCGGCCCTGCACCAATCATCCCAATCTGGTCGTGTGTCTGGAAATACATGTTGGACGGGCGTCCAGCTGAAAGAAACAGATTACTGGTCATTGGATTGTCATGTGCAAGCTCTGTACTGAGCCAAGGACTTTAAGAATTGGTATCATTTACCAACCTGCATTGCTGCGGTCATAGGCGGAGCCAGGGATGAGGGCCTCGCGGGCATCATACATGGCCGTGCTCATGAACCGTCCACCCTGGGAAACGCAGGTCAACATTCATATCCTTTATACAGCTGCTTGTTGAATATGGCTATAAAAACCTGGTTTTCAAAACAGTGAGATCACTATTTGTGTCCACTATGTTATGTATGCATTTCTAGCTGGGCACAGGTCCAGCTACAAAACATAAATCTGTTTGTGAAAATGAATCTGTTTTGAGAAATCCAAACAAACAGAATTTGCTTTGTTCTTACGGGGTTGATGGTGTTGACCAGCTTGCGAGGCTTACTGAACTGCATGAGGCTCTCCCTCAGGTTGTTGAGGGGCCCCTCCACCAGGACCTTCTGTTCCTTGTAGTAGTTCAGCAGGTGGTTCCACAGGGGCTGCTTGGACAGGGCCTTAGGGTTTCCCACAATTATCACACCATACCTTCAAACACATAAATATGGCACACTAGGAGGTCAGGGAGAGGGAAGCCAAGTGCCAATCCTTCCTCTTCCTGATTGTTTTCATCATCACACATGGTGAACTGTTTTTATCTTCTTCAATGCAGCAGTCCAATGGGCTGACTCGGGGTTTGGTGCAGAGTACAAATATTTGCTTACCCTTGACATGCATGCAAGTCATTTTCTCCTCTCCCTATCCCACATCCTGCACTTGGAGAAAACACTGAGTTCACCTTGTTCAGAAAGAGTCCTAAACTGTAAACTGTAGAGAAATTGACCAAAATTGACATGTCCCC
Organism: Lampris incognitus; assembly: GCF_029633865.1. Lineage (NCBI taxonomy): Eukaryota > Metazoa > Chordata > Actinopteri > Lampriformes > Lampridae > Lampris > Lampris incognitus. Next base: position 84,590,950 of record NC_079213.1, on the reverse strand, counting down.
TCTGATTTCTAATCTGGCCTTTGAAATTAGTCCCCCCCACCACCACCACCAGATTGACGCCGAAAGCAAAGTGACATTAATGAGAACATACTTAGGCTAAATATCAATATTCATTAATAGCTGTATAGCTTTAGACATCCAAGAACATTTATACATGTATGGAATTTTTTTGCCCTGAAATTTGTCTCCCGAGACCAGTGTAGAACCTGGGTAAATCCTGAATTTAGACAGCAATTGCAAACAATGATGTCTTTGTGAGCATGGGTGATTGCTCATTGCAAGATGTGAACAAGAGATGGGGGGAAGGAATTACAAATAACCATCAGGCTTTGCTTGTGACTGTGAATCTTGAGAGCTAAAAAAATGTCCATGGATGTGTAAAAACAAATTTGTATGCACCAACAATTGATGAATGAGGCCCATTTTCTTCATGCACAGGATTACCCTTTTTTTCCCCATCCCCTAGTACTTCAAATCGGTCACAGTTTTGTTAAGCTTTAGGTTACAAATGAGAAGTTGATTTCATCTTCAGTAAGGTGTGGAAGAGATGAAGATGTCAGGAAAAAAATGGTGGTGCTTTTCCATTCTCAACAACTTGAAGAAAATGGAGGAGTGCATGTAACTAAGAACTTGGTAAGCTTGGTGAAACTGGCTCGTAAATATAAAATCAGTGCTTGAAAAGCAGTCCACAATGGCTGAGGCAATTTGTCTCATTTTGACAGCACATGAAGCATTAAATCAAAACAGGCATAAAAAGTATCCTATTTTGGACAAATAATTTGCATCATGGAAATACATACACTAATTTAACTAGCCCTGGCATTTAACTAGCCCTGGAAGCTAAGGCATTAAAAAAAAAAACAAAAAAAAAACATTTGTTTTGAAAGCTTCAATGGAAGACAAACGGGCTTGATTATATTCAACAGTGACTGTGAAATTATGGCCAAGTTACACTAGGCTGTGGACACAACAATGTTACCTTTATGAAAACAACAACAAAATAATAAATTAAGCTCTCAGAGTAGCTCTACCAGAGATGCAAGGCTATATTTGAATTCTATTCACTGAATTGGTCCTTGACTAAGTGTAAACACACTAAGTGGCTTACACAGAGGATTTAACAAGTTATGAATTTGACTGGAAGACTGAGGTTCTGTACTGAGGTACAGATAAATTCCTCTAACAAGAGATCAGAACACCCTAAACACCAACAGAAGGAAGCAGTGTTTGCATGTATGTGTATGAGGCTTGGGGTCATTACTTGGCTCTGGTCAGGGCCACGTTGAGCCGGCGTGGGTCATTAAGGAAGCCAATGCCTTGATGTTCATTGGCACGGACGCAGGACAGGATGATAAAGTCCTTCTCCCTGCCTTGGAAGGCGTCCACACTGGCTATCTCCACTTCCTGCAATAGGACAGGTGAAGTAGGGCTTAGAGCAGGAACAACAATGTATAGACACAAGGAACAATGCCTTTCTCAATAAGTGGGACCCTACAGCTTTGCTTTCTGATTCAAAACCCTCTTAAATAGACTGATATAAATAAACTAACATCAACTATAGATATTTCCTCCTTTTGTAGGCTTTAAAAATCTTCATTTCTGTATAATACCTTGCTTTGCACACTCATGAACAACTTTCAGTGCATGTATCATGTAATTACCTTCCTGGTCTATTGACTGATATTTGTCAGTGTTGATAATGTTTCTTGAGTTTTTTCCTTTTTTGGGGGGGTATGGGGGGTTGGCGGGTCTTCCCTGTTTATCCCCATTTAGAAAGTCAAATTTCCTTTTCTCCTAGCACCCCACCATTGCATGACCCTTACAGCAATTGGGGAGAGCGTTGACTTCTGTGTATCTCTTCTCATACATATGGAGCCAGCTGATAGTCTCTTTTCATCTGCCAGCAGCAGGTATCTCCTGTGCTAGTCAATCCAGATCTACCCATAGCTAGTGTTTCCCATCCCATAGTTGTCCATGGTTTTGGCAGGTAATCCAACAGTTGAGACTTGGCAGTACAGGTGAACTTAATTACCAAGCACAGTAAAAAAAACCAACAGTGATGGGAGTCACCAGTGTAGGACATTCCTGGATGACCATGACACACATTCAAAGCAAAAAGACACCAAAGTGCTTCCTCATTTTATTGAAAAACAGAACAGGTCTGTGTTTGCAGACCTGTTCCTGTACCTGGTAGAGTTTGGTGTGCAGAGAGCCACTGAACTGCATATACTGGACCAGGTAGGAGCGCTGTCCCTCATAGGGGGTAATGATGCCAATCTGGTCAGGCTTGGCCCCAGCCTTCAGCAGCCTAGTGGTGATCTTCTCCACATTGGCTGCTTCCGTCCTGAAATGCAGAACATCAGTTAGATCCCAAACACCAGAAATGATACATCAAACTGACATGCTGACCCTAACTGCCTTAGATTGCCTTTCCTTAAATGCAAGCCCCACCCATCTTCATATATAAATATACATGAGCAAATCCAACCAGTTAAGCTTTAAGGAAAATCTCAGGTGGACCAAAAAAAAAAAAAAAAAAAACTTTTCCATAGAACATACACACCAGACTAAGAGCAACCTGGTAACATTAAAATTTCCAGAGGGCAATCTTGATAAAGAACATAATGGCGTTTTCAAAGTTAGCAAAAATATTAAGTATGCTGCATTTCAGTTGTTGATTCATTAGCAGTGTACCACAACAGTGTGAACACCACACCACTACAGAAAATGTGAAACTAAAGTTACAGTATTCTAAGACTTGATTGTCCTAATAATCAGGGCAGATGGTTTTTATTTCCATTATCACGAAGAATGGATATGTGTGTGAGGGGATAGGGGGTTGTTTAAGCTGTTGTGCAGTGCTATGTGCGATTCTACCTGTTGAGGTAGGAGGTTCCAGAACTTGCGATCTCCTCCTGCCCCTGGGTCACGTAAAAAAACATGGGTTTGTCTGGCTGGGGCCACTGGAAGTCAAAGCCTTTCTTAATGCGGTCGGCTAGAGAGAACAGCAGAGTTTGGGAGAGGTATAGTTAAACAAAACACAAAGCAGGAAGGGAAACTATGGTTTATGACCACTAGCCACATTGCTTAGCAGATTCCTATGTCCACTATTCTACCAAGAGAGTTTCAGATAGAAAAAAGACCCTTATGTTAGACCATTGACCTTTGAGAGTGACTAATGATGAGAATTTTGACCAGGCCAAATTCATCAGCATTAGATGAGAGTAAATATCCCTATACACTGAAACCAATTATTGTATGATGAACTCAACTCACCAGCAGTAACCCCGTTCTGCAGGGAGCCCTCATAGAAGATGTTGGAGGGGAATGCACTGAGCGCCGGGTGCATACGGTACTGGACCTGCAGACGGATGGGCCGGATGCCCAGAACCACCAGGCGCTCAAAAAGAGACTGAGACAGACCCGCCTTGGCTGCCTTCTTGCACATCACCACAGGACCCAGCTGGCAGTGGTCGCCCACCAGAATGAGCTGAATAGGGGGAGACAGAGAGAGGGATATGAAGTTGATGTAATCACACAGCAAATCTAGTCTGGCAAGGATCAGAAACGAACCAAAATATTTTTTAATTCTTTTTTTTTTTAAATGTAAATACCTGGTAGTTAAATTCTTTTTTCCGTTCCTGTCCCTACCTGCATAGAAACCCTATAGTCAAGGTGATCTGTTGCTATATGTGTGTGAATGCGCATCTTTACCTGCTTGGCTCCCAGCACCACGGGCACCATGCACTCTGGTTCTGTGGCTTGTGTGCTCTCATCAATCAAGATGGAACGAAACTGCATCTTGGCCAGGCGGGGGTCACCGGCCCCAACGCAAGTACAACAAATGACATCAGCATTCTGCAGAAGGGAGGGGTCAGAGGGGTGTAGACAGAAACCAGCTGTAAGAATAGGGTATACTGATATATAGCAGTCATTATGGAGAAGGGTTTGAGTGCATTTTTAGCATGGATGATCAAAGTGAGTTAACCTGATGCTGTTTGCATGTGTCCAAGCCTTTATCCTAACCACACCAAAAAAAGCATTCCTTACTGGCATCAAGGTACCCAGAGCCCCAGGGGGAAAAAACACTTTATATACTAAGCGTATCTGTGCTTTAGAGAAATGGAACTGCTTGCCTTGAGTACGCTAATAATGCATCTGCGACCAATGACATCATGACTAAACAGATGACTGATCTATAAGGGATTAAGTCTGTTCCTGAACGCCGAATTCCACTGAAATCTAAGTGGCAGCCTTTAGTCAACAGTGGCAAGCGAATAGACAAATCAAGACAAGTTTTTTGTTGTTTTTTTTTTAAGTCTGGAATGCCATTTAAGCTCTCTTTCTACTCACCATGAGAAGTTCCCTCTCTGCGGTGCGCTTCAGAGCCCGATAACGCTTCTCATCAGCAGACGACAGCTCTCCTGTCTCATCCTTCAGCTGCTGCAATTTCTGGAGCTCTGGCATGCTGAGAGTCAGAGCACAGTGGCATGGATGATCACTTCCATCTTACATTCTAACCAGGATTAAAGGACTAAAAACTATCAGCAGAAAGACTGCAGAAAAACTGACTGAAATGTGGCAGGCTTAAAGGAAAAATAACTCCATAGTACAAATACAGGTAGATAGATTTTGATCTAAATTAACAATTCATGCTAATGTTTGAAAATAAGGAGCTCATAACTCTAGAGGTGGTCTCCTGGTCGACAGGTCAGTCAATATGTTCTCGTGCAACCAAATTCTCACTGGTTGGACAATCCAGTGTTACTTTCATAAGGAGAAAAGCGCTACCCCAATAGCCTCCCGAGATTAGTCCATTATTTTCGGTGGCAGGAGGGACAGACTACCTGGAGAGACTACAACTTTGAACTCGTCCAAACTAATGGAGACTGCTAGGTCTAACTTAACACAACATTTACTGAACATTTTGCGAATTATTTTGTTTTGAAGACTACAATGCCCTTTTGGAATTATGCGCTTTTAATACGTTTTGGAGATTGCTTTTTGGATTTGGGCACTTTATTTCGTTTTGGAGCCTAATGTGGTATTGGAATTGCACATTTTTTTGGAGACTCACTACGCCTTGTTTGAATTAGGCACCTTATTTCGTTTTGGAGATTTTTTAAAAATGTTTGATAACCTGTAGTACAGTTATGTTGTTCCACTAAATTATGCTCAAGCTTTTACACCAGTTTTGAGCTTATTGATGATTAAAAATCCAAACGGCTGAGCCCGTTTCTGTTACAGCATTTTTATGTATCCTAAGTGTTCTCACCTTGACCTGGTTTGTTTAATAAATGTCCTTTTTAAGAATTGACTTGTGGGCATCCGGGTGGCGTGGCGGTCTATTCCGTTGCCTACCAACACGGGGATCCCGGTTTGAATCCCCGCGTTACCTCCGGCTTGGTCGGGCATCCCTACAGACACAATTGGCCGTGTCTGTCATTGGGAAGCCCGATGTGGGTATGTGTCCTGGTCACTGCACTAGCGCCTCCTCTGGTTGGTCGGGGCGCCTGTTTGTGGGGGAGGGGGAACTGGGGGGGAATAGCGTGAGCCTCCCATGCGCTACGTCCCCCTGATGAAACTTCTCACTGTCAGATGAAAAGAAGCGGCTGGCGACTCCACATGTATGGGAGGAGGCATGTGGTAGTCTGCAGCCCTCCCCGGATCGGCTGGGGGGGTGAAGCAGCAACTGGGACAGCTCGGAAAATAGGGTAATTGGCCAAGTACAATTGGGGAGAAAAGAGGGGGGGTGGACTTGTCTTTTTGTATTTAAGAGTAAAAGCTTTAAGTTTATAGGCTATTTTGTGTTTTTGAGATCACAAACCCAGCCACTGAGGACACACAAGCCAGTGCATTGTTAGTGCCAGTCCCAAGCCCAGATAAATGGGGAGGGTTGTGTCAGGAAGGGCATCTGGCATAAAATCTTTACCAAATCAAATATGCGGATCATAAAGCAGGTTTCCATAGCGGATCTGTCGAGGCCCGGGTTACCAACGACCACCACCGGTACGGTTGGCCAGCAGGGTGCCAGTAGAAACTATGCTACTGTTGGGCAAAGGAGAAGGAAAGGGGGAAGGCATGTCCAGAGGCAGCGGGCGAGGAGGAAGGGTAGGAGTGTGGAGGTGAGAGTCGGAACTTTGAATGTTGGCACTATGACTGGTAAAGGGAGAGAGCTGGCTGATATGATGGAAAGAAGAAAGGTAGGTACACTGTGTGTGCAAGAGACCAGGTGGAAGGGGAGTAAGGCCAGGAGCATTGAAGGTGGGTTCAAACTCTTCTACCATGGTGCGAATTGGAGGAGAAATGGGGTAGGGGTAATTCTGAAGGAAGAGTATGTCAAGAGTGTGCTGGAGGTGAAGAGAGTGTCGGACAGAGTGATGAGTATGAAGCTGGAAATTGAGGGCGTATTGATGAATGTTATCAGCGCATATGCCCCACAAGTAGGGTGTGAGATGGAAGAGAAAGAAGACTTCTGGAGTGAGCTGGATGATGTGGTGGAGAGTGTACCCAAGGGGGAGAGAGTGGTGACTGGAGCAACTTCAATGGGCATGTTGGTGAAGGGAACAGAGGTGATGAGGAGGTGATGGATAGGTATGGTGTCAAGAAGAGAAATATGGAAGAACAGATGAAGAATTCATTTGCAAAAACCGATAAACGCCAATTTTGAAAAAAAAAGAACTGACAGCCGTGTGTCATTCTTTATACAGAGTACATTCAGTCGCTCAAATCGTTTTTCCTCAAAAGCCATTAATGACCATTGTGGAGACATTGCAAGTTCGTGTTTTGCAGCAAAAACCGACAAACGCCATTGCCGTTTTTGAACAGAACCCGATAAATCCATTTCAGCGAATCAGCGCGCAGTATTCCGGTCAGGTGACAAAACGCGTGAGTTCCGCTCAGAGAGGCTGCAAAGTCCGGTCGAATTCAATGTAAATATTGAACTAAATGGTGTGAATTTATGTTTTTTTCTCTTGTTTTCTTCACTAAACAATGGACAACTTTGATGAAATACAGGAACCCGTGATCGTTTCTCCATCCGGGCGTAAAAAGAAAAGAAAGGATGCAACTTATTCAAGTAACGTTGCTTAAGTTGCGCGTTACAGCGGTGAGGCGAGAGAGCCATGTATAAGATGCACACACAATGCAGTACAGTTCTGTCAAGCTGTCTTATTGACGAATGAAGAGATCACAAAGGTTAGTGAGGTGTTTTATTCGTCAAAGGAAAAGGTCAAACAAGATGCCACCCTTCTGTCCTATATGGATGTATTGCCCGTGAAACGACGGCGATCTAAGGTGGACCAACCAGACCAACAAAAACTGCGAGATGTGTCTGTCAAGTACATGATTCCGATGGATACTGGGAAAATTCCTGTCTGCAAGGCATCGTTCATGAGCATTTTGGGTAAGTCAAGTGTAAGCCTATTTAATATCGGGGAGACAGGGATGAATGCTAGCTAAACATAATAACATGTGGTGTGTGTGTGTGTGTGTGGGGGGGGGGCTGTGGGGGCTATGTATGTAGGCTAGCTATGTATTATTGTGGATGATGATGATGGAACCTGTGTATGTAGGCTGTGTATGTGTGTGTGGGGGGGGGGGGGTACTCAAGGCAACAATGACAGAGGAAGTTAGGTTTGTCTTTCATCCTCTTAGGTGAACTGGGTTAGTCAGAGGGTCCGCACCTTCTACGAGGATGCACTGGCTGGTGTGGGACATGAGCATGTTGGCAGACAGGACTTGGAGGACAGCAGCGATGAAGAGCAGAATGAGGAATAAGGAATGCTAGGTAAGGATAAAGGGTAGATTGGTTTTCTCACAGCAGCAGAGAGGGTCCAAGGTGGTCAGTGATACCACGGCACAGTGGGCTAGTCAGCTTGTAAGCTAAGGTCGGTCAGTCAGTCAGTCTGTCAGTCAGTCGCTTATTAACAGAATATGGGGATGCTATGCGAGAGCCCTATACAGGGCGCAAAAGCTCTGTGGTTTCTAATGTGCTTGGCGCTTGGCTTGTTCTCTCTCTTCCTCCTTCTAGGTGAACTGAGGGAAGCCATCTATCAGCTTGGTTCAGCGCCACCCGTGAACCCCCCCCCCCCCACACACACACACACACTTCCCCCACTTGGTCAGATTTCAGCTTTTTCATTATGTGATCCCCCCACCCCCTCCTACCCTGAAGCCTGCTCTGAGTAGGCTAGACCGGACTTAAAGAAAAGTGAACTGATTCACCTCAATGGATGAAAAAATGAATAAAACTTGAATGAGGCTTGTTTATAAAATGAATTTAACTTAATGAAAACCTGTTTTTTAAAATATTTTACAATTGTTTTAAGCTAAAGAATGTTAAATATTTGTTAAATCTTGCACTTTGTTGATGGATCCCATGAAATGTGGAGTTACCTGCTCTTGCACCGAAATGAATGTGGCCTTTATCTGTTTTTGCAAAAAATAAATATTTAATATAAAAAAATACTCATTTTCAATTAAGCTATATTTTGTAAGTTACCTGTATTTTGTTTAGTTAGTTATGTGTTACAAAAACACCCAATTGCAGTCTGATTGATATTACCTGGTATGCACAGTGAAAAAACATGATTTGTGAAAATGGTTCAAAACGGATTTATCCGTTTTTGCAAATGAACTCTTCAGATGGTGGTGGATTTTGTAAAAAGGATGGAAATATCTGTTATGAAAACATATATCAAGATGAGCGAGGAACACAGGGTGACACGTATAAGAGTGGAGGAAAGTGCACACAGGTGGACTATATCTTATGTAGAAGGCGTGATCTAAAAGGCATTGGAGACTGCAAAGGTGGTGACGGGAGAATGTAACTAGGCAGCATCAGATGGTGGTCTGTAGTATGACTTTGGAAACCAAGAAGAGGAAGAGAGTGAAGGCAGAGGCAAGGATCAAACGGTGGAAGTTGAAGAAGGAAGACTGTTGTGTCGAGTTCAGGGAGGAGTTAAAACAGGCACTGGGTGGTGGTGAAGAGTTACCGGACGGCTGGGCAACCACTGCAGAAATAGTGAGGGAGACAGCTAGGAAGGGACTTGGTGTCATCAGGACAGAGGAAGGAAGACAAGGAGACTTGGTGATGGAATTAGGAAGTACAGCAAAGTATACAGAGACAGAGGTTGGCAAAGAAGAAGTGGGATAGTCAGAGAGATGAAGAAAGTAGACATGAGTTGAATCAAGTGCAACTGGACTTGGTATATATCCAGTTGCACTTGATTCAACTCCTTTGGATAACCATGACCTGGATGAATGAGAACATTCACAGACAAAGTAGACAGGAGTACAAGGAAATGCAGCATTAAGTGAAGCAAGAGGTGACAAAGGAAAGACGTATGGTGAGTTGTATGAGAGGTTAGACATTAAGGAAGGAGAAAAGGACTTGTACCGATTGGCTAGACAGAGGGACCGAGCTGGAAAGGATGTGCAGCAGATAAGGGCGATCAAGGATAGAGATGGAAATGTGCTGACAAGTGAGGAGAGTGTGTTGAGAAGGTGGAAGGAGTACTTTGAGGAGCTGACGAATGAAGAAAATGACAGAGAGGGAAGGTTGGATGATGTGGGGATAGTGAATCAGGAAGTAGGGTGGATTAGCAAGGGGGAAGTGAGGGAAGTTATGAAGAGTATGAAGAGATGACATACCTGTGGAGGCATGGAGACGTTTAGGAGAGATGGCAGTGGAGTTTTTAACTAGATTGTTTAACACAATCTTGAAAAGTGAGAGGATGCTTGAGGAGTGGAGAAGAAATATACTGGTACCAATTTTCAAGAATAAGGGCGATGTGCAGAACTGTAGCAACTACAGAGGTACAAAGTTGATCAGCAACAGCATGAAGACATGGGAAAGAGTAATAGAAGCTAGGTTAAGAAGAGCGATGATAAAGTCCGCGGTGGCGTAGCGGTCTAAGCATCGGCTTGGTGTCGATGCAGTTGCCCACTGGGGACTGGGGTTCGCGCCCCGGTCTCGTCAGATCCGACTATGGCCGGACTCGATGAAGCAGCAATCATTGGCAACGCTGTCTTCGGGAGGGGGGCGGAGTCGGCTTGTGTTCGTCACGTGAATGCGTCTCTGTGTGTGTCGGAAAAACAGTGGTTCGGCTTGGATTCGCCTTGTCACGAAAGTGGGGAGGCGCTTTCCTTCGAGACTGCCGGCCGGAGAGATGCAGTTGGCGAACGCATGCAATACGAGGGTGGGTGTTTGAATTAAAATAGGGATCAATTGGCCACTAAATTGGGAGAAAAAAGGGAAAAATCAGAAATAAATTTATAGAAAAGAAAAAGAAGAAGAGCGATGATGACTAGCAAGCAGCAGTATGGTTTCATGCCACGAAAGAGCACTACAGATGTGATGTTTGCTTTGAGAATGTTGATTCAGAAGTATAGAGAAAGCCAGAAGGAGTTACATTGCGTCTTTGTGGATTTAGAGAAAGTATATGACAGGGTGCCGAGAGAGTTGTGGTATTGTATGAGGAAGTCGGGAGTTGCAGAGAAGTATGTTGGAGTGGTACAGGATATGTATGAGGGAAGTATCACAGTGGTGAGCTGTGTGGTTGGAATGACAGATAGGTTCAAGGTGGAGGTGGGATTACATCAAGGATCGGCTCTGAGCCTTTTCTTGTTTGCAATGGGGATGGACAGGGTGACGGACGAGATCAGGCAGGAGTGTCCGTGAACTATGATGTTTGCAGATGACATTGTGATTCTGTAGCAAGAGTAGGGTGCAGGTTGAGGAAAGCCTGGAGAGGTGGAGGTATGCACTGCAGACAAGAAGAATAAGACAGGACGCAAGGAGTGCTGAAGAGAGGTGAAGAAGAGAGTGCAGGCAGGGTGAAGTGGGTGGAGAAGAGTGTCAGGAGTGATTTGAGACAGAAAGGTACCAGCAAGAGTTAAAGGGAAGGTTTATAAGATGGTACTGAGACCAGATATGTTATATGGTTTGGAGACAGTGGCACTGACGAAAAGACAGAAGGCGGAGCTGGAGGTAACAGAGTTAAAGATGCTAAGATTTTCATTGGGAGTGATGAAGAAGGACAGGATTAGGAATGAGTATATTAGAGGGGCAGCTCAGGTTGAACGGTTTTGAGACAAAGCAAGAGAGGCAAGATTGAGATGGCTTGGACATGTGTGGAGGAGAGATGCTGGGTATATTGGGAGAAGGATGCTGAATATGGAGCTGCCAGGAAAGAGGAAGGCCAAAGAGGAGGTTTATGGATGTGGTGAGAGAGGACATGCAGGTAGCTGGTGTGACAGAGGAAGATGCAGAGGATAGGAAGAAATGGAAATGGATGAGCCACTGTGGCAACCCCTGACGGGAGCAGCCAAAAGTAGAATTTTTTTTTTTGAGATCACACCCGCGTAGCTCTACATCACACAGGAACAATATTGTTGGAACAATAGTGAATTGTCATGTTTATAATTATTATCATAAAATAAGACAAAAACAATAATCTTCAAATTATTTTGTATATTCCTGAATAGTTCTTGTGCTGGGATCAACAGTTGATATAGTTCTATTTTCAGAAATCATACGATATAGGAAGGTGCACGCCACGCTGGTTGGCTCTGAGTCTATTGTTATCATTTCAGTATAAAATAATTAGGTTAAAAATTATTTAACATGCTACAAATACTAGCTTTTTATGTTTATTGATCATTCATTTAGAGACTAATAAGGCTACCTGGCAGAGTGCACTGTGGCCGATTTAGTTAATCTAGAGATAATGCAGTTTTTTTCTGGGACCAATCGATTGGTTGAAGAGTAGGTACGATTTCAGTCGACCACAATTTTCTTTGGTTGACTACAACCCTACATACAACTAAGATATCTATCTCCAAAAGTCAATTTTCAAGCTGAATTCATGATTTAACTGGTGCTGTCATTGAAAATGTTTTTAACTACTCAGAGAAATCCCATGGATTGCTTGAGTACTCTGTCACAGAGGCTCTGCACTTGTCAATCTAGGCTTGAAGCAATGGGATGGCAATCCAACAAGTTAACCATTTTTTTTACACCACTTTCCTGCACCAAAGGACACTTTTAAGTCTGATTTCTAACTGCTGCCTCTGAATCACTTTCCATCATCTTGCCCTGTCTGCACTAAACAGTGACACCGGTGGGAGTTTCTCAGCATAATGAGACTGTGATAGAAAGCAGCCGACAACATGGCAGCCCCCTAGTAGCATCAGAACATCCATCCAGCCATCATCCAAACCACTTATCCTGCTCTCAGGGTTGCTGGAGCCTATCCCAGCGCGCGCACACGCACACACACACACACACACACAAGTATGGCCGATTCACCTGACCTACATGTCTTTGGACTGTGGGAGGACACCGGAAACCCCGGAGGAAACCCACACAGACATGGAGAGAACATGCAAACTCCACACAGAAGACGAACTGGGATGACCCCCAAGGTTGGACTACCCCAGGGCTCAAACCCAGGACCTTATTGCTGTGAGGCGACCACATTAACCACTGCACCACTGTGCCGCAGCATCAGAACAGCAATATAGAAATGCTCACAACTTTTTCATAGTCAAACATGCCTGAAACTTTTCTTTTGGACTCTCAATATTACAAGCTGCCAACCTGCGTATTTATTTACATTACATTTAGTATCCTTTTAAATTCACATAAAATCAGGGGAAGGCAGGTAAATTAGAAAATTCCCTCCACTGTGTTAATAAAAGTTGCCCAAGTTGCTTTTGAGCAAGGCATTCAACTCCAAACTGTTCAAGTGGAGCTGCTCTGTAGCCAACAGTAGAAGACTGTGGTTGTAGCAGGACATATCATGTAAATACTGGAACATTAGGCAAAATGGGGCTGGGGGGGTTGGGCATTATACCTATACTATGGAAACCTGGGGTGTTTAAAGATGACGACTGTATCCATTTCAACAATGACAAAATTTCTGTGCCACAGCTATGTATCTAATAAGCTATAGGTTAACTATTCATCCATTCACAATTTATTACAGAGCGCACCTGCCTCTCTGGTCAGAATAAATATGTTTCACTTTCTGTGTAAATTTTCAGGTTGCGACTGGACCTTCACAACCCAGTTTAACAGGTGTTTTCACAAAAACAACTCAAAAACTTCAACTTGTACTGGCACAGTGGCAACATATATAGCCAAAGAAATAGTGTAATTCCACATGGTGGACAAATTGTCCTTTAGAGCTATGATCCAAACATTTGATATACTTTATGAGCTGCCTTGGAAGGAATTCTTAACCAAAACCTCTGTTCCAGACTTGTATAAAAAGTTTGGCAGGATTTCAATGTGGATTAGCGAATAAATAACTGTGAACAACAGAGGATTGCTATGACCACATTTGCAAAATTTTCATGCCGGTTTTGCAGACACCGATGTCTCTTTTTTTTAGGCTGGTAATACTGTAAACCCTGACTGTTTTATGGTCTGAAATAATGGATCCACTCAACCCAATAAAAAATGCAAAAAACAAAAATAAAATAAAACACTAGGTTTTTCCAAAAAAGAAACAATCAAGCTTTATTATGTTCGTCAAGTCCAAAGTAAAGGGAACTCCGTTTCCAAGAATGCATTCTAACCTGTCCATGTTGCTGATCTGGTTGTGCAGGGCCAGGAAAGAGACAGGTGAGTCGATAGCTTCCCTGCTCTTGGCACACAGCCTTACCACCTTAAGTCCCGTCTGGTGGATCTTCTCTGTCAGCTGGTCTACAGCAATGTTACTGGGAGCACACACCAAAACAGGCCTACATGCAAGACAGACACACACAATACACAGGACACATACAAAATGATTAAAACAGCCTAAGTGAACAACACCAGAGCTAAGAGCTGCAAACCCAAGACATTGGGGTTTGCAGCAGTTTCTCTTGGAACTCATTAACGGTAGTTGGTAATGGTATGGTAATGAAAAAGTAAAAAGCCTGTTCCTGACAGGTCAGTTTATCTAGAACTGTTCAGGAAATGTTCCTTTTCTCAGACATGACTCCAGAGCCTTAGTCTTGCACAGCGATAGGTCAATTGTAATTGGAACATAGAGTGTGTCTCTGTGGGAGAATCAGTGACAGGACATATGACCCAATTGTGTAAAGTCTTCCAGTCCTGTCCAAGGCTGTTTTATTGTTAAAATATAACATAGTAGTGACACATTTCAGAGAAAACGTCCTCATTAATTCAGAGGAGTAATGTAATATATTTGTAGCACAACCGACAAGACTAATGTGCAATAAAAAGAACTACATTGCCCACATCCGCCTGTAGTGCTAGACCATTTCAAACAGTGCTTTAAGGCTGAACATCAAAAAAGTTCTGCATTTTCTTGTTATGGATACTGCATTCTTTTTGTGACAATATTATTTCACCACAAGGATCAATGAAGTACCTATCAAGACTGTAACTGAGCTTTAGACTCCATGTGTCTCAGTTGGCTAAAACAGACTGACAGCTAAGCATATGAAACAACAGAAGAAAGCAACACAATGTGCTATATATGGGCATGCTTTGCTTTATTTCACCTTTTGGGCTTTTCTCCATTCTTTTCTTTCTCTATGATTCAATTCTGTGCCAAGAATTTCTTGATCATAGGATCACAGGAATATTGGGAACTTTTATTGATGGGCATTTTGATGTAAACTATTGACTTCTTTACTATTGACTGTTTGCAATTTTGGTAAAAAGTGAAACTTATTCTGCTGTTGCACTCATTGTCAGTTACTCCAGAGAAGGAGAATCAGGTAATGACTGTAATGTAAAAACAATCATGGTTTTGCTGCCGGTTTATAGTCTTACCCATTGCCCTGTCGGGCCAGATGGTAGACAATGGTAGCAGAGGTGACAGTCTTCCCTGTGCCAGGAGGACCCTGGATCAGACTGAGGGGCCTCTGGAGCACTGTCTTCACAGCGTACACCTAAAGTTAACACCCACATACACAGAAAAGAAATGTTTACCAACAAAAGTCAGAATGCACTATATATGAATATACACCTTGCTGAAATTGTCTACCCTGAAAGATGAACTCTGTTTTCTTACCCATTCAACTTGATATATACTTATTTCGTTTGGATCTGAAAAACTGTAACTTAAAGAGGCCAACCTGCCAAGACCATGGTAAGTCTAGCCTCAACATTAATGTCATGGGAAGCCTCTTGTCCTCACATTTTATTTACCTCCTCACTGATGGTGATAATAAAATAAAATGTGTAAAAATCTTGAAATTCAAGAAAACCACACTGGAAAAAAAAAACACACAATAGAAAGAAAAGACCAGAGTATGTTGAAAAACAAATGGACATCCCGGGTCCCTAATCACATCATTTTCATTGATGTTAGGTAATGCTTTGCAGGCCCTGACCTGAGAGTGGTTGAGGTCAGGCAGGCCCTGAGCTGTAAAGCGCTTGGGCAGCTGGCACTTGATGACCACATCCTCCACCTCATGGCCCAGCAGCTTGTGATAGATGTAGCCTGAGACCGAGGTCTCATCAACTGCAAAAGTCTTTAGGGCACTCTGCATCCTGGAACAATACAGATATATGTGTCATAGCTGAGAGACCATCAAGGCAGATGTACCATCATAGAAACCTGACTATTTTGCCGTATAGGTATACAAATCTCAAATGATAAAAAATAGTCTTAATTACATAATGAATTTATGGTAACTTCGACAAAACATATTAAATATGGCTTCAGAGGGATAAAGATGTGCCCTACCTGTCAAAGGAAGTTGACTTCCACACAAAATCCACTTGGAAGTTGTGGGGGATCTCTACAGGCGCTCCCACGCTACTGCGCAACTCAATGGCAATCTCATCTCCATAGTCTTGAAACAGGCTGTTAAGGAGATTAGTGTAGCCGAGGAACCTTTCATCTCCTGTGAGAACTAAATCCAGCGGCATCTCTATCTTACCTAGAGGAGCACCGGAACTGCAGGGCTAACTGGTCCTGTTTAGCTCCGTGAGTAAAGTAAGGCACCAAAACTGCAAGGGGTACGGATTCCACGCTCTGTATAGCTTCAAGAATAAGGTATTGATCACCACCAGCTCTGGAAAGTTATGAACTCATGGTGGTATAAACGTAGAGAGAACATGATCAGACTGTCTTTAACTGGTTTAAATATTTCAGCTAACGACTACCATCCTGTCAATCCCTTATTTCAAGTTTTAAGCCTCATCAACTCATTCTCGCTTAAATCGCATGGCTTCAGTCCTTAAAAGGATTAGCAAAAGCACATTTGAGGGTTTTTTTTCTTGAATTAAATGTTGTAGTAATCAATTATGTATTTGTGTGATCACTTAAGATAATGTGAGTGGTTTATATCAAAATATAGTAAATGTTTTATATTTTGAGGGATAGGCAGCACCCTAAAATTCAGTTTATACAGAATAGATCCTGTATATTTCCTCCTTAACTATTAAATTCAGATAAAAGCCATCCAGGTTGCTAGATCCTTTTGCTGAACTGGAGGGGGAAATTTAGGGAATGGAGATATGCAACACTCTTCTTCTTACCATTGAGGTGCCCTTTAGCAAGTCATTGAACCCTCAACTGCTGTATTAAGAGTTGTTTAGCAGCTAATGGTAGAATAACTCTCAAGCTAAAAAAAGATAAATACTAACAATTAGACTGTTGCAGGGATTTTGATAGTAACCCTTCTAGACATTCAACCAATTGTTTCATTAATCCACAGGGTCTGATTCAACTCCATTTAATGACATTTTGGAGACTGTCATGGTAGTGAGTTAGCTCTCTGAGACACACAGTTGACACACATGTGACTGGTAACAGAAGAGTTAAAAGGATACTGTCAGGCACTTTGATGACGTGACCGATGCCTTTCCACAGAGGGGCCAGGTCCCCCTTGTAGCGCAGACAGATCTCATCACCTTGCATTAGCCGCATATCTGACAACAATAGAAACAAACAGAATTTACAGACAGGCCTTACCTAAGGTCAAAGCATATCATGGATAAACTATGAGGGATTTTTTTTGGTGATGGCCAAAATTACACAATACCGTGCAACAACAAAATGCCAGTTTAAAAAACAAAAAAAAACAAGCACACCACACCACCGAGGGATGCAGGTATGGGTAAGGGGAGCTGCGTGCGATGTTGGGGGGGGGGTCATTCTATAGGCACCACAGAACCACTGGGAGATGAGAGGTGGAAGATATGAAGCTGAGAGAATTACCACCTGAGTCCGTCTTGGGCAGAGTGAAATAAGCAATCCGTTTTTTATTCAGCCCAAGGTCCCACCTGACTGTTATATTGTCCTGGGTCTGAGGAGGGGGGGAGAAAAAAAATTGGTTGAACTGAAAGTGTCTAAACTGACACTAAACTGAAAGTGACTTACATGGAGATAGTACAGTGAGTGTAAAATCCTTGATCTACAAATCAAAAACAACAGCAATGACTTTGACAATCCCCCTATTACCATGGAATGAACATTTACAAGAAAAGTACTCATAAAAGAATTAAAAGAAAATATACGGAGAGGTAGAGGTAGATGGGTTTCACATATCATAATAGCAGGCACCAGTACAGGACCTTTAGGTCCCGATGATAATATTCTGACATGATGTAATCAAAACCCTAAAATACAACTCTAAAAACTAAAATCTCTAAACTTTAAAGATCTCTATAGTAAGAAATCTATAGAAACAGTGCTCAAATGATTATGAGAAGAACTGGATTAACGTGGTTTTCAATCAGTGTTATGATCAGCAGAACCTTAGATATAAGTTGAGTACCTGGGACTCTTTAAGCTTCTTGTCATAGTCTGCCTCCAGTTTGACCAGTGGGCCGAAGATATTCTGGTACTGGTAGGCGTCCTCATAGCGCAACAGTACGTGTTGCGGTTCCTCGTCCACACCGGGCTTCTCCAGATCTTCCAAAGTGGCGCTGGGGTTATCCTGGGGTGACATCGGGTCACAGACAGCGTCAACACATGTCAAACAGGTTGCTTATCAATTTGATTATGACATATTGCCATGCTGATATCACTGGCTTATTGTGGCCATTCATAGATATTTACGTAAGTATCATTGTATGGGGACATCCCAAATGCACAGTTTGAAAATCGCCCGAGTACCCAGTTTAAGACTTCCACGGTGGACATAAGGCCTAAATTGTGAATTTAAATAGTTGGACTAAGGAAGTTAAATTGTTAAAGACCAATGCCATTAACAAATGATGAGCAGTATGAGTTGCACTCACTGCTTAGTTGGGCACAGTGCAGCTAATGCTAACAGCTAAACATTAGTTCAAAGACTATAGGAGCCGAAATTGCTAGCAGTAGTTAGCTTTGCCATTAACAACAGAAATCAAATCTCATAGCCCTGTCTGATGGCTGACATGTTACTTTCATTCTAGGTTGCGGTACAGTTTCAAATGTATTTACTTCTCCTTCGTATTTGAGC
This sequence comes from Lampris incognitus, assembly GCF_029633865.1. Taxonomy (NCBI): domain Eukaryota; kingdom Metazoa; phylum Chordata; class Actinopteri; order Lampriformes; family Lampridae; genus Lampris; species Lampris incognitus. The sequence continues at coordinate 84,572,530 of NC_079213.1, read as the reverse complement.
CAGAGCCATTGATAGCTTGTACGTCACACAAAGTTGTAATCTGAGTGGACGCGCTTTGAAAGGTCAATGGCAAACAAGATAAGAAGTTCACCAGTTTAAACCTTGAGTGCAGCGGCAAGGCAGAAAATATAAGAGGTCCGCGACACCTAAGGTAGCAACACCACTACATTAGGCAACACCGCTCTCTCCATAGGAAATCAATGGCTCAGTCAGCGCACAGCAGTTTATCTGCTCATCGTGTGTTGATGGCTTTAATATGATGTGTATCTAATATAGATGCATGTCATGTGTCTTGTTTTAAGAATGAATGATGGACATGAAAACAATGTGCAGGATCTTAAGTACCAGACAAACTTCACGGCTCCCACACATTTTCCATATTAAAATTTTCATGCTTTCTTTAATTAACTTCCTAGCAGAACAGAAAACCCAATAGTACTGTGGGTCCCCAAGGATAAGATTGAAAACCACCACTTTAAACAAGGCCATACATTCTGTGGAAAAGATTATTCCTTATAATGACATAGTATTACAGCATTAAGGAAGACTGCTGTAACTAAACAAAAATGTGATTTAACATGCGAGTTAGGACAGTAAAACAAAACGTTCTTCCACTTAGTTCCTTTTCAATATGGTTCCCGGACAGACACTGAGCCATGTACCAAGCGGGTGCCCGGTCTAAGGCCCTTGTCGGCATGCTGCCTACTAGGGGTGGGAATCTCTAGGTACCTCGCGATTCGATTCCGAATCAGAGGGCTACGATGCAATTATAAAACGATTATTGATGCATCTTGCATCCACATTTTTGATTTCTATACATCGTTTATTTTTTCTAACTGTGTGACTGCTTGCTACTTTTAAAACATAGCATATTTGTAATGATCCATAATTAAAATAAACAGATGAATTTACTTCCATTATCTTTTATTAATACAGTAACAAACAGATGTGTCAACTGAAAGGTCACGTTTCCCAGCATTGCAAAGAACCAACAAGAAAAGAAACAAAAGTGTGCCTGTAGCAGCATCCTTGTTGCAAATTAACACGGGCTTCAGCAAGACTTAAGCAATCACTTGATAACATAAAAAGCTGCCCTGATTCACAAATAAATAAAAGACTTCAACCGAAATCCTCCTGTTATGGGCAATGAGCACAGAATCCCTCAGACAAAAAAGAAAAAGAAAAAAAAATTGCTGTGTATTAAAATCAAAAACAGCTTTCCTACAAAAACAACATATAATTCTGTACCTGCTGTCATACAAAAGTAATGCTTTCTGTGGAATATGTGGTAAAACAATAAATAATGGAAAAAATACAAAACGAAATCATGGAAATGCATAGAAGCGCAGCATAGCAAATGTGCTTAGCTGGTGAATGCTGGAATGTGTACGTTTTTGTGTAAGAACAGAGTTGGTCTACCTGCGCCGGTGTAAGTGTGCTCCGCTGTGCAGTAACTGTATCCCCTGCACGTGAGACACGAGCTGCCGGTCATCGGTAATAAAGTGCGCAGTTACGGTGACATAAGATTCTGTAGCAATGGATGTCCACGCATCGCATGTTATTGCTATCCTACCCATTTTCCTCAATGATTCCATGACTTTGGTTTTGCTGTAGAGTGTGGGTATCACTGTGTCGGTGAAAACACCGTCGAGATGGGATGTTGTATCTTGGGTCAAAAGTGTGCAGCATAGCGTGAAAGCCCGGGTTCTCAGTGACTGAGTAGTGGTGCTAATCGTTGGCAATAAAAATTGTGATCAACTTTGTGATTGGCTTCGCCCTTTCAAAGTTCAGTGGAAGCTTTGATATTACTTGTTCAATTCTTCTCTGGTTGGCAGCAACTACAACCGGTTGTTTTTCCTCCAAATCCAGGTGGAAACGTGAAATATGGTTTCTCATGTTTCCAAAATATTCTATTTTAGTTAGACACAACTTGCATACAGTGTGGCTCTTGTCCAGGTCCCTTTTCCCTTCAACTTCATAGAAGCAAAACTGATTCCATACACTGGCTTTTAGTTTAGAGGGTGCCAGTCAGATTGTATCCAACTTCGGTTGCTCACGCTCAGCCATCCTCACCAAAACTGAAGTAGTCTAGCTTAGAACATAAACACAACGCACATGTTTTGTGTCCGTTATGTTTCACCATCCAGTTGGTTCAGCGGCAGCCGTAAGGAGTGTACAGCCCAGTCATGAATTGAGCTTTAAGTTTCCGATTATTGAATTTTCTGCATCGAGACACAATCTTTTATGAGAGACTCTCGATGCATCTAAGAATCAATTCCCCCCACCCCCCACCGCCTACCTTCCAGAGCTCTTCGAGCTTGTTGATTTGCTGAGCAGTGATCTGGCGGGCACGGAGTTGTTCCTGCTCCGAGGGGATTTTCACCAGCCAGGAAAGGAAGCAGCGGTCCTGGATCAGTGGCTGCCATTGGGAACTGTCCCAGTTGATGTCCTTCAGGCTGCTCTGGCTGGCACACGGCTGCCTGTGGGGATAGTAAGAATGACAAAGGGTTTAGACAAACTTGGACGGTTACAGGATCCAATTATATATAAAAACAGATAAGCGATTTCTTTGGAGAATATGGTCAGATGGCTCAACACACTTGAGCCTTTATAGCATCTGGTTCAGTTTCCAGTTTTCCCAAGTTACACGTTTTTTTTCTTTCTACCATATATATATTGTACAATATTTTTAACCTCTAACGGAAAAATAACGGATGACAGATTATAATGACAATAAATCTGTCTATTAAATTCAATGTTCTTTGTTTACAAAAAATTGCCAAGCTTTAATTTCATAAAGGTAACCCCCGTACCCTTTTATTTTCACAAATAATTTACTCCTGCAAGGTCTATTGAAACGTAAAAAAGAAAAAAAAATTGTATGGGGCCATCACGTTTATCTATTAAACCCTTTTAATTTTACTTTGTTGTGCTGTTACTGAATTGGCTCATCAATAAAACTCCGGTCTACCCTGCTTTTCTTCACTGACTGCTTGTGTTGCAAACACACCAGTGGTGTAAAGTTATCAAAGTATAAATACTTCATTACAACACCTAAGTATGTATGGGCCTAACTGTACTTTATTTCATGTTAAACTTGTCAAATTCTACTTCATTGTATTTTCTAAACAATTTTTTTTTTTACTCTAACTTTGCTTAACAAGTTCGTTACTCAATATCAGGAGGGGGTGTCAAATGGTTAATTCAATTAACTCGTTTAGCAAATCGACAGTGGTCTACGTAGGCAGTTGTTTAGGCAAATTAAGGAATACTCTTTACTTATTAGCTAATTTGGTTAAACTGATGAATGTAAAACTTAATGTAATGAGTTCATTCACATAAGCTCTTAATCGCAATCTAGGTTGAGTTTTGTTCTCACAGATTTTGTGGCAAATGACCTGAGGATGCTAAACAGAATAAGAACTGAGTCTTGGCAAGTTCTACCAAGGGACAACCCAGAGTGTCAGTAACAATAGCTATCATGATGGCAACGTGTTTGTTTGTATTTGTGTGTGCGCGCACAATAACGAATGCTTCAGGCTCATACCAATGCTTTAATTGCCACTAGTAGCTAAGTTAGAGTGTGAAGACTAGTTACACTGCAGGTCCATAGGGTTATGGACATGTGGATAGACTCCCACAGGTTATGTGTCTATTATGTGTCCCACATGTTATGTGGGAGTCTACCCACATAACAGATTTAACGTCATAAAGCTCGGAAACATTACAATGATGATGATGATGAAGAAGACAATAACGGGGATGTCTTTTTCCTGAATAAAGGAATACTATTCTGTCTTTTCATCTTATCTCCAGTTCCTTATTGTAAGGAGTAATGCCAGATGGTATTGGCTATTTCTGCAAGTCAACCTGTAGAACGTACCCCAAATTGTCCTAGTGATGGTATAGTTGCTGATTCCCAATGATATCCTAAATGCATAGTTAGGGCACAGATTATCATCAAGCACAATAAGTAACACACTCGATCTGTGACTGACTTTCTCAAACACACCGAAGCACTATTTCTGAGCCGTACTTTCTCCATGACTTCAGACTTTGCATTTTTATCTCTCTCCTCTCCCCTTACTTCTGCAGGGAAGATACCCGGTTTTCACCCGGTAATGAAAATGTAAGGCAACATTAATTCCGAGCTGTCCGAATCCATCAGAGAGCTCCCTTTATTTTCTTAGAGAAGCTACAAGGACAATGGCTGACAACAATAAACAAATCCAACCATTCCTTTCTTGAGAAGCTGCTTTGGGTGTAGCCAAATTTTATTCGTAAGTCACTCCCCACCCCTCTTCCAAAAAGGTAAAGCTCAGTTATCAACATCGCCTGAAAAGTTAATATGCCAACCTTCTGTTGCCCCTGAGTCTCAGTAATCTCCTTTTCCCCCAATATGGTACAGAACACAAAATAGGTAGTCATTGACATAATTTTATATTTCTGTTGTAATATGACTGCGCAGCTATAAATGATTGATCCAGAGTCACGAAATGTCTCGGTTAGCAGTGAGCATTTTGTGACTGCTGGTCAAATCACTTTTTTATCCATGCAGTCATCTGACAACAAAAACAAAGACAGGTCAGTGATAACACCTGTATTGTGCTATACAATACATTGAAACAAAACAGGATCTCCAGGTCCAGATTTTGGATACAGGAACACCGTTGGAAACAGCTTTATAACGGCATCTCATGGGGCAACAAGATTCAAGATTTAGTTTATTGTCATTTTCACGATATACCTGCGCACATAAATAAAAACGAAATGCTGTTTCTCCCAGCCCACGGCAGTATAACAGAGAAGACAAAAATACATATCCAAAACAGAACACAAACACCAGACATGTTTCAACAAATGCAATTTAATCCAATTGTCATGCCATGCATTTGGCAGTCAAAGTGAAAGTTCAGAGGTTGTAACCCGAAAGGTCCAATATTATCAATGTCAATCGCAGCGCTTAGCTACTTCCTGGTTCAACTTGCAGTAAGGACCTGCCTATAGTTACTGCGGTTAGCAGTACTCAGGGAATAATTGCCCAGCCATTGGAAGTACGAAGTCATAGATAATACAAAGTCATGTACACATTGTAGCTCTTGACACACACACACACACACACACACACACACACACACACACACACACACACACACACACACACAAAATGCCCCCCGCGACAATGATATCCACTAGGGGGCAGTGTTGTTCTCTGCATTGATGGCTGTAGTGGATCCTTATGGGCGGTCCGATGCGTTCTGCACATGCGCAAGAGAATCTTTCATCTCGACAGCCAGGTATGGCAACACCACTTGGATAAACCAAGTCCTATATGAAAAGTGCCCTGAGATAACTTCTGTTGTGAATTGGCACCATATAAATATAAAATAGCCTTTACTTGAATGTATGAAAAATCTTACACAGAGCAATTTAGCTGAATGTTTTCGAGCTCGTCTTTTTTTTTCTTCCATTGTTGAAATTAATTTGATAAAACACTGGAAATTTGTTTTTTAATTTTGATCCTGTAGTTATTTTTACATTATTAATTTTGGTAAAATGTCAGTGTAGGCAAATACATTGAATACACTGCGATAAAACAGAACACTACTTTTTACTTTTATAACTTTCAGGGCCAAAGAATTAAATCTTGAACAGGAACCAAACAGTTTTACCAAAATAAACATAAAAGTAACTAGAGAATCCAAGTTTAAAAAAAAAATCCCAGCATTTTATCAAATTAATGTCAAAGATGGAAGAAAGAAAAGAGAGCTCAGACAAACACATTACTGAATGAGTACAGCTTTGCATTTTGCCAAAGAAATTGAAAATGAACCAAACATTTTTATGTAATAACTCATATTCTGTGAAAAATGTCATACAATACAATTAGAATGCTGAAAACAGGTGAAAAGTTCCATGGGACAAGCCTGTGCTTGTTGAAGTATTTGTTTCATCACAATGTACAATGTCTGCACTGACATTTTACCAAAATAAATAATATGAAAATAACTACAGGATCCAAGTTAAAAAACAAAATTACCAGTGTTTTATCAAATTAATGTCAACGATGATAAAAAAAAAGACAAAGCCAAGGCAAACACATTCAGCCACATTGCTCTGTGTAAGATTTTGAATATATAATAATTAATAATTTTCTCCCGGTTTAAAGTTGTGTTTTTTTTAGGGAGTTATTCCTTATCCAATGTGAGGGTCTAAGGACAGGATGTGTTGCTGTAAAGCCCCCTGAGGCAAATTTGTAATTTGTGATATTGGGCTATACAAATAAAATTGACTTGACATTCAAATGAAGTCAAATCAATTTTATTCATATAGCAACAAATCACAACAGAAGTTATCTCAGGGCATTTCTCATATAGAACTTGGTTTGTCCAAGTGGTGTGGCCGTACATAGCTGTCAAAAAAGGTGAACCCTCTTACGCATGTGCAAAACGGCTCATGAAATTGTCAAGGTGCTGAAATCCCTGAATGTTTGTCTAGGGTGTCTCCCCGCCTGCCGCCCAATGACTGCTGGGATGGGCTCCAGCATCCCCGCGACTCTGAGAGCAGGATAAGCGATTTCGGATAATGGATGGATTGATGGATGAACTCCCTGAATGCACTACAGCCATCAATGCAGAGAACAACACTGCCGCCTAGTGGATATCATTGGCGGATGGGGGGGCACCTTTGTGTGTGTGGCTCAAGAGCTTTGTGTGTGGATCACAACAGAGCAAAAAGTATGCCTCGAAATTACATCATTGGAAGCCGAGTGAATGCATGTATTGGTCGATCCACAAATGCGAATTCAACGCTTCACACACAAAATTGCAGATTTAAAAATGACATTTCACACGAAGTATAAATATCTTGATGCATGCTCAATAAGGAAATCCCAGAAAGGTAAATCGGTTCATCTTGACACAACGTTCAATGGGAGAAACGTTTCATCACTCATCTAAGTGACTTCATCAGTCTCAACTGACAGCAGGTATCCCCACCCTTATAAACAATAGTCACCATCATACAATGCTGTGATTGCAAACATTCCCAAGTCCTCTGTGAATAGTACAAACGGCCATTGCATAGTGGTGCTTGAAAGTTTGTGAAGCCTTTAGAATTTTCTATATTCCTGCATAAATATGACCTAAAACATCATCAGATTTTCACACAAGTCCTAAAAGTAGATAAATAGAACCCCATAAACAAATGAGACAAAAATATTATACTTGATCATTTATTTATTGAGGAAAATTATAGAATATTACATATATGTGAGTGTCAAAAGTAAGTGAACCTTTGCTTTCAGTATCTGGTGTGACCCCTCCCCCCCTTGTGCAGCAGTAACTGCAACTAAACGTTTCTTGTAACTGTAGATCAGTCCTGCACATCGGCTTTGAGGAATTTTAGCCCATTCCTCCGTACAGAACAGCTTCAACTCTGGGGTGTTGGTGGGTTTCTCACATGAACTGCTCGCTTCAGGTCCTTCCACAACATTTCGATTGGATTATGGTCAGGACTTTGACTTGGCAATTCCAAAACATTAACTTTATTCTTCTTTAACCATTCTTTGGTAGAACGACTTGTGTGCTTAGGGTCGTTGTCTTGCTGCATGACCCACGTTCTCTTGAGATTCAGTTCAGACAGATGTCCTAACATTTTCTTTAAGAATTCGCTGGTACAATTCAGAATTCATTGTTCCATCAATTGTTCCCACAAGCCATCCTGGCCCAGACACAGCAAAACAGGCTCAAACCATGATACTACCACCACGTTTCACAGATGGGATGAGGTTCTTATGCTGGAATACAGTGTTTTGCTTTCTCCAAACATAACACTTTTCATTTACACCAAAAAGTTCTATTTTGGTCTCATCCGTCCACAAAACACTTTTCCAATAAGAGCAGCGATGTTCTTTTTGAAGAGCAGTGGCTTTCTCCTTGCAACCCTGCCATGCATACCACTGTTGTTCAGTGTTCTCCTGATGGTGGACTCGTGAACATTAACATTAGCCAATGTAATAGAGGCCTTTAGTTGCTTAGAAGTTACCCTGGGTTCCTTTGTGACCTGGCCGACTATTACACGCCTTGCTCTTCAAATGATCTTTGATGGTCGAACACTCCTGGGGAGGATAACAATGGTCTTGAATTTCCTCTATTTGTACACAATCTGTCTGACTGTGGATTGGTGGAGTCCAAACTCTTTAGAGATGGTTTTGTAACCTTTTCCAACCTGATGAGCATCAACAACACTTTTTCTGAGATCCTCAGAAATCTCCTTTGTTCTTGCCATGATACACGTCCATAAACATGCGTTGTGAACATCAGACTTTGATAGATCCCTGTTCTTTAAATAAAACAGGGTGCCCACTCACACCTGATTGTCATCCCATTGATTGAAAACACCCGACTCTAATTTCACCTTCAAATTAACTGCTAATCCTAGAGGTTCACATACTTTTGCCACTCACAAATATGTAATGTTGGATTATTTTCCTCAATAATAAATGACCAAGTATACTTTTGTCTCATTGGTTAAATTGGGTTATCGTTATCTACTTTAAGGACTTCAAGCACCACTGTAACTCTAGTTAATCGTCACGCCAACTTGCATATAAACCCAATCATTTTCTGTCATTATGCCACTGTATTGTTTATAAGGGTGGGGATAACTGCAGTCAGTTTAGACTGAAGAGGTCACTTAGATGAGTGATGAAACGTTTCTCTCTAAATAAACATGTCCAGATGAACTGATTCAACTTTCTGCAATTTTCTTAAGATTATTGAGCATGCATAAAGACACTCCCTGAGGTTTCTTCACATTTCTTCCACCTACGCAACATTAATCGTCTTTTGCCCATCACTTACACCTAACAGCACCCCCATACTCATTCACACCCTGGTGACATCCTGTACTGACTACTGCAATTCTATCCTCTTTGGTCTTCCCCTCAAGTGTCTTCATAAACTTCAATTGGTCCAGAATTCAGCTGCCCGTATCATTACCAGAACTCCTTCCGTAGATCATATCACTCCTGTTCTTCAGCAACTCCACTGGCTCTCTGTTAAATACCGTATTGACTTCAAGATCTTGCTTCTCACCTTTAAGGCCCTCAATAACCTAGCTCCTTCATATCTTTCTGAACTCCTTCATATCCACATGCCCTCCCGCACTCTCAGATCCTCTTCAACTCACATCATTGGCCTGCTTGACTACCATGGGGTCTAGAGCCTTCAGTCATTCTACCCCCACCCATGGAACTCTCTCCCACAAGACATTCACAACATTGACTCTTTCAACCTTCAAATCCCATCTCAAAACGTACTACCTTTTCAAACTGGCATATTCAGTCTGATCAACGCTTCACTGAGTTTTGTGCAGATAGTGATTTTATACTTATCTGTTGTATTAACTTTTTATTGTCTACCTTGCTTTGTTTTGATTTTATGCTGTCTGATATACACTACCGTTCAAAAGTTTGGGATCACCCAAACAATTTCGTGTTTTCCATGAAAAGTCACACTTATTCACCACCATATGTTGTGAAATGAATAGAAAATAGAGTCAAGACATTGACAAGGTTAGAAATAATGATTTGTATTTGAAATAAGATTTTTTTTACATCAAACTTTGCTTTCGTCAAAGAATCCTCCATTTGCAGCAATTACAGCATTGCAGACCTTTGGCATTCTAGCTGTTAATTTGTTGAGGTAATCTGGAGAAATTGCACCCCACGCTTCCAGAAGCAGCTCCCACAAGTTGGATTGGTTGGATGGGCACTTCTTTGAGCAGATTGAGTTTCTGGAGCATCACATTTGTGGGGTCAATTAAACGCTCAAAATGGCCAGAAAAAGAGAACTTTCATCTGAAACTCGACAGTCTATTCTTGTTCTTAGAAATGAAGGCTATTCCATGCGAGAAATTGCTAAGAAATTGAAGATTTCCTACACCGGTGTGTACTACTCCCTTCAGAGGACAGCACAAACAGGCTCTAACAGGTACTATTTAATGAAGATGCCAGTTGGGGACCTGTGAGGCGTCTGTTTCTCAAACTAGAGACTCTAATGTACTTATCTTCTTGCTCAGTTGTGCAACGCGGCCTCCCACTTCTTTTTCTACTCTGGTTAGAGCCTGTTTGTGCTGTCCTCTGAAGGGAGTAGTACACACCGGTGTAGGAAATCTTCAATTTCTTAGCAATTTCTCGCATGGAATAGCCTTCATTTCTAAGAACAAGAATAGACTGTCGAGTTTCAGATGAAAGTTCTCTTTTTCTGGCCATTTTGAGCGTTTAATTGACCCCACAAATGTGATGCTCCAGAAACTCAATCTGCTCAAAGAAGTGCCCATCCAACCAATCCAACTTGTGGGAGCTGCTTCTGGAAGCGTGGGGTGCAATTTCTCCAGATTACCTCAACAAATTAACAGCTAGAATGCCAAAGGTCTGCAATGCTGTAATTGCTGCAAATGGAGGATTCTTTGACGAAAGCAAAGTTTGATGTAAAAAAAATCTTATTTCAAATACAAATCATTATTTCTAACCTTGTCAATGTCTTGACTCTATTTTCTATTCATTTCACAACATATGGTGGTGAATAAGTGTGACTTTTCATGGAAAACACAAAATTGTTTGGGTGATCCCAAACTTTTGAACGGTAGTGTAGTACTGCCTTTTTTTTCCCCCAACTGTCTTCTGTAAGGTATCCTTGAGTGCTCTGAAGGGCGCCCACAAATAAAATGTATTATTATTATTATTTGTTCCTGTTAAAGGTTTTTTTAGGGAGTTGCTCCTTATCCGATGCGATGGTCTAATGACAGGATATTGTATTGTTGTAAAGCCCACTTAGGCAAATTTGTAATTTGTGATAATGGATTACACAAATAAAACTGACTTGACTTGTGGGTGTCGGTCTTGAGATCTGCTCAAGAACCAAGTCTTCACAGTGAAGTCATCTTATTGGGGGCTTGGAGATCCAAGTCTCATGTTCAGTATTTGACACAAAAACTGCATTCTGAGCTGGTACTGCATGGAATCTAACAATTTTCGTGTCAATCTACAAATGCCAATATCATTATTTGACCAAATAATCACAAATTTGACAGTGTAGTAATCTTTAAGTACATCTCCTTTTACTTTCATTTGTTAAAGTTGAAATACTTGACTTTCCTCAATTAAGTCACTAATTTAGCCATTCAAAACATGATGATGATGTAGCGATTCTTTTGGAGGAGCAATCAATGTTACAGTAGAATAGTATTAAATATAAAACACTGTTTGGTTTTAATAAGATTATTGTTACTGAAAACAAGACATTGTTCCTTTTTGTTATTGTTCTTAGTTTATCTCTACTAAATTATTTTTTAGAAAGGCTGTTTTTGATTATTTTCTCTTTCTGTGCCCAGTTCAACCCCCGGCCCTTTTTTTTTTTTTTTTTTTACATTTTTAATCTTTATTAGACAGCAACAGTGAGTAGGCGGACGGGAAATTTGGGAGAGAGAGAGGGGTATGACATGCAACAAAGGCCGCCGGTTGGAATCGAACCGGCGACGGTTGCAACCATATAGATATGTGGTATGCGCTGTAACCACTTGACTATGGAGGCACCCACCCTTGGTCGACTTTTAAGGATTTGTTCTTTGTGTTCTTCTCTTTTCTGTATGCTATTCATTGCATGCTCTAAATTTATAGAGATTTACAAATGACAAACTGACCCAAACTGTCTATGGGGGGAAATAATCACATCCTACTTTGCTTTACTAGATTAAGAGAAAAACATAACTGTGAAATATAAACCTTGCCCAGGCCAGAAACACCAGTCCCCTGCAAAAAATTTGAAATCCAATGCATTTAAACTTAAAGGCAGCATGTTACCAATAAGCTTGGGGCAAATAACCGAAAGTCAAATACTAATGCTGGTGAAGGGGACTGAGTGTAAGCCTAACTCATCCAAACAAGCAAGGCTCGATTTTAATTGTTCAAGAGGAACTGCAATTAGACAGGCTGCAACACAACAAAATTGTAATAAGCTTGTAGCTGGGTATGCAGTAGAGGAAAAGCTGCCAATCTCTACAGTAGAAGCCCTGTCTTTCAGAGTTTTACTTGAGTTTGATAAAGAACAACAGAAGGCCACCAACAAAAAAGGGAAACCTTCACAACTAAACAATCACAAATGTGTCGACAATCCAACAGCTTGTGAATGGCTTGGTGTGTGGAACTTGCCGAGGTAGTGATGTTAAGGCAGTGTTGTGACCACTGAAAAGGTGGGGTCGCAGAAGGAGGGGCACCTGGAGAAGTGTTGACACTCAAGAGGGCACCAAAAGTAAGGTGCCCTCTGAGCGGATATCTTTAACCTCACACTTTCTCCACATTACATCAGAGCCGAAAGGAACCAATTGGAGGAGCGGTGAAGTGTTTTCAAATCTATGACCAGTTGAGTGTTTTCTTAACTTTGTTTTGACCTGGTCACAGTGGACAACACTAGCTTACAGTTCTCTGGTTGTAAAAAGGAAATTGGCTTCCACTGACAAGTGCCCTGTCAATGTATAAGCATGCAAAGTGAATTTGCTATTAGACGGTGCTGGGATCTTTTGGTTTTCTTTTGATGGACCAGCTTCATGTTGATTGCCAGTTTGTCAGCTGGTAGAACAGAAGAGAGGGAGATAAGAGAGACCATTAGGCTCAACAGTCACCTTTCTAATACAAGCCTTGCCCTTGCACAATAACTCACTGTGACATAATTTTTTTTGTTTCCTAATTTGAAATTAATGAGAACCTTTTTTATGAACCAATTTCTCCCTTATCGTGAAAGGAAAAAAATGAATACATGGATAACACTTAACACTAGAACGACCGGGATTTCACTCCTACCTAAACCGGCCATGGGTCGTCAAAATGATGGCCGGTTTTTAAACTTTATATTCTGTCAAGATATACATCCAATTGAGATATTAATACACTGCAAATGTTAGTATGTGTTAGGAAACGACTGACACCAAAATTAACATTTTAACAACTATAATACTATTTTTAAACAATTTAAACTTCGGAGAGACATGGTCGAACTTGAATAGCAAAATAGAAAAAGGGAAAATATTACCTAAAAAACAAAACAGAAAACACATATTGCTAATCTATCAAATGTAACAAGGCTTATAAAACTTATAAATATTGAAACAGTCCTTAACTACAACCGGAACTTAAAAACTACTAGAACAACCATGGGCTATCAAAATGACCGCCCACGGCTTTTAAACTCTATATTTTGTAAAGATAAATACCCAATTGAGACATTAGTGCATTGCATATGTTAGTATGTCGGTTAAGAAACTAACTGACACAGAATTTAACATTTTAACAACTTTTAATGCTATTTTTCAAACAATTTAAAATGGCCGCTGTCCAAGGCCTGTAAATACTGCAACGCCTCGGTGGTAGTCACAGTGCATCTGAAACGGCGTCTGTAACCAGATATGTTGGCAATAATCAAAAATCAAGTTTAGACTATTATTCTGCACTGGAGAACACTAGTGTGTTTCAAGGACAGAGCAATGAACTTCGCGAAGGAAATGATGCGATCAACACACGTTGTAAATAGTGAAATGACGGGCATGATCACGCGCAAATTACGAGCCGTCTTTTTGAGGGCACATGGTCGTTTTAGGTAGATCTTGTAATAATTTTTTGTGTGTAATTGATATAAAACTCATTTTAATGCAAATATATGCAATTTTAGGAACATTCATGGAGCGGCAGGTCTCCATCTTTTTTTTTTTTTACGAAGTTATTAAACTTTGAAAATCCAAAACGGTCAAAATGACAGCCTTGGTCGTTCTTTAATGTAACACTGAGTGTAATCTGATTTTGAGACCAATTACTGGTCCTCTGTGTGGAGTTTGCATGTTCTCCCCGTGTCTGCATAGGTTTCCTCCGGGTGCTTCGGTTTCCTCCCACAGTCCAAAGACATGAAGGTCAGGTGAATCGGCCATACTAAATTATCCCTAAGTGTCAATGTGTCGGCCCTGTGCTGGCCTGGCAGCCTGTCCAGGGTGTCTCCCTGCCAGCCGCCCAATGGCTGCTGGGATAAGCTCCAGCATCCCCACGACCTCGAGTAGGATAAGCAGTTTGGATAATGGATGGATACTGGTCCCAATTACACAATTAACTGGAAAAAAAGACAACAAATGTGGACTACAAGGATTTTTAAACTCCAAGAAGTGTCAGTCTCTTTTTTTTAGCCTTAAAGGATGCTTAAAACAAGCTCCCAAACATGATATTCTGGGGATTACCACAATCATTTGTCCAAAATTATGTAGAGCGCACTTTGTTATAGGGTTGTCATAACTTTAGCTACATTTGCATGGAGCCTAATATTCAGAATATAATCCGTTTAAAAGCCCAAACAGAATAAAAATGCTACACATAAACACCTCAATCAGAATTAACAGGCCCAAACTGATTGATATTTCAATTGGTTGCAGACGGGTAGTTTAAACCTTTTCATAAACCAATCAAAAGAAAAACTGTACCCTGTAAACAATTTAACATGATTACTTTCTGCACATGCCCTCCTGAGTCATTTCTGGTTGTCAGCTGATGGTTTGTTTGTTGCTCTGCATCCTTGTTGTCCAACTTTTTATTTTATGGTTTGCCTGTACTATTTGATGGATTTCATCCAATCATCGATTGTTGCACGGACTTGATTACACTGAAGTATCTGACTCCATAGTGCTGGCGCTGTATGTGGCGAGAACCATTTGGACTCAGCCCTCAGCCATGGCTGTGATCGAAGCTTTTGTTTATACTTCCTCGCTGAGCTTTTTGTCGGATTTCTTTCTGGAAATATAGCCTATTATTGTTTAATTCATGAATGGATTCTACTGTCGTTTGACTGTGGCTACCTAACACTCAGACTGGGCTTTCCTAGCTTTGCTTACGATCGCAGATTCCTGCATTTGTACCGCTAGCAGATTCTGCTGCTAGCTAACACCAGCAGGTTTTTAGTCAATGCAGCTAGCTGGTGCTCCAAGACAGAGACTTTCGCCAGGTCGGATCTCTCCAAAAGACTCCAGAATTCTCTTGCCTTTGTCAGTCGTGGTCTGCCACATGAGAGACTGACATCCTTCTCCCTCACTAAAGTCGGATTGTATCTGGATCAGATACAATGCCCTTTGACGACTGCCAGCTGCTCCAGCAGGTGAACAGAAAGACTATTAAAGAACTGAAAATTATTGGATGCCTAGGTAAGAAAATAAGAAATAACGACCATTAAAACAAGCCCACAAAAAAATGCCACACAGCTGTTCTGATTAAATGTGTTGGCACATGTAAACACCAGACTATTAGATCACAATCAATGTAAACAGATGACCCCAAATCTTCAATCATAATGACTTCAATCAGAAAGAAGAAAAAAAGTGTGCATGTAATTGCAGCTACAATGGAATGCACCCACATCATTTTGGTACCCTGCTTTTTTTAAGTATGAAATCTAGAGAACGCACCCAGATGGCAGAATACCTGGATTAGTCTGTAGAATGTTTTTGTTTCCTTAGCAACAAGAAAGAAATAAGAACAATTCTTTAAATTACCAGCTGACAATAAAAGAGGCATGGCGGATATGGCTGCAGTCTTGGACCAGTGAATAGACAAGCATATTGCTTGACATTTGGGAGGAGAGATAATATTTTTTAAAAACTGAAGGTGTGTGTGAAAAACAAGTATATTTACAAGAAGTTAACTGAAAGGCTTGCCACAGCCTATATTTAAAAACACCGTTTACATTTTAATTGTATCAGCCCAGACTGGTGACTATATGAATATAGCTTCAATTTTCTCACTTGTGAAATCTGTTGTCTTTCCTTCCAAGCTTTGGTCCTAATGTGTTGCATAGACATCTGACATCCTGAAGTTTTCCAGTCAGTCTCTTTCGCTAAAGACACTGATCATTATGTGATCCCACCAAATACAGTGGTGGCTCCTTCACCCACAGTGTTGTCTGTACGGACACTAATGACTAACAGAAAATTCTGAACAAGAAAAATAATCTCCTTGTTCTGTCCTATTGGAAAGTGCCTGGTATCAGCACCTTGATGCATCCAAGTTTATTAAACTGATCGAATGAATAACTGTTGCCAAGTGCAGGCATTCTTTCTGGTTGTTGCCATGTTGTATCAGTTCAAGTGATTACAAAGTAACAAGTCACTTGCCAGAATTCTGGAATTAATGTGACTGACTTCAAGTGTCAAAGCTCAGAGGAACAATCTGCAAGGATCCACATCCATGGATACAGTCCATCTGGAACAGTGGACAAGTGTGAAAGCCCCATATTTGTAATTCTAGGAATAAACCATGACCATGATTTATGTTTTTCTCATGAATGTCAACCAAAACCATTACAAATGGGGCAGATCTGAGACTTTTCCGCATGCCAGTCATAATACATTTATATTCTATTGACTTATTTTACTCCTTTATCAACAGAAGTTTTAAATGAGTTGGCAGAGGTTGTGTATCTTGCTGAAAGAAACATATGTTGTGTTGTGGGGATGAACTTTTTAGGTGACAATATGGCCTCTCAAAGTCAATGGTCTAAAGAAGAATCATGAGCCTCATGAAAGTAGGCTTCATTGCACCCACCACTACAC
Source organism: Lampris incognitus (assembly GCF_029633865.1). Lineage (NCBI taxonomy): Eukaryota > Metazoa > Chordata > Actinopteri > Lampriformes > Lampridae > Lampris > Lampris incognitus. The sequence continues at coordinate 84,555,892 of NC_079213.1, read as the reverse complement.
CAGCTAGTTCTACAAAGACTTCACTTGCCTCTCTGGTGAATGACATTGTAATTGGTAAAATCAAATTGAGTAGTCATTTGCTGGCACAGGTTGTTATGGACCAAGTTGTACACTACCACTCTGACCACTGAGCTTTCCTGCCCCATTCCCACTTCATACCTGCAGAGCAACACCACCACGGAGTCAGCCTTGGCAGGGATGAAGCCCAGCAGGAAGACATTGCGGCAGCCACAGTTGTAGCACTCCAATACAGTCTCACCCAGCGGTCCGTCCTTGTGCAGCGTCACCTCTTTGCATTTGGCCCTCACCAGGTGGTTCACAATGTGGCTGGAGGTTAGAGAGGTAGCGTTCATTGAACACTGATTAATGTTGATCATACTGTCTTGGTACAAGTGTGACAGGATCTCCAACAAGCAAGTATGAGTCCATAATATATGCTGACATGTAAGGTACAGATACAACAGGACCTCAACAGACAGTGCCTCAGTACAAACTGACATACATGGTATGCGAACAACAGCACCTCACATATAGCGTAGGACATACTGTGGATATCCCATGGTAACTCCGTACATTTACATCTGTTGTCCTACCGGTTTGTACATGACACGTTTTTTTTAATCTGTGATACTCTCTTGAGCCCACAGAAGACACGCACTCTCTCTCTCTTTGCCCCCCCCCCCCATTTACAGAGAGGTCAGATTTTAGGATAAGTTAACGAACAGCACCTTCTGAGCTAGTTGGGATTTCGTGTCGTGTTTATCGACACTTCAGCACTTCTCTACCCTGCAACCCAAATCTCTCTCCTTGGCAAAACATTTATTATGTATCAAACATCATTGCAGAATTCTTTTTTTTTTAAACAGAAAACAAGTAATGACAGTGGATAGTGGACACCTTTTCAGATCACAACACTAGCAATATACAATCAGGGAACACTCAAACCTGCCCAGACAAGTTAGTTTCTTTGACTGAAAAAGACATGTTAGGTCACACTGAATAATTCAGGCAGGCTGGCTACACACCTGCCAGATGTGTTTCCACGTCCATTGCAAAACCACTTCTTGCTGGTGTTGCAGTACACCACACAGGCTGGGTCATGGATTCCACAGTAGCTGAGATAAAACAATACAAGGCATATTGGACAAGATCCGAATATTTCACATGGCCAAGTACTAGGAAAATGGTTCAAGTGGTTCAAGATCAAAATGACAGAAGTAGAGAATAAACATTAATACAACTGGACAACAAAAACTTTATGCAAAAGGACAGGTCAAAACATACTTTGGTCAGCAGAATCTGATGTCATTCTGCAAACAAATGACAAACATGACTGAATATAAATTAATACACATATGTGTGTTCATATCAACACTATAGTGGCTATTGTATCGATTTTTCTCTGAAGATGAAATTCTACCACCATCCACTAGTACTGGATATACTGGATATGTACATCCTCTTACCGCAAAATAATTCTCCTACCTTAAGTTAAGATTTACAGTTTAATATTAATACATATTGATAATTGTCTAGTACACCAGGAAGTAAAAGCTTGAAGTCAAGTCAATTTTATTTGTACAGCCCAATATCACAAATTTGCCTCAGTGGACTTTACAGCAATACAACAGCCCATCCTTAGACCCTCGCATCAGATAAGGAACACCCCCCCCCCAACAAAGTAAACTTTTAACGGGGAGAAAAATTAGGGCGAAACCTCGGGGAGAGCAACAGAGGAAGCATCTCTCTCCCAAGACGGACAGACGTGCAATGGATGTTGTGTACAGAATAAAACACAACTTGCAGAATACCACATTGAAAAAGGATAACAGAATTATCATGAAATTACAAAATATATGAAGAATATGAGGAAATGAGGTTCCTCTGCGTGTCCTACCTGCATGCATGCAGAGGCAGATCTTTGGTATAATAGGTGTCTTCTTCATCTTCTTCGAAGTTAAGTTCTGCTAGCAGTTGACTGGCCTTGGCCACAGAGTCATCTACTCCTCCATTATGAAGTCCCTCATCAGGGCCATTCACCTGCACATCAATTTTTATTTTCAAATATATCGTTACAGTAGCAGTGAGCTAGCTTAATTGCGAGCTATTCCCTCGCATTGGACAGTGCAACATAGCTGGTTGAAATATAAAGCGTTGTCAAAAGATCGCACAGGCACATTATTGTCCATTAAAGATATTACGTAAAAATAGATATCATACATAAAATCTGATGCAAGCCAAACAAGCCGAGCAGCCAGCTTTACCTTTTAACGCCAGCCATGATTGTTGTATCGTACAGCTTAACGCTAGCCGTTAGCTCATATTAGCAAGCTAACACGTTTGGTATCTATTAGCTGGGTAGCTAACCCAGCGTTTAGGACGAAAAGCTCCCATGCGCTAACGCTAGCTAACCGTATTTCACCCATTTCCCCTGTTGAAATTTCAGAGCCACAAACCTGGCTGTCTAGCTGACTCTGGGTTTGGCCTTGAGTCTGGGTCTGGCTCGGCAGGGTAAAATCGGTGAATTCGTACTCCGACCCCTGGGTGTCTGCTCCGAGCAGCTCCGCTTCCTCGGTGTCCAGGAAGGTGAGGGTCTGGGAGCTCGGCCCGTACGCCTCCACACTCATCTCGCACAACTTTCGCTTCGTTACCGGAATCCGGGGCTCGACAAGTGAGAACGAAAAAAATGTCCGGTGTTCGTTTACCAATAAACAATTTTACGTCCAATGCTGTCCGGTCTTGTCTGGACCCAAACAAAGTATTCAAACCGAACCAGAATTGACACCGAATGGGAGCCTGAGCGCTTCAGGTCCACCAAATAGTGACGGATTTCCTAGCGCCAGTCAACACGAGCACGTACGACGTAAGCCCATTATGCAAATAAGGCGGGGCGACAGGCCTCCCTTGAACACAGCTCCGCGCTGCAACATGCCAATATTAACAGTTAAATCATCCAATCACTTTCTAAAATATTACGCTGAAATATTTCTATTTTAGCAAAAGACAATTATAAACAACAAAGAACATAGACTTTTTTCTTTATTTTAACATCTGTTAATTTTCACAAAGCTGATGTTACTTTCCATAACAGTGCTTTGAAGCTTTAAAGGGCCAGAGGATACGACCTTTTCCCTTTCTAGAGTTTACTTTAAATCCACCCAAGCCATTATGTTACCAAACATTAGGGCACACATTGAGATAAAAACATTTATGAGGTAGCTACACATATGAGTTGACAGAATTTGGGGCCTTTTGTATGCACATACATTGATAGATTGATTAATAAATTGACCTAGTGGACATTTTAAGGTCTTTTTATAACACATCAACAACAGCAAGGCACAGGTCAGGGTAACGGGTCACCTCAAATGTAAATCTGAGGTGCATATACAGAGTTTCACATTTGTAAATAGAGACATTGTTGTGGAAGCTCCTTCACACAACCCTTCTTCACAGCGATCAGATTTCAATGCACTGTAAACATTGCAACTCTCTTAAAGCTGGAAATTAATTCAGCTTTCAAATTCTGGACTAGGAAGCCAAGAAAGAAACAATGCCAAGAAAATGACAGATGAACAGCAAGTGAGATAACATTTAAAGGACTCAAATTCTGTGGCGCTCAGTGCACTAGGACACTATTCAGTGGTGAATATATCCTCTCACAGGTATAGGACATATTCAAAACCTACTGCACTGAGAGGAATTTAACAAAAATTAAGAGGACATTTATTCAAATTAAGAGAAAAAAATATCTGTCAAAACAAAAGAAAAACACCTCAGACTACTTCTGTAACACTAGGTACATTGTGTTCAGTTTTTAAGTTTCAAATGACTATAGGCCTAACAAATTATATCTACATCCATGCTTCCCAAGTAATTTTTTTTGAGGGGCGGGGAGGGTAGGCCTTAAAAAAAAGTATTGAGAAATAGTATTAGGTAGGATGGTCAGTCCAGACTATTCAGTGGCAGGGGAAACACTGGTCTACACTGAAAAACACAACCACAAACCCCCGAAAACAACACACATTACAACTGAAAGAACTCACATTTGTTAGGCAGGTCAGTACAAATACAAATAAAGTATATCTTACCTTTATAATAAAGTTACCTTGTGAAAAAAACTCCATAATATAGATGTGTGTGTGTGTGTGTGTGTGTGTAACCCAGCCACTTAGGATGCACAAGCCAGTGCATTCTTAGTGCCAGTCCCAAGCTCGGATAAATGGGAGGGTTGCGTCAGGAAAGGCATCCAGCATAAAACCTTTGCCAAATCACATATGTGGATCATAAATCAGATTTCCATACCAGATCAGTCGAGGCCCGGGTTACCAATGACCGCCACCTGTACTGTTGCCCAGCAGGGTGCCAGTCGAAACTATGCTACTGTTGGGCGAAGGAGAAGGAGAAGGGGTAGGCATGGCCAGAGGCAGCGGTAGAGGAGGAAGGGTAAGAGTGTGGAGGTGGGAATCAGAATGTTGAACGTTGGCACTATGAATGGTAAAGGGAGAGAGCTGGCAGATGATGAAGGTAGATATAATGTGTGTGCAAGAGACCAGGTGGAAGGGAAGCAAGGCCAGGACCATCAGAGGTGGATTCAAACTCTTCTACCATGGTGTGAGTGTGACGAAAAATGGGGTAGGGGTAATTCTGAAGGGAGAGTATGTAAAGAGTGTGTTGGAGGTGAAGGGAGTGTTGGACAGAGTGATGAGTATGAAGCTAGAAATTGAAAGTGTGATGATGAATGTTGTCAGTGCATATGTCCCATAAGTTGGGTGCGAGATGGAAGAGAACGAAGAATTCTGGAGTGAGTTGGATGAAGTGGTATGGGGTGTACCCAAGGGGGAGAGAGTGCTGATTGGAGTGGACTTCAATGTGCATGTTGGTGAAGAGAACAGAGGTGATGAGGAGGTGATGGGCAGGCATGGTGCCAAGGAGAGGAATGTGGAGGGTCTTGGTAGTGGATTTTGCAAAAAGGATGATAATGGCTGTGAATATATATTTCAAGAAGAGTGAGGAACACAGGGTGATGTATAAGAGATAAGAGTGAAGGTAAGTGCACACAGGTGGACTAAAGGAGGTGCTATCTGAAAGGGATTAGAGACTGCAAGGTGGTGACAGGGGAGAACGTAGCTAGGCAGCATCATATGGTGGTCTGTAGGACGACTTTAGAGCTCAAGAGGAGGAAGAGACCTTCCATCCTCTTCAGTTTAAACTGACTGCAGGTATCCCAACCCTTATAAACAATACAGTTGCATAACAACCGAAACCAATTATCAGTTTCATATGCAGATATGGGCGTGACCATTAACTAGTTACAATGGCCATGTGTAGTATTCACATAGGATTTGGGAATGTTTGCAATCACAGTACTGTAAGATGGCGACAAATGTACTCTTAGCCCCCCCTCGGTTCAGGGATGGTCATCCCATCTGTGAATAGTGTTCTTGTTAATGGTCACGCCAATATTTGTATATGAAACTGATCGTTGGATCCGGTCGTTATGCAACTGTTTATAAGGGTGGGGATACCTGCAGTTAGTTTAGACTGAAAATGTTACTTAGATGAGTGATCAAATGTATCTGTCAATAAACGTTGTATCCAGATTAACTTATTCAACTGTCTTTGAATTTCTTATCTGGACTGAGCATGCATAAAGACATATACAGAGGAAGCAAAGAAGAAGTGGGATAGTCAGAGAGATGAAGAAAGTAGACAGGCGTACAAGGAGATGTGGCGTAAGGTGAACAGAGAGATGGTGAAGGCAAAGAAAAAGGCATATGGCGAGTTGTATGAGACAGACAGAGGGACCGAGCTGGGAAGGTTGTGCAGCAGGTTAGGGCAACAAAGGACAGAGATGGAAATGTGCTGACAAGCGAGGTATGTTGAGAAAGTAGAAGGAGCACGTTGAGGGGCTAATGAATGAAGAAAATGAGAGAGAGAAGGTTGGATGATGTGGGGATAGTGAATCAATCAGTAAGTGTGGTGAATTAGCAAGGAGGAAGCAAGGGCAGATATGAAGAGGATGAAGAGTGGAAAGGCGGTTGGTCCAGATGACATACTTGTGGAAGCATGGAGATGTTTAGGAGCGATTGGCAGTGGAGTTTTTAACTAGATTGTTTAACACAATCTTGGAAAGGGAGAAGATGCCTGAGGAGTGGAGAAAGATACTGGGACCCATGTTCAAGAATAAGGGTGCTGTGCAGAGCTGTAGCAACTACAGAGGTATAAAATTGATCAGCCACAGCATGAAGATATGGGAAAGAGTAATGGAAACTAGGTTAAGAAGAGAGGTGATAATTAGCGAGCAGCAGTATGGTTTCATGCCACAAAAGAGCACCACAGATGCAATGTTTGCTTTAAGAATGTAGATGGAGAAGTATAGAGAAGGCCAGAAGGAATCGACTCTGTGCATAACTGTAGTCCACTGACTTCCAGTTTCTACTGCAGCGGTCATACCAGCTTCCCGTTTGTTGGTGTGTACTATTGACAATGGCATATTTTTCACGATACCTGCAAGATTTACCATGGATAAATGTCAACGACATGCACAGAATTATTGACAAACTTTCACCTGCACCTACCAGCAAACAGATGAAAAGTTTCAAGCTGTACATATCAAGTTACGTCCACAATTCTGTCCATCCGCTCATCCTCATAATTGTGGACGTAACTTGATATGTACAACTCGAAACTTTTTGCACTTCAGGTTGGACAGTTTGGAGACAAAGCAGGAGAGGCAAGATTGAGATGGTTTGAACATGTGCAGAGGGTATATTGGGAGACGGATGCTGAATATGTTCCAATTTTAGTATATGTATTGCCGAAGCAATACAAGGATGTTGAATATGGAGCTGCCAGGGAAAAGGAAAAGAGGAAGACCAAAGAGGAGGTTTATGGATGTGGTGAGGGAGGACAGAGGAAGATGCAGAGGGCAGGAAGAGATGGAAACGGATGATCCACTGTGGCGACCCTAATGGGAGCAGCCAAAAGTATTAGTAGTAGATAAACAAAGCGTTACCGTGTGGGAAAAAAAATCCCTAATATAAATGTGTGTATGTGTGTGTGTGTGTGTGTCTGCAAAGATGCATTAGTTAAAGTGACTGGAAATGGAAATCTTAAAAAAGAAATCAGTGACATGGCTCAACAAAAAAAGCTATCCAAAACCAAGACAATTAAAGCTACAATCCCAAAGATTTATATGCAAACTAATGTCCTTCTGGATCATTTCTATCACTGGTGTGTTTAAGACAACAGCTTATCTATTACTATCCTCATCATGAAAGCTTTTACAGTTGCTCATTATAATGGTTTGGTCTGTCCGCCAGGACTTCCTCGGGAAAAGTGATAGCGTTTTATGTTTTCTCCAAAACACCCAAATGCAGAAGAATAAGGTATGTAGCATCTCGTTTTAAGAAGTGAAGGTGATGTGGCTAATCATCAAGTGTGGAAGACAAAACTTAGAGAAGACCTTTACCGTCAGATACAACACCAGAATACTAAACCCAGGTATCAACTATGTTTTCTTCATCTGCCAGTGAGGAAGGTGCCGACAATACAGCACTGCTTTCATTTAGAAAAAAAATCCCTGGAATTTGCAGGGTCAAATACCAATGCAATTACTAATATCATCATAGCTGTCAGTAATTTAAACTAATATGACAATCTTCAGGATCATAGCTTTAACTTGAAAGAAAAAACAACAACAAAGTGCTACAGAAATAAAATTATAGGGCCCATTCTGACTTGACTGACTAAGCATCCAACTTCATCAGATCAAACGTTAAGATAAAATAAGCAGCTATATCTGATCCGATGAAGAGAATGATATAAAGCTTAATAAGAGCGGAAGTTAGAACTGCACAATATTTGACCAGAAAAAAAATCTCAATTTTATCCCATTCCAATTGCAAGATGCAGTCACACTACATGACAAAATAAAAGACGTTCCAAAAACTGGTTGCATTCATGAGGTATATGATAATGCATAGGATTTGAGAGTTTTGGTTTTTGTTTTTTTTTGAAAACAAGATTTTCATTGATGTACAACTTGATATGTAGACAAAACCCTATCTTGTTTGGAGGCTGTCTGAAATATCTTCCCCTCGAACAAATATTGCATCCTCTTGCAATCATGATGTTGGGAGTCATCCAAATTGTGATTTTATATTTTTTTTCTGTTACTTGTGCAGTCCTAATTATGTGAAGAAACTATGGTCTTGATTTTGTAAATTAACCAACAGGAGATCTGTAAAATAACATTGCACAGCCCAAGGCCAGATCTCAGTGGGGATTTAGAGTTGAAACGGTTTTCGGTCAAAACTGGGCCAAGACACTGGGGGAAGATGAGCTGGAACCAACCCGTTCCCTGATTTAAATAACCTTTGTAAAAGAAGGCAAAATTACAACTTCTTATGAAGAAAAAAAGACTTAAGAAACAATTCAACATCAAATGTGTGACTGCTCAGTTATGCTTTTGAGAGTGAAAAAGGAATATCTACAGGAAACTGAAAGTGGGCAAATTCAATTTGCAGCTTAAATTTCTACATAGACACCAATTTAGTAGGTCCTTTAAAAGAATCAGGCTTGACACCTTCATTGTATGTTGACTGAAATATATGAATGACTGAAAGTCATCGTAAGAGTTTTAAGCCTTGGGTTCTGAGACGTGCACACCTGTCACAACCAATAACCTCATGCTGAAACCCAAAGACCCAAAAACCCAAATACAGGGAAAATTGAGAACATAAAATTAATCTAGAATACATAAAACAGTATCCTCAAAGGTGACTTCTATAATCATTTCACTAACCCTCACTCAATAAGGTGCGCTAGTAGGAGTCACATTTGGGGTAATAGCTTACAGGAACCAGCAACAATGTAGTATTGCCAAATGTCTACAGTCAGAGAATTATTGTTAATGTGCTTATGGTTGTGTTAGAACAAAATATCACTCCTGAAACAACCTAATTTCTGGGAATTCCAGCTGCTTTTCCAGGATTTCTGGTATTTCAAGTTCCCAGTAAAGTTTCAAGTTTCACAAAAGTGGGACAAAACATTTTAGCTACAACTTGACCCAGGACTGTGTTAAAGACTCCCAATGTATTGTCTCCGCTAAAGGGAGGAATAAAACTACAGACTTAGATCCAGCTCTGAAAGATAAAACAACTTACGAAAAAGGGAAACTACATGGACGTTTACCCAACTGAAAACATCCTATAATAATAATAATAATAATAATAATAATAATAATGGTAATAATACCATTGGTAATAAAAATGGTAATAAGAGTACTGTCAATCAAGTGACATCTGCCCTATAGTGCCTCAGGTCCATAGTTTGGACCCGGCTCTACAGGATGTAAAACAGGAAACGTGAAAGAAATAATGGTAATAATACTAATAATAATAATAATAAAATGAGTATGACTGAGGTTTTTACCATGCACCAGTAAAAACAACTAAACATTTGGCTACTCGTGTTAAGTGCATTTTCTCTCGCGTTAAGGGGTAGATAGGCTTAACCGGTGTGTTGAGGTCACTTAATGAAAATGCTGGCAGTGGATCTTCTCTTCTGCCTGATCCAGCAGCTCTAACATCTCCTGTATGATGGCTTGCAGGGCACGGCCAAGGTCTTCTCCGCTGTAAGGCTTTCCGATGGGAGGCACGTGGACAAAGGCAGAGCGGCCATGGCTCAAGTACAGAGATGTGTAATAGGTGTAGTCACAGAGGTATCTGTAGGGGAGGACAGCAGGAAATCAAGTGGATTTAATTTCTTGTCTTAGAGAGGAAGGGGCAATACAGCCTGAAAATTAACCACTTAGTGGACATCGTTATTCAAGGCATGTTACAGTACTATGGAATGTGTTGAACAGAGCATGAGTACATTGACAGTCCCAATGGGAATTAGCCCATGTCAGTGTTTAATGCTATGCTATCTAGTCACTCAGCTAGAGCTACCAATAAGAGCTGTTACTGAACAAGATAAACAAAACATGTCATTAAATAACTTCAATTTAAAGAGCTGCCTTTTATTATCTGGATAACACTTAGCAGTGCTGTTATGTTATGTGAAAATCACCAACCTTGTTCTTACAAGCTTGGTAATTTTCAAGAAATTCAAGTTGAGAAGTATTTATTCATGGCCCTAGGCTTCATTCAAAAGCCACTGTATAGTTTTTTGTGATTCGCTAAATACACTGGTGTTAATCTGAATATAATACAATTGTCTGAGCTTGAAATCATTGGCTTTTTTGGAGTCAGAAATTCTTCACCTTACAGCGATGAAGTGTACATGGATCAAGGATGTTTTGAAGATCCCTGATTAAATCAAATGACTGCTGGGACAGGCTCCAGCATCCCGCGACCCTGAGAGCAGGACAAGCGGCTTGGATAATGGATGGATGGATGGATTATTTTTAAGGAAGATAATACATAGACAAATGATTGGTTGTCATTACCTCCCAAGGTAAATAGCATTACGAAATGTTGATTTACATGATAAAAAGAAGATTACCTTCCAGCATCTTTGGAGACAGACACAGATACTCCCAGTCCAGAGGCCATCACTCTCTTGCAGACTGATTCCATGTCAATAACTGAGTCGATACAGTCGGGTCCTCCCACAATGCAACACTGTGAATCCGGACAGAAGCTGCTGTTGTCAAGGCCCTTGTAGCCATGGTTACGGCCACACTTCTCTAACGTGACGGTAGTGGCCATCCCCGAAACACCGACATGTACCACCAACTGGTAAAGAAAAACAACACAAGACACAAATCAATAAAATATCAATTAAAACACACAATTAAAATATCTTAGAAATAGAATAATCTCCAAAGGTCAAGGGTCACTGCACAAATTCAATGCTCTTCTTTTCCTTTTTTTTTTTTTTTACCAGTGGATGATACTGCTCCCATAATGAAGGAACCAGACTTTGGACTGTCTGATACTCTACTGGAACCTCATACACGTGCAAGTCAACCTCATTACCCAGGCCCAGTTTCTTCAGTTCCTACCAGGACAATAAATAGGCGTCATGTTAAAACTTATTCCAGATTCATTCCATATTCTCAAATTTCTTATATCAAAACTCTCAATGAAAAGATTTTGTCCAAAAATCAGTTGTTTCCACACATACAACTAACAATTTTGCACCAGATATTTTCAATGCAACCCAAATACAAAAACAACAAAAAGAGAAAGATGAACCTGTGCATTAAGAGTGGCTTTCACAGCCAGCTCTGCAGGACAAATGACCACAGCTGCCAAGCCCCCCACCCCCCATTAACATTGAAAAGAGGCCTGTTTGACCACATCCGTGACCTGCAACAAAGCCGCCCTTTGTTTGCTTTTAATATCCTTATCAAGTCTGTCTAGACACCCTGACAACCATTGTCCCCTCGTCCAGTGTCCCCAATAGGGATTCACAGAGCCACGTCTGCCCTCCTCAGGCACTCCACACAAGGGCCCACCACCATTACAACATGGACGGCAGCACAGGTCAAACGCCTCATTCCCAATACACATCTCTAACATTTCAAAAAAGTCTGATACCTAATCTTAAAAGGATTTACAGCACGGAATACTTATGAAATACTCACTGAATACTTGGAAACTGTTGGTTTTTAGACATGAAATTACACGTCTGCGATCTTAATGTTGATTTCCATTCAAAGTCACAATAAACAGGCAACCTTGTGAGAACAGAATTGGAGTCTAAATGAATAAAACCAGCAATAAATTTGTGAAAACATACCTGTACTGCCACCCAGCTGGCATTAACTGAATGCTCTCCAAATGGCCCAAAACCTGCAAAACATTCCAGTTATTTAGATTACTTTGGTTCAACTTAGTGATATTTTACAGACGATGTGGCCTTTATTTCTCCTCAACAGAAGAAACATCAAGTTTTCATTTTGTTAAATTAAACCGTTTAAATTAAACCGTTGGGTTGTTTATTCAAGGAAACATAAAAGAAATACTGAAAGGAATGAAATGAACGCATGGGATGTTTGTCAAGATGGCAAGGCTTGAGTGACATCAGTCATTATCATAAGTGTCTTACAAGTTTATTCTAGGTGTGATAACGCAAGCCTAAATTCTAACTTTCACTTTCTCACTGCAGAGAAATGAAAAGCCCACCCAGTCCAGAGATGTGCAGTGGGCTGGTTTGTGAAATGATGTATGACTGGTTTTAGTCCTCGATGCCCCCCCCCCCGTTAATTTTTTTTTAAATCAATGTGTCGCCGGGGTCCCAGGGGACTCGGGGCTCAGTCTGTCTGATGGGATGGTGAAAAGGGGGAGAGCGGAGGGGTCGGCAGCTGCCAGCCAGCCCTCCATTGTGAGGCCCGATGTTCCCAGGCTACATACACATCTTTAACCGGGCTTTAAAACTGCGATCTTCAACAGGCCTTTGTGTCTGGCAAACAAGAAGTTACTGGCGATCTTCTACGGGCAAAAGTTAAAAACGTATCCCGCGAGGCAGTGTCTTCAAGTGATTGATATTAAAGTCGCAATGACTGTTTTGTTTTTGTTTTGTTTTTTAGTATTACTGTTTATACTGTTCACAAAAAAGGCCAATTTGATGCACCTCTGAAATACGCGAACCCCTAAAATTGTCAGACACAATAACAACATTTCAGGGACTGCTCATTTCAGTTGCAATTAGGACGATCAAATGAATAACGCGATCCACTTCTTAACAATTACAACTAGACAACAACGAAATACTTCCAACAGTTGTCAAGACATTCCTATTTCAAGGGGGAGCCTGCGATCCACATTGCAGTCGAGTAAAAACTTGACGCCATTTCCAGAGCTGTTATTTACAAGCTGCATTTCACACAACTTTCAGTCGTCTCGAACCGGTCTCTGACTGCCGACAGCACCGACTACAGAAAAGAGCGGCAAATAAATACAGAAGACTAACCTGTTACAACCACTGTTCGTTTGCTGTTGTCCATTTTTCCTCCTACTGCAGAGGATTGGTCGGTTTTCAAACTAAAGACTATCGGGAGCTGCGGAGCTGGCTGGCTGGGGTGGGTGCCTTTCCTCACAGCTGACTTGCTCTGGCTGAGCGGATGGAAGGAGGAAGGTCTGCTCCTATCTGCGCCCCCAACGTGACGTATGACGTACAAAGGACAGTTGCGGAGTAACGACGTCCGTTAACAACTACAGAATTTGAAGGGGAAAATGAATGGCTTTGTCTTCAGTGATTAAGGAGAACGTTGTCTTTGCTCTGTAAAAGATAAAAAATAAAAAGTTCCTGCCACAACTATCTTGTTGCAAGAAAAAAAAAGAAAACTTGCGCAACACCGCGTTCGTCCACACTGTCATTTTCCCAAGCTTATTTTCTATCAGTGAGATCCCACCTAGAAAATCTATAGTGCCAGCCATGGCAAGCCAATGCCACATCAAACTTTTTGTCAAGCTATAATATAATACTATAATTATACTATTATATTACTATACTGCAATTATACTACAATACTAAAATACTAAAATTATACTATATATGTTATAATTATACTACGATTATACTACCAACTACAATTCAGACTCGGTCAGTAAATATTTTGGCAAGCCGGCGTGGAAGAATGAGTCGAGAGGCAGAGATTTATTTTTAATCGCAACTCCAGTGCCCCATACACCGCACGACCCCGGGAGTGCTTTTATTTACCCACCAACCAGAACAGACAACAAAACGATGAACACCCCCCCCCCCCCCATGTCGCAACTGGCGATGACCGTCTAAGTCACAGTCCTAAAGTCAATCAGACAGTAACAGTCCTCTACCCAGTCAAGTCAAGTCAATTTTATTTGTATTGCCCAATATCATAAATTACAAATTTGCCTCAGGGGGCTTTACACACAATCCTGTCCTTGGACCCTCCGAACATGCAAAAATATAACACAATCAATAACAATCCCAACTCGAACATTAACAGTCCCATGAGTCCTTGCGCTCCCCCAGCCAGCTTCACCGACTGTGCGACCGCCTCTTCCGGTCGCTACATAGTCCCCACCTGAGGGGTCAGTCACCCTCGACAACCCCATCACAGTCCCCGAAAAGTCCAGAATGCCGCTGCTGGCAAACAGACCGCCCAAAGCAACGTGTGTCATAGGCCCTCTTCTGCTGCACTCTGGAGCCGGCCCGGGCCCGACAGGTGCAGGAGTCGTAGCAGTGCACGTGCAGCCCCACGTCTCGTCGGGAGGCAGGCCAGAGCCATGGACCACGTGCAGAACCCGAGGGCGGAGCACACGAGGCACCAATACGCCCATTTCACGCCGCGGCCATCTTGGGTTTTTAAAAAACCAAGTGGTGGGAACTTAGCCACGCCCCCTTCTTACTCAATCGGAAATCAATGCAGCCGGGGCCTGCAGCAAACATGGTTTGGACTACCAACCTCGAGCACCTACCGTCATTTACCACAATATGAAAACTAAGCTGGATCTTTTCTTTTTCGAGTTCTTTCTGACTCTCCTGTGCCAGTGAGGAGAGACACACACACAGGGCTGTATTCAAAGAAGCTGTTTAATCATGTAAGGTAGTAATGTAAATCCGCCACAGGGTGGCACTGTTACGCTGTATGTTCCCCTGGGAATGCCGCAAATGGCTTTGTTTCTCCCTCTTGCAACACTGTACCCCTAGTTCTTGTCCCGGGTAAAATGCCACGTTGGTCAAATGTTTTTGTTTCTTCTGCCGGAAGCTGTGAGTATGATGAGGCCAGCTGATAGATGAGAGATGAAGTGCAAGCGAGTCCCAATAAAGTGTTCAGGTCTCAGCCACGATCCCAAGCCTCCGCCTCCTTCCTTTTCCACGCAAACATCATACTACAACAAACACAACGCAGAGTCCCAGGGCGTGTAGGGAGACGACGGCCGAACGCAAAGTACGGGTTACATCATGGTGCCGTGACCCGGATCGTGGTGCTTCGAGATCCAAGGAGATACAGAGACTCGCGTCCTCGCCTTTGCTGCTGCATTGAACTGCGTTACCTTCAGTGACTGGACAGTGTGGTGGACTGAACTACTGTCATCGGCGCTGCAGCATTGGCAAGATACTCACCTCTTCAAATATCCTTTAAAGACTGTTGAAAGCTTGCTATATCCATTTGAGGACTTTTTATGATATTTCGATAAACTTAACTGTTATTTGAGTTGTGTAAAAGTGTGCTATGTGAGATCCTGCTATAGGAACACTGTGTTTAACATTAAGCTGATATCATTCATAATTTTTTTGGTTTTGGTTAAGGGTTGTGTATTGACCATCTGGTTTTGACTCAAGTTTAATGTGAGTTTTGAGTTGATAGTGATTATTGTTTTTTGATATATTTACTGGAAAAAAGGAGATTTTGCATACACAGCTAAACTTATTCTGTGGACACAGTGAATCATTAATAGTCATCTGTTTTGACACCAACAGTTACACCAGTCATAGTGATTTAGAAAAAAAATATATCAAAATGTTCAGTGACTATGCAGATTATCAGTCAAAGCAAGAAGGTGCCTCTGCTGCCAGACCGGGTTCCCAACTGCCCCCGATGCCCACAGCCAGCCACAACTGTGACTCTCCAGCCCAGACACAACCCCACCTTTCAAGCAAGGGCGTAACAACCACCAGTGCTGCAAATCAACAGCAATCAGTGAGGCCAAAGCTTAACAACTACTTCAATAGCCCCACCACCACCCAACAGCTGATCCTCCCTCAAGACCACCACAGCAGTCAGCGGCCCCCATACCCAGGACTAATTGCACCACTCACTCCACCACCCCCAATACTGTCACCTTACCCTATTCACTACTCCACTCCAGCTCATGCACCCACCTTGCCAGCCCCTAGAGCTCCAATGCAAGCACCCTCACTATGTTTTGACAGCAGCCCAGCCGCCAAACCAATCCACCGAAACAGCAGGCCAGACTACAGCCTGCCCAGTGCATCCCTTCCAGCTGTACAGATATTAGTGGAACCTAATCCCCCGGCCCAAGCCAGTGTGAACCAGCACACACACCCTTTGCCCATTCACAGCCTCTCATGCCCCACCTCCACAGAAATGCAAACTGTACAGCAGCCTACCATGACTCACCCAGACATCTCCCCTTACCAAAGCCCTGCTGCCGAGCCTAAACCCCAGGTCTACACTGGTCCTGCATATAATCTCCCTGTGCCCCAGGCCCTCATGCCAAGCTTTCAAATGCCACCAATGATAAACATTATGAGCTACCCCTCTTCTACTGGCCAGACCCTTCAAAGTTTGCAGCATGGATCAATCCCCCAGGTGCATATGTCACAGCCTGCTGCCCTCTACCCCCAAGAGGTGACCACCCCACTAGCAGTGCAACATGTAGCCCCTAACCACACAGCCCCTGCCTCAGACCCTCGAGCTGTCATGTACCACAACACACTCCCACAACACCCTCCACCACACCCATCCACCACCCCGCACATGCACCCACGTCCGTATGAGCCCCCAATGAATGCTCCCGTCAGAGCCGCAGCCAACACAACCCTTCCACCAGCTGCATATGGTGGGTTCATGCAAACTCATCAGGTAAAAAATGTCCAAATCTTCACTGGCAAGCCAGACAGCAAAATACTTGCAGAAGACTGGGTTCGTGATATGCAGTACCTTCTGGAGGCAATCGAGCTCCCCACACACCTCCGCTTTTCGACTGTTGTGCGACACCTGAGCGGTGAGGCCAGGAAGCTAGTCCTGAACCTACCCCCCCACGACCAGACTCCAGAGAAGGCGTTTGAGGAGCTCAGGGCTGAATACAGCGACACACAAGGCTCACTTGATCCACTAGCCGACTTCTATGAGCGCAGCCAGAGGTCCGGAGAGTCTGCCTGCTCTTATGCTATTGCTCTGGAGGCAACACTGAGAGCGGTAGAGGAAAGTCAGAGAGGGGGCAGGCAATTTCCTGATCGTGATAGTAAACTCACTCAACAGTTTCTAAGAGGGCTTATGGATGAGATGGTGTATGCAAGGATCGCACCAATGAAGCCCAGGCTTTTGAGTTTCCGGGAGCTGCAAGCAGAGCTTAGAAACCTTGCAAAAGAGACTCAGAAGTTCCAGTCACAACACAAGACAAAGAAAGCGCTCACCCAGGTGCAGGTCACATCAGAATGTGATACCAATATGAGGTCAGAGAGGTCAAAACACACTTCAGAGTGGACAGAGCTTAAAGATATGGTCAAGAAATTAGCTCCTAGCCAAGAAGAACAGATGACCAAGTTGGCTCACCTTGAGTTGAGAATTGCTGCACCTACCCCTGCACCAGCCCCTGCACCCCCACTAAGGCCCCAACCATCTCCCAGAACAGTTACTCAGGGCTCCAGTGTTGTTTGCCACCGGTGTGGGAAGCAAGGGCATATAGCCCGAGTATGTCGAGCGGTG
This sequence comes from Lampris incognitus, assembly GCF_029633865.1. NCBI lineage: Eukaryota > Metazoa > Chordata > Actinopteri > Lampriformes > Lampridae > Lampris > Lampris incognitus. The sequence goes on along the minus strand of NC_079213.1, from coordinate 84,538,497 downwards.
CTCCCAGATCCCAGTCCGCCCTGGACTCACCGACCCCAGGCTGCGACCTCCGCGGAGAGCACCACGCCCAACTCAATGCAGCATTTAAACGCCTAGAGCCTGTGGTAACTGGGGCAACCATGGGCAAGCAGCAAGACCCCCCACTGTAGGTGAGCGATACTGATGATGGAGTAGAGGACATTCCTATTGTGGGTCCCAGGAATGAGGGTGAGGTGGAAGTCAATGGATTAAAGTGCAGGGCTCTTATCGATTCCGGCTCTCAGGTAACCAGTATTACTCATGGATACTGGTGCAACCACCCTGACCTCCATGGACAGAAACTACGGCCCTCTAAAATACCCCTGGCAAGTGCAGCAGGTCAGGATGTGCCTTACTCTGGTGTCCTGCGCATTAAGTTGAAAGTGCTGGGGAAAGAGTTCCAGAGTGTGCCGGCTTTTGTTGTCCCTGACTCCGAGTATCGCTCCTCCGTCCCACTGCTTGTGGGAACTAATGTCGTCCATGCCGCCAGGAGGCACCTCCAAGCAACCTATGGGGAGCAATATCTTCAACGGGTGAAGGAAAGCCATCCAGAGTGGTACACAGCTTTACTGGAAACTGGCGACACTGAATATACAGGAGCAGACGACATGGTGGGCCCTGCTGTGTACACTGGCCGTAAAATACGCATCCCGGGAGGGAAAGAGATGGACTTAATGTGCAAAATCAAAGCTGGCCCACAAAGAAAGACATACACAGCGCTAATTGAAGGCCACGCCTCCATTCGGCTTCCCCAGGACCTTATGGTCGCCAAAGTTCTTGCAGATGTGAAGAAAGGCTGTGCTCCTGTCAGAGTGATGAACCTGTCCCAACAAACTGTCACAATCAAACCACACGCACAGCTGGCCAGCGCCTTCCTGGTGGACAGTGTTGTGGATTTTTCAGCCACGGAACAGGGTTGTCATCAAAATGAGGGGAACAAAGAGACATACCTGTGTCTGAACCAAGTTGTGAGCAGTGGTGGGGTGGACATAAGTGAAGCAGCAGTGGAGAATGAGCACCAGCGCGCCCTCCTAAAAGAGCTTGTGGAGAGGATTATGGGGGTGTTCTCACAGCACTCAATGGACTACGGCCACACAAAAACAGTGCAGCACGAAATCCCCCTGGTCGACTCAAAGCCCTTTCGACTCCTGTACCGCAAGATTCCCCCTTCACAGTGGCAGGATGTGAGGAAGTTGCTGACAGAAATGGAAACAGCAGGGGTTATCAGGCCTAGTAAGAGTCCATATGCTTCGCCAGTAGTGATTGTTACCAAGAAAGACGGATCACTAAGATTATGCATCAATTACCGAAGGCTTAACGCCTGCAGCACAAGAGATGCATTTCCACTGCCCAGAATAGAGGAGGCCCTGGAGGCTCTGGGTCAAGCAAAGTATTTCTCAACACTTGATCTCACATCTGGATACTGGCAGGTAGAGGTGGCGGAGCAGGAAAAACACAAAACAGCATTCAGCACTCCCATGGGGCTGTTTGAAGCCAACAGAATGCCTTTCGGCCTTCAAAACGCTCCGTACACCTTCCAGAGACTCATGACCTGCTGCTTTGGCGATCTGAACTCCACCCATCTCCTGATCTACCTTGATGATCTGATCATATTCTCTAAAACCTTTGATGAGCATCTGGAGAGGCTGCAGCTGGTGTTCGATCGACTGAAGGAGCATGGCTTGAAGTTGAAGCCTTCCAAATGTTAGCTTGTGAGAAAGGAGGTGCACTACTTGGGTCACCTGGTGTCTGCGGAGGGCATCAGGACAGACCCAGAGAAGATCAGCAGAGTCAAGGACTGGGCGAGGCCCACGAATCGTAAAGAGGTGCTTCAGTTCCTGGGATTCACCGGATATTACAGGCGGTTTGTGTGCAGTTACTCCACCGTAACCGTGCCCCTGTACCGCCTTACCGCTGGTGACCCTAGAAAGAAACGGAGAGGGGGGAAGAAGAGGTTAGTGCCTGACCCGCCCTTTGTCTGGACTGATGAGTGTGAGGAGGCTTTTCAGTCACTGAGGGAAAGATTGACAACTGCTCCAGTGTTAGGCTATCCAGACTACAGCCTACCCTTTCTGCTCCAGACTGACGCCTCGGGGGAGGGGCTTGGTGCTGTATTAGCCCAAGTTCAGGACGGAGTCGAGAGAGTCATAGCTTATGGCAGCAGAGGCTTGAGCCCAGCAGAGACGAGGTATCCTGCACACAAACTAGAGTTCCTCGCTCTGAAATGGGCAGTGACCGACAAGTTCTATGACCATCTATATGGGCGCAAGTTCTCAGTCCAGACAGACAATAACCCCCTCAAGTATGTCATGTCGTCTGCAAAATGGGTGGGTGTCTCGGCTGTCAGCATTTGATTTTGATGTGCAGTATCGAAGGGGACAGAATAATGCAAACGCTGATGCCCTCTCCCGGCTGTCTAACCAGGAGGTCACCCAAGTCCTGCAAACCTGCCCTCAGCTTGTATCAGCCAAAGTACAAAGGTGTGTAGTGGAACAATCTCCCCAACACCTGGAAAGCTCCGCTTCGGAGGGACCTGAGCATCAAGAACCTCTGTCACACACGCTCGGTGAATCCTATCAAGATGTAGGGATGGACTCTCTACCTGCATTGACAAAACAGGAGATTCGTGCAGGGCAAAAAGAGGATCCTGTAATCAGTCCTGTTTTGCACTTTAAAAGTGTGAACCAAAAACCGAGCCGCAGCGAGAGGATTGGTGGTGGCAGGCAGGTTTGCCTTCTCTTAAAAGAGTGGCGGAGGTTATTAGTAAGGGATGGAATAATGTATCGTCAGGTCCCAGACTGTCAAAGGGGAGTAGCAGCTGGTACTACCAGAGAGATTTCACACATCCGTCAAGACTGCACTTCATGATGACTCAGGGCATTTAGGGTTTGAGAGAACGCTGCAGATGATAAGGGAGAGATTTTACTGGCCTAAGATGTTCCAGGAAATCAAGGCTTGGTGTGAGCAGTGTGAAAGGTGCTGCCTCAGAAAGACTCCAACTGCAGGCCTCAGGGCTCCCCTGGTCAGTATTCACAGCAGCGCTCCTATGGAACTTGTGTGTGTAGACTTTCTGACTCTGGAGAAATCAAAGGGAGGCATAGAAAATGTGCTTATTGTTACTGACCACTTCTCCCGGTACGCCCAGGCCTATCCCACTAAAGACCAAAAAGCCTGTACAGTGGCGAAGGTACTGTGGAAGAACTTTTTCTGTCGGTTTGGATTCCCAGCAAAACTACATGCAGACCAGGGGCGTAATTTTGAAAGTGCTGTGGTGAAAGAGTTGTGTAAGTGTACTGGTGTCACTAAGACACACACAACCCCCTATCACCCCCAGGGTAACGGCACCACCGAAAGGTTCAACCGGACTCTCATGGACATGCTGGGGACACTAGAGCCTCACCTGAAACCCCACTGGCATGAGTATGTGGATGCAATGACACATGCGTATAACTGCACCAAACATGACTCTACTGGGTACACACCGTATTACCTAATGTTTGGTAGACATCCACGACTCCCAGTCGACCTGATTTTTGGGCTTTCTACCACCAAAGAGCCATGTGAGTATAGTGAATATGTCCAGACCCTGCATGACTGTCTGTCGGAAGCTTATACTCAGGCTAACCAGGCCTCACGACATGCAAAAGAGCAGCAGAAAAGGTACTATGATCAAAAGGCAAAGAGTCAAGGTTTCAGCCCAGGGGACAGAGTCTTGGTCAAAATATGTCATGTGGAGGGACGGCAGAAACTGGGAGACAGATGGGAGTCACGCCCATACATTGTGGTGAAGAAACAACCCAGTATACCTGTGTATGTGGTCCAAACAGAGGATGGTGAAAAAGAGAGAGTGGTTCACCGCAACCTTCTTACACAGTGTATGTTTCCTCCGGTGGAGCGGGCTGGTGCAGCAACAAGTGCAGGAGTTGAGTCTGACATGGGGGACTGGGAGGTGGATGGCATGGAGGTAATGGAGGAGGAAGCCGAAAAAGTGAGTCAAGGGGGGAAAGAGGACATAAATGTCAGCGACACCAACGCACTTGATGGCCCCAGCCTGAGGAGGAACCCACAGAGAACTCGACGTCCCCCAAAGAAACTGTCTTACGATTCACAGGTGGTGAGATCAAAAGGGGAACAGCAGAAGATAGAGAGGGGCTGGACATTGTGGCAGAGGGCCATAGCAGAGAGAGCAGCAGGGCACGTATAATCCACAAAAAATAAAAAATAAACTAGTTTTTATTAATGGTTTATTTACTTTGATTGCATTTACACATCTACATTTCATATGCAACTCATGGTATTAATACGTCACTTTCAGTGTGATCTGTTTTAATGTTTATGCTCATAAGTTTTATTTGTTTTGTTTTGTTTGGTCTGATGGCTGGGACGCCATCAATTAAAGAAGGGGTAGATGTAAGGTAGTAATGTAAATCCGCCACAGGGTGGCACTGTTACGCTGTATGTTCCCCTGGGAATGCCGCAAATGGCGATGTTTGTCCCTCTTGCAACACTGTACCCCTAGTTCTTGTCCCGGGCAAAATGCTACGTTGATCAAATGTTTTTATTTCTTCTGCCGGAAGCTGTGATTATGATGAGGCCAGCGGCCAGCTGATAGATGAGAGGTGAAGTGCAAGCGAGTGCCAATAAAGTGTCCAGGTCTCAGCCACGATCCCAAACCTCTGCCTCCTTCCTTTTCCACGCAAACATAATACTACAAAAAACACAACGCTGAGTCCCAGGGCGTGTAGGGAGACGACGGCCGAACGCAAAGTACGGGTTACAATCACAATAAAATAAATGATAAGATACATTTCATTTTTATACTGTACATTCAATATTTATACATTAGATTGTCCCATCTACAATATTTTCATTCTTTGCCCTTTAACTTTAACAAAACTGTTGGTTCATTTTAAACTAAAATATGTTCAGTCAACTGTCATTCTGTTGTAGCAATAAACTGGAACTCGCTACCAACTCAAATCATCAATTGTTTACTAAACTAAGATAGTGATTGCTCAACTCAAGGTGCAGGCTAAAAAATGGGACTGTACTGAAATTAAGTTAAATATGTTTCAATCTATCTAAGGTTTGTGTGCACTATTTTCTTGTCAGCTGAATTTAACAAAGGTTTAAAACAGTGGTCCCTGAAAATTTGTTAGGGGAGCACACATAGTCCACAGTTGGTTGACTGTTCCACTTAGTGAAAGGGGTATGGCTCCATCAAAAATGTGGTACTCCTTTATGCGTCTTATTGACCGTTCGACGTGTATTCTCAAGCCAGCAATACTCTGTGTGTCTGTGAGCTCATCACAGCTAAACTGTCCACTTGGGCCTAAAAATGCAGGGATGACAAGTTTTACATCTATTTCATCGAGCAGGTCTTTGAGAAGGAAGCCCTTATCGGCCATGACCTCATCACCTGACTCTAAGAGGTCCAGAACACCTGACCTCTTAGTTATCTCCTTATCAGAAATACATCCTGTGTATAGATTACTTACCAGGCTAACTGACCCTGAGAGAGTGATCCCAATTAGGGATTTCAGTGTAGTGTTACTTTTATAATGGGAGTATGTCATGGTGTTCAAAACCTGCGAACTAGCTGTCTCGATGCGGATCTCTGCGTAGTCTAGTATCACTCTTGTGTTTGGGTAGAATTCCCTGAATACTGGTGGCATTAGCTCGTCTACTGCTGCTCTACTAGGCCATATTGGGAGGGTCCCTAACATAAAGAGCAAATAGTTGGCCCACGTCATACAGTTCCTGCTGACTGTGGCCGGCGACACATTGAATCGTACAGATAAATCCAGAGCAAAAAAGCCCTGCCTCACATGGCACAAGAACAGGAAAAACTGATCAATCAGCAATAAATGCTCTGCATGGAAGCCAGACACAGAAATGTGTTCCCTGGTTATGGCTGTTCCTTTGCATTTGAGTCCATCGCACCATGGACTCTGCAGTAAGCTGTAGAGCTAGGAAGAGTGCTTTGAGGGTGTGGTAATCCTTAAAACCAGTGTAAAACCTGATCAGATTGGGCGCACACTGGAAGCGTTCTAGACCAAAACGCTCACTTTTCAGCTTTTTATTTTCGTTCTCCAGGAAAGCGATGCGTTTCTTTACTGCGTCAAGCTGGTCTTCCACAGAAAGGGGCTTCACGTCGTAGTCATGATCAGGTAGAGTCGCCCAAACCTCACTGGACACATGAGGATATGTCATACATGTGGGAAGCAATATAAACCCACACATTTTCCTGTTATCAAGATGATGTGTCAGAACAGAGCTATCCACTATTGAAATATTAGTGAATATATATATATATATATATATATATATATATATATATATATACACGTTATACAATGCAGTAATCTACATATTTGAAAAATTGTATTGTACTGACAGTAACAACTCACCCATCTCCCTCATGTTCCTCTTCATGTTCCTCTTCATCTTCCTCTTCATCTTCCTCCGCTATTAAGTCACCAATGCGACTACAAACAGGAGCTAACATTTTTCAACGTGAAACTTCTGTCTCCCTTATAATTTTTTAGTCAAAGTGAAACTGGTCACCCCAATATTATTTAACTGGCTGTACATGGTGCAACCTCTGCAGCTCAATGCACACAGTAACGTTAAATGTACATGCAACCTCTGCAGCTCAATGTATACAGTAGGCCTACATGTACATAATGTCTGTTGCAATAATAGCAGGAGGAGTAAACATTTAGCCATATGGCATCTTAATTTGTCAGTTGAAGTTAGGATGGTACACAGCAGTACGACATGTTGCTTCCAGCAGTGTTTTCAATGAAGTAAGAAGGGGGCGTGGCTAAGTTCCCACCGCTTGGTTTTTTTTAAACCCAAGATGGCCGCGGCGTGAAATGGGCGTATAGCTGCAAGAGGTCGTTCCCTCGTCCGGGAGCTTGCCACCTCCGGTACGCTTTTACCTCGGGCCCCAGCGCTGACACCACTGTCCACTCGGGGCGCGAGGGTATTTCTGGCTTGGTTGTTTTATGATGCAAGTTTTGTGATTATTTGCCCAACGGTTGTCCACTTTGGTCTATTTATGTGCTGACCCATGCCCTTTTGAAGTTCAATGGTAAATATTGTTGCGAATTAGTCAGGGGCAGTCAGTCGACTGGTTAACGTATTCGCCTACGGTGCGGGACAACCGGGTTCGCGTCCTGGCTGCGGCGGTTCCCAGCTGACCCCAGAATCTCTCTTCTGATACCAGTGTAGTGAATTCGGGGGGCAGCCGGGACGCGAACCCAGACCTCCCGCACCACGGGCAACTACATTAACCAGTCGACTAAAGGATCCGATCCGGGTTTGCGTCCTGGCTGCGGCGGTTCCCGGCTGCCCGCTGAATTCACTACAATGGTGTCAGAAGTGTGATGGTGAGAGACCGTGAGACCGTCGGAAGCGCGTACGCCCAGAAGCGTGAGGGAGCTGATATGCTGAACTGAAGCGTGGGGACACGCTTCCCGAAGGCTGGGACTCAAAACAGGCTGGGACTCAAAACGCAGACTCAGTCTCAGTTCACAAAAATCTGTCCTTTTAATAAGAATGAGGTCGGTACACAGGTGATCAGATAACAAGGCAACAGTGTCCAAATCGGCAGGTGAAAGGCAAGGTCAAAAAGGCAAAAAACAGTTCAGGAAACTATAGGGCCCAAGAAACTCACACAAGGAAAAAAATGCTGGAGCGCTGCAACAAGGAACAAGACGAACTGGCACAGAAGGAAGGGAACACTAAGACTATATACTCTGGAGGAGGGGAGACAATGAGACACAGGTGCAACACATTAGGGCAGGCTAGGTAATCACACAGGAGGGAGACACATGAGGGCAGGAAGTAAAGGACCTGAAACGAGACAAGAGGTGAGTATCAAAATAAAACAGGAAGTACAAGACAAAGAACACTGGGAGAAACAAAAAGATAACTTAACTATCCAGACGGGGCGTGACAGGGGTAGTGTAACGACCACGGATAACTAAACTCGCTAGCCCTTGGCTAACAGGTCGAACCCTTTAGTCGACTGGTTAACATAGTCGCAAATGGTGCGAGAGACCCGGGTTCGCGTCCTGGCTGCGGCGGTTCCCGGCTGACCCCCGAATTCGCTACATTGGTGTCAGAAGTGGGATTCGGGGGGCAGTTGGGAACCACCGCAGCCAGGACAAGAACCCTGTTCTCCTGCACCACAGGCGACTACGTTAACCAGTCGACTAGAGGGTCCGACCCATTAGCCAAGAGCTAGCGAGTCTAGTCATCCATGGTCGTTACACTATCCCCTCCTTTGGGAAGCAAGTCCCCGCACTTCAGCATATCAGCGCCCTCACGCCTCTGGGCGCACGTGCATCTGATGGCTTCACGGTCTCACCATCACACTTCTGACACTAATGGAGCGAATTCAGGGGCAGCCGGGAAGCGAACCCCAGTCTCCTGGACCACGGGCGACTGCGCTAACCAGTCAACGATGCTTTAGATTACTGGTTAGTGCAATCACCTGTGGTACGGGAGACCTGGGTTTTGATCCCGGCTGCGGCGGTTCCTGACTGCCCTCCAAATTAGCTACATTGGTGTTAGAAGTGGGATGTTGAGACCGTGAGGCCGTCGGAAGCACGTGCGCCCAGAGGCATGAGGGGACTGGTATGCTGAAGCGCGCGCTTCCTGAATGAGGGGGGTAGTGTAACGACCATAGATGTGTAGACTCGCTAGCCCTTGGTTGATGGGTCGGCGCCTTTAGTCGACAGGTTAACCTAGTCACCCTTGGTGCGGGAGACCAGGGTTCGCTTCCAGCGTTCCCGGCTGCCCCCGAATTCACTACATTGGTGTCAGAAGTGGGATGGTGAGACCGTGAGTCCATCAGAAGCGTCTGCGCCCAGAGGCGTGAAGAAGCTGGTATGCTGAAGCACGGGGAAGCGCTTCCCGTAGGAGAGGGATAGTGTAACGACCACGAATGACTAGGCTTGCTAGCCCTTAGCTAACGGGTCGGACCCTTAAGTCGGCTGGTTAACGTAGTCGCCCGTGGTGCGGGAGTTTGGTCATTATGCAACTGTATTGTTTATAAGGGTTGGGGATACCTGGAGTCAAGCAATCACTTAAATGAATGATGAAACGTATATCAATAGGCCCTTTTCACATGACGTCAGAGAACTTCCGTTCTGACACTTGCAGGGTATGCTAACTTCCGGACTGACTAAGGCGTTTACACAGTCGCTCACAAACCTGCCTGAAATACGGCTAGACGATGTACCACGGATTGCTGAAACATTTGCATTAACGAAACAGTCCAAACTCAACAAAGGCTACAAATTCTTCATCGAACGGTACCTATTTGATTATGAAGGTACGTATTTTTGTCTTTTCTAGCCAGACCTTAGTTAGCTACGTTAGCGAGGCAGCTAGCTAACATTAGTTGATATTATCAATCTGTTAGCTTTCTGTTTTGCAACTAGAAAGTCTTTAGGCTCTATTCTTGATTATGTTACTGTAGTACAGACCACAAACTCTTGTTGCAACTACTTTTCCATAATTCTGCTGTTAGTCTGGATTGTAAGATAAGTCCGTTGCTAACGTATTGATCATGGCTAAAGTGGCGCCTCTCCTCCCAAACATTGCAGTCTCTAATGTAGTAGATGATGAGGTGACAGTGAGGGGACGATGTCACAGGTCAATGAAGAAAAACGAGGATGCTCATTACCTTCAGGTTTCTACTTCTCTGGCATTATGATTAGGGAGTTAAGTTTTCTTTTTGTTGTGTTTTGCTGCGGTTGCAGCCTTTGCAGTATCCCACGAAGTTCCAGTGCACTGTAGTTCAGTGTGTTTCTCAGTCTGATGTCAATGAATTTTTGCAGCTAAATTCCAAAAGACAACTTGCATATCTAACCAAAATGGCCTAACGTGTAAGTAAAAAAAAGATGCACGTTTTAAAAATGTTCTTGTTTTTTTTAATGTAAAAGATATAGTTTGATTTCTATTTACAATCCATATATGGTGCCACACAGCTAATTGCATTAAAATGTTCTTGTTTCTTTAATGTAAAATATAGTTTGATTTCTATTTACAATACACATACAGTGCCACAAAGCTAATTGCATTAAAAAATGATTTTGTTTCTTTAATTTAAAAGATTCATTTCTATTTACAATACATATACAGTGCTACATATGGCCAATTGCAGTAATGAATTAGGCTCATCCAAGAAATGTGACTTGAAGGGTAGGGGAGGCTTCAGACTGGTTTATCCCCTTTGATATCAAGAGGTCCCTGGTAGTTTGACAATATGCAACAGATGACTCACAGCTGATTGACTGAACCTACCACAGAAAGAGGAACAGGCCCATCCCAAATATGGTACTACTTCACCCTGCGTATGGCCCTCTCTACTAAAATTCTCAGACGGGCAATAGCCTGGTTCTTCTTGGCGTCCTCCATGCTGAGCTGAGTAGATTTCTTCAGTGGAGGGATGATAAGTGTTGCCCCCACCTCTGACAACATCTTCTCGAGGCCACTGCGTCTGCACGCAAGGCCTCCTCTGTGTTGTCCCCTGGGACAGGCATCTCCTGAGAGTCATCCAGGACAGCAGCACCAAGACGCTTTCTTGCTCGCTTGTACACTGACTCCCGAGCTGTTGATGTACTTGATTGTCATGATACATGTTTGGCAATACATTTTCAGTCCCCGAAAATCACAAAATGTAACATAACATCACAAATGCTTGATATGGCAAACGTACTGTATTGTTAAACATACTATTAGCAGCAGTATTAACAGGTTTAACACTGTCCTCCTACCTTCCTACCTTCACCCCAATTATTCCACTGGAATCTAGACGACACTGCTCCTTGTTTAACTCGAATCCATCCACTAGCTGATGTATATACATCATCTGGGGCAAAGTGTTGACTACACACGTAGGTACTCCCACGAAGGATTTTAAAACTCGCCCCCTCATCTCTTCTGATCGCCCTCACCCAATGGGCACGTATTTCTGCGTCTGCAGGAAAATCATGGAAACTCAAATAGGGGGCATTTTGTTTGTTATCTGAAGAACACGGTGCACTGCAATAACATTTTCTTGATGATTGTGTAGAGGAGCTCAAGCAGGAGTCGTGACAACTTTCTCTTTCGGCTACACAACGTGCACCATTTATTCCTTCCACCATAACAACAACAAAAAAACCCGCGCAGCGCAAGTGTGTCACTGTAAACCCGAACCGAGGAAACAGCAGCTGTAAACTAACGTTCCTACTAGCTCAATAAGGGGAATTATGTAGCCCCATAACCACTACACACGTCCCCCCAGAATTCGCCTTAATACGAAAAGTCAGTGTGGCGAGGGGGGCGGATCTCTCTGCCCCAACGGCTCCGCTGAACAGGAGCTGGGGACTGGTTAACCGCAGGCAAAGCAGCAGAGTCCTCACAGCTGGACCGGGAAAAGGGAGGGGCTGGGGAAGCAGGGGGCGGCTCGCCGGGGGAGGGGGCAGAGCCGGGGGGCGCCCCCGCCGTGGGGGCAGGGCAAGACCAACAGGGCGGTCTAAGTCCAGGTGAGCAGGCTTGAGGCGGTCCACAGAAACCCGCTCCAGCCTGCTGTCAACCTCCACCACAAAGTGCTTATCCCCAGTGTCCCGTACCCGAAATGGGCCGTCGTAGGGTGGCTGCAGGGGACCGCGGTGCGCGTCGTGACGGATGAAAACATACTCCGTCGACCGCAGCTCCGTGGGGACATAGGACTGAGAGCCGCCATGCTGAGAAGTGGGGACCGGTGCAAAAGCCCTGGCTTCCTCCTGCAGCGCAGTCCGTTGGCATCTGGCGGACCAGGGAGCTGTGGCGGTGGGAAGGAAATCCCCCGGGACCCGAAGTGGCTGTCCGTAGACCAGTTAGGCGGATGAGGACTGGAGGTCCTCCTTGGGAGCCGTCCTGAGCCCAAGCATGACCCAAGGCAGTTTGTCGACCCAGCGGTCGTCCTTGAGGGTAGGCCGCAATGCGGCCTTCATCGAGCGATGGAACCTCTCGACCAATCCATTCGCCTGAGGGTAATATGCTGTGGTGCGATGGAGCCTCACCCCCAAACCCGCGGCGATCTCCTCCCAGAGCGCTGACGTGAATTGCGGCAATCGGTAATGCTGGTGTTAGCCAAAGCGGCCCGCACCTGAGCAGGCAGTTGTCGCAGAAATAGTTGTACAAAGAGGAAATCAGGTGTGTGCGCCGGTCCCAGCAGATTCAGTATTTTGTCCATGAGCTCGGATGGCTTGCTGTCACCCAAGCCTTGCAGAGAAAAGAGACGGTGGGCCCTCTCAGCGTCGGAAAGTTCAAAAATCTTCAAGAGGTGGTCTTTGAGCCCCTTGTATTTGTCTGCCGCCGGAGGATTTGTAAGGAGACTCACCACTCTAGTTGCAGTCGAACACCCGAGCGCCGATACCACGTAGTAGTATTTAGTAGCATCATCCGTTATTTTGCGTATAGCAAACTGCGCTTCCGCCTGGGCGAACCATGTCGTTGCCGATGACTCCCAGAACTCTGGCAATTTGAGAGAAACCGCGTTGATTTCGTCAACCATGTTCGTTCGAAAGATTGTCTCTGATAACTACCAAGAGACAAACGTCGGGGTCACCAGTGTAGAGGAGCTCAAGCAGGAGTCGTGACAACTTTGTCTTTCGGCTACACAACGTGCACCATTTATTCCTTCCATCATTACAACAACAAAAAAACCCGCGCAGCGGAAATGTGTCACTGTAAACCCGAACCGAGGAAACAGCAGCTGTAAACTAACGTTCCTACTAGCTCAATAAGGGGAATTATGTAGCCCCATAACCACTACAATTGCGCCATTCTTGTTGGATGGGGCCACTGTTGAGAGAGATGGACACGGAGACAGGAAAAAGCAAATGAATGATTCACATCAACATATGGAAACGGTTTAGCATTTAGCTCTGATTACAAGTCTATCTATCAAGCTATTCTACACAACAGCTATTCTACCAGTGTTGAAATAGGTGATTAGACATTAACTTAAAAAGTAAACGCTTAACACAACGCTTCAGTTAACTTGTTAGCTAACGTTATTAGCTAAAGTGTGAGCTAGTCAAGTTGCCGCTTGCTAGCTTAGCTAATTTCCCGACCATCTGAGGAAGTTACAGAATTATATATTGGAAATGACCAATAACGTTAGCAAGACAAAACGATTGTAAATAATGTAACGATCACGGATGAATAGGCTCGGTAGCCCTTGGTTAAGGAGTTAGACCCTTTAGTCGACTGGTTAACGTTGTCGCTTGCGGTGTGGGAGATACGGGTTTCTGTCCCGGCTGTGGCGGTGTCCGCGGCTGCCCCCGAATTAACTGCATTGGTGTCAGAAGTGGGATGTGAGACCGTGAGCTCATCGGAAGCGCGTGCGCCCAGAGGCGTGAGGGAATTGATATGCTGAAGCGCGGGGAAGCGCTTCGCAAAGGAGGGGGGGGTAGTGTAATGTGCACGGACAAGTTAGCGCTTGGCTAGCGGGTCGGACCCTTTAGTCGACTGGTTAACGTGCACGGATAAATAAGTGTAACGTACACGAATAAGTAGACACGTTAGCCGTTGGCTAACGGATCGGTCCCTTTAGTCGACTGGTTAACATTGTCGCCCGCGGTGTAGGAGATACGGGTTCGCGTCCCGGTTATGGCGCTGGTTCCTGGACTGCCACCTGAATTTGCTGCATTACGTAAACATGATTAGCTAGTCTTAACGTTACCTTTCGAAATTACTTCAGGTTGAGCATTCCTGCATTTTCAGAAGTCGTCGCTCGAGTCGTCTACGGCGAAATGAGTCGTCTACGGCGCAAACGGAAGTGAAGATAACCTGCTTCGCGGAAAGGCGGAAGTTAACTGACGTCATTGTGAAAAGGGCCTATAAACGTTGTATCCAGATTAACTGGTTCAACTTTCTTTGATATTCTTATGTGGATTATTGAGTATGCATAAAGACATAGAAAAGATATCAACAAGCTTTATATAACGTTTGGTAAGCTTAATCAAAAAGTGATTGACAGAAAATTTGGTAGCAATCGAACCTGTGGTTTAGGAGATGTCAAAAACATGTTTCAAAAAATTCGAAAAAGCAGAAAATCTAGCCAGGCGGACTTTAGTGGTTATTTGGGCAAATTTGTGGAGTGATGATAAATTGACGACTGTATCAAGTTTTATGTAAAAAAATTTTTTAACAAAACTTTATTTAAATCCAATTCAAAACATCACAAAGAGAACATCATATTGTAACGTGCATGACAAGCTAGCTGGCGGGTCTGACTCTAATCGAGCGGTTAGCGATGTCTCCTGCGGTGCGGACGATACGGGTTCGCTTCCCGGCCGCGGCAGTTCCTGTGGTTGCGTCGTCTCCCGAATTCCCTACAATATATACACACAAACATACAAACACATACATAAACCAATTAAGAACAGTACAGCAGGGGACATGAAGAAAAAACTAAATATATCCTCAAAACATCGTATATTTTCAAAGTTTGAAGGTCACAATGAACTTTTCTTTTCAGCTAAGTGTAACACATTCTTATATAATTCAAATTTCTTCAAGTGAAAATGGAAAAAGGCAGATAATTAAATATGCAAAGTAAACAATTAACAAGTATAAAGTATCTAAAAATGACAAACAATAACCTAAATAAGTCAATGAAACTTAATCAGAGGCTACAGAAAATATACTTAGCAAAAAAGTAAGGAAATTTGTGTTTGGTAGATTATTTCTTTGTTGTAACAATGCTTCTTGGCAATAAATCTTGTACCGTTGAAAAGCCTGTTTATTTCCCTTTTAAATGGCGCCACATTTGTAAGGAACATGCATTTGTGGGATGAGCAGCAGAGCTGAGTATGTGGGTTGCGCCCATGAAAAATTTGCCAAATCTTCTCTGCCAATACCAAACACCTTATTTTACTGTTGCTATTGACCCTTGTTTTGAGCTTCTGGTACCCCAGGTGCTGACAATCAGGTGCATGATATAAGATTTATTGACAAGAAACATTGTTACAACAAAGAAATAATCTACCAAACACAAATTTCCTTACTTTTAAGTTTAGTTCCTTATAATAGGACAGTGTGCGTTCACTTTTTTTTATTAAGTTTTATGTAAAGCGAACTTCCTGCGTATGAGTTGTGACGTTTTAAAATTTACCTTTAATTATAGCGCCCCTATCAAGTCGACTGGGGTCTTGTATTTCTTGGGCAGCACTTGGACCCTACTTCCACTCACGTTTCTATAATTTCTCACGGGAATTTGCGCAAACATTTCTGAAGAGAAGAACAATAGTAGTAGTAGATTTCTTAAGAAGAGAAAAAATAAACCAGCACAAAAACAACCCAAACTGCTCAAAATCGCACTAAGTGAACACAGTTTGTGGTTTAGGTGCCCAAGCTCGCGTCGCATGCGGAACCATGTTTGGACAGTATATAAACCTCAGTAGAAGCGGAAGACTTTATTTTCGTACCACGCCGGTAGTGGAGGTAACTTTGCGTGCAACAGCTCCAAGGAAAAACTTAGGCGCAGTAAGATAAAATAATTATCATCATGGTGAGTACTTTACGTCGTTCTGATATAATACATTTTGGGGAAAATAAATGCTTGCATTACTAATATGCTGGCTAGCGCTCCATTTAACTTAGTAGCATCGAACACTTGGCTTCATCGTTCACGATAAAGGTGGATGCTAACTTTAGCTTAAAAAGCTATCGCAAACATGAATTATATTAACGCGAGTTTGATAAAATTGCGGCGATATGTTACTGGCGCTCGCCAGAAATGCTCAACAAATGTTTTGCAGTTACTGACTATCGTGATTTTAGAATTACCCGACCTATTCTTTATAGACGATAGCAAAGATGACGGTGTGATGGCTGCTAGGTTACTTGCAGCTAAGTTTGCCCACGAATTACGCCGATAACGACGAAGTTAAATTTTATTTGTGAAATGTTTCTCCGCAATTTGCAGCTCCCTCTCTCTTTGCTGAAGACGGCTCAGAACCACCCAATGGTAAGGAGAACCAAAGCCTCCTTTCTCCTCACGTGAGCCTTAGTAGGGTTTTTTGTCAAGATTGTGACAATCTTGTGAAAGATTGAATGACAGATTCAAGGATAATCGCGGCTGGGTTTCATTAAAGTGGCTTCTGGTTTTGAATCAGGAAAAACTAGTGATTGCATCCAAATTGTTTACTTTCTAGCTCTGGGAGGGAAAACGTGGATTCACAGTTTTATGAATCACGGTGGACATGATATAAGGAGATTGCCTAGTTTAATTATCAAGTTTACTAGCTCTGTGCTGCAATATTTAAATCTAATTATGCAGCTTCGTTCTGATTGTCCAGACAGCTGCCACTAAATGAAGAAAAAACTTGCATGTTTAGAGCCAAAAATATTCTTGAGAAAATGTTAGAAAAAGATGCATGGATCCCAGTGCTGGTAGTTCTCTCACCATCACTCCGTTCCCACCAGTTCTGATTCAGTTTGAAACTGGTTGCTTCAGTGTGTTTGTCTCATAGATGATAATTGTGATATCTGATAATTTACTAATTCTACAACAAAATGACAGAAGTTATATGCTTTGTGTTGGTGCCAATCATTGTCAAAAACCGACAAGAACCAAATTGTGACAGGGCTACCTTTACTAAGTCAGTAGGACCCACATGGTCCAATTATTGTTTTATTTGAGATTCCATATGTTCTGGTATTGTGTTCCTATAACTTTTAAAGTAAAATGCCACAAGTCTGGATCCTTGTTTTTTCTTAGCTGGTGGAGTTGAAGAATGGCGAGACATACAATGGTCACCTGGTTAGCTGCGACAACTGGATGAACATCAACCTGAGAGAGGTCATTTGCACGTCAAGGGTAAGACTGCTCTCACTTGACCTCAGCATCCCTCTGGTGTCTGTTCCCGATCCCTCCCAGGAGTTGTTAGGTTGAATTTATTAGTGGTGCTTCTGTGATGGTTACTTCAGATTGGGATGAAAATTGAACAACTTGGTGGCTAAGATTTTTTTCAGGAGGGAGCTCATCATACAATAGAAAGTTGTAGTCAACTTTTGATCTTTTATGATGATGACACTCCTGTTCTTTGGCAAAGGACCGTAACCTAAGGTTGTTTCTACTGGAGCGGCACAATGACTATCGGTATTCTAGTTCGACTCATAAATGTATGGAAATGTATTAATTTGAAGCAAAGTGGGTGTGAAGCTCAGGTTCACCAAACCCACTCTGTGTAAGTAGCAGGGATGGGCAACGTGATCCAGAATGGGCCGGTGTGGGTGAAGGTCTTGGTTCCAACCAAGCAGTTACACATGTGATTCTATTAGTCAACCAATAGGCTTTACTGAGGACCTTGATTTGTAGACTCAGGTGTGCAACTGCTTGTTTGGAACAAAGACCTGCACCCACACCGGCCCTTTCTGGTTCATGTTGCCCATCCCTGGGATGATAACTAGTTGGCATACATAAAACAATCCTTTGTATTTAACTTTCATAGAAAGCAACTTTCAGGCCAGGAAATCGGGCTTCCTTTTGTCCTCAAAATGGGCTGAACCCCAGCCATGTTTCCCTTACAGTTCTACTGGTAAAAGGTAGCATGGAGTGCGCAGAAATGTCCAGTAGTTAGTCAGAAGGTTATACAAGTCACTTGACTGTTGAATTAAAAAAAGAAATGATGCACTCTGTTCTAGAGCTCAGAAAGGACATCTTATTATGCATTGAAGACATCTGTTGTGTGCTGGACAATGTTCTTATATCCTTTTGAAATGTGAAATTACTGAAGATAATATTTATAGAATTTGGACTTTAGAAGCTATTTTAATGAAGTAAATGTGAAGTAAACCTACATGAAATGAGACTTGGGGTGCACACAAATTGCATGATAAAGTAAAACATCTGTGTAGTAGCCAAGAGTTTTGAGAATAATCATGCCTCAGAATAATGTATCCTCTGTAAAGAGTGCAAAATGCAATCTGACAATTTCAGGTAAATGTAAATTTCGTAGGTGAGCATAAAACAAACCTATTCAGGTTCGTGTAATACTTAAACCAAGAGTGTACTTCTGTCTATGTTGTTGACATATTAATCTATTGTATAGCGCTTAGTTATATTACTGTTAAAGTCTTGATTAGTTTCTGCAGAAAGCCACAGGAGGGACCCAGTGATGAGGAATTAATTGGTAGATTGACATTGTGCTGACTTGGCCTCTCCCTGCTGCTATGCAGGATGGAGATAAATTCTGGAGGATGCCTGAATGCTACATCAGGGGAAGCACCATCAAGTATCTGCGAATCCCTGATGAGATAATCGATATGGTGAAGGAGGAGGTAGTGTCGAAGGGACGAGGCCGTGGGGGCATGCAGCAGAATAAACAGCAGGGCAAGGGCCGAGGAGGTGGAGTCGGTAGAGGTGAGATCAGCAGGGCCCTGTCATGGACTTCTCCCTCTACCTGCTTGTCAATGGGCTGAAGTCTTTTTTTTTTTTCCTCTTATTTCACCTGTATATAGTCAATCCTTGTGTGTAGATCTGAAGATTGTTGGGTTATTTTATATTAAGTACACTGTGAGCCATGAAACCGGAGTGAAATTCCATGTGTGACCAAACCTACATGGCCAATAAACTTTAATTTGAAACTTGTGTTATTTCTCAAAACAAAAATTACTTATTGCTCATTTCAAAAGTAATCTGTTTCATCACTCCATTGCTTTTGTTAGAATAATCAGGGTAATCACACAGCTCAAAGTGCTGTCACAAGATTTCTTTTGTTAATTTACTTGAATATTGAGTCTGAACATGACCAAACGCATGACCTGAGAGGAAATATCAATCCTTATTACACATCCATTAAGAAGCTGCAGTACAATATTAATTGTACATAACCAATTAAAATAAACGGGTTTGATTTGGCCTCAGAACCTGACCACTCCATGATCGAGTTCACCAATTAAGCTATTGTGTTGAGCACCATTCTGTCCGTGTGGTGCATACCGGGTCTTTTTTTATATATATAAATATATTTCTGATTTCTCCCAATTTAGTGGCCAATCGATCCCATTTTAGTTCAAACACCCACCCTCGTACTGCATGCATTCGCCAACTGCATCTCTCCGGCCACCAGTCTCGAAGGCGACGCCTCCCCACTTTCGTGACAAGGCAAATCCAGGCCGAACCACTGCTTTTTCCGACACACAGAGACACATTCATGTGACAAACACAAGCCAACTCTGCCCCCCTTCCGAAGACAGCGTTGCCAATTATTGCTGCTTCGTCGAGTCCGGCCATAGTTGGATCTGACGAGACCGGGGCGCGAACCCCAGTCCCCAGTGGGCAACTGCATCGACACAAAGCCAATGCTTAGACTGCTACACCACTGCGGAGTACCGGGTCTTCTTATACTCGGTGCACAACCAATTTCATGTGTTGTGCTAACCAAACAAAGGAATCCTACTGTTGTATTTTACAAGGCTGTTTGCTAGGGTTTGCATTTCTAGATATCAAGTCTAAGATATGATGATGCCAAACAAGACATGTCAACATATATATGGTTAAGCATGCAACAAATATGTCCATTCAATGTTTTGTTCTCTCCGTGCCGGTGTAGGTTTATTTGGCGGTCGTGGCAGAGGCATGCCTGGTGCAGGCCGTGGGCAGCAGCAGCAGCAGCAGCAACAGCAGCAGCAGCAGCAGGACAAGAAGCCTGGCAAACCCCAAGGAATGAAGAACCAGCACTAACAACCCACACGCCGCTCTGTCACTGTTAACAGATCAGCATCCTTGGAGACGAAAAACATCTTCAGAGGAACAGAGGTCAAACGAACTCTGTAATGTTTTTAATCATCCTCATCCCATTGCAGATTCATATTGAGAGGGCAAGATGTGTATTTTAAAGGCACTGGATTATTTCTTTCCTTAACTAGTCCAAGTGTTTTCTACCAACACTTTAGTTAACAGTGGCCTTATTCCAATTTATTCACCTGTGTTAAAACCTATGGAAAAGTACAATGTGTATGAATTTAACTTTGCATTTCTTCCACAAATGCATATACTTAGTATAGTGTAACGTCCAGTACAGAAGTCCAAGAGTTTGTTTGTTTTTTTGTTTTTGTTTTTTTTGTCCCTCTGTTTTGTTTTTAAACCTTTTTCAGTTGAACTGTGTATTGGAGCTTTTGATCAAATAGTTTAACAGTGGTATTGTTTGCAGTACTCCTCTGTAGGCTGGAATAAGGTTACAAGAAAGCGATACTGTATTCAGTTTGCTCATTTTGGTTTTCCACTAGTGGGTCATTTTCATCTTGAAGGATTTCTGCTTCACCCCAATTTTTTTTTTATTTAAACTTGGTCTTTGTCTGTGAATCACTGTATATTGGCTTGTGGTTTGTTTGTTTACTGTGGGACACAGTAAGTTGTTGGCAGGTCAGATAAGAGGCCATTATGCTGGGCCGGGAGCGCATTTTAAGTCCCTGAGGATTGAACACTTTTGTTAATGGGTTTGTACAATGACACTGATTAAGACATTTTTCATGAATTTGAAAATGGATGTGCCCAACATGGTTAATGTTGGTGGGTTTCATTTTATTTTTTGTAACAAAACAAGGTTGTAATTTATTTACAAGAAAATTGAAATAAAAAGGCTTTTGTTAAAGTGTCTCCCCATTTGATTATGATATGAATTTGAGTCCGGACCTTTTTCACGCCAGGTAGATTGGCATCTTCTATGCTTCCCTGTCCCCATGGGTATAAAGTGAAGGAATTAATTCAAGACCGATTACACAGGAGTTTGACACCAAGACTGACTTTATTTAAGTTAAGGGCAGGGGATAAAATTCACTACATGGCAAGTACGAGAACATCATCTCATTCCAAATCCATGGGCATTAATATTGTTGCGAATTCGGGGGATAACGCAACCTCAGGAACTCCCGCGGCCGGGAAGCGAACCCGTATATCGCCCGCACCGCAGGAGACATCGCTAACCGCTCGACTAAAGGGTCAGACCTGCCAGCCAGCGGCCAGCGTGTCTGCTATTCCATGCACGTTACAATATATGGAGTTGGTGCTCCCTTCGCTCCTATAACAGCTTCCACTCTTCCAGGAAGGCTTTCCACTAGATTTTGAACATGGCTGCAGGGATTCGCTCCCATTCAGCCATAAAAGCATTAGTGAGGTCGGGCACAGATGTTGGGGAGATGGTTTGGCTCACAGTCGGTGTCCCAATTCATCCAAAAGGTGTTGGATGGGAACTTTCGGTCATGGCGCTGTGCTGAGCGGACGTGTGTCAGAGCTACGCGGAAAAAGTTTAGGGAATAACGCAGCTAAATAACCTATACAGGATCTGTCAACAGTCACAACTTTTTGTTTAAAGTAGCTGTTCAAATGGCACAGAAACCGTCAGCAAAGGCCAAAAAAAATCTACGAAATCAGACACCATGTGCGACCCAGTGCAGCAAACTAGCACCAACGCTATTGAAGACGATGCGGCTGTGGCAGCTAGCCCAAGCCAGATCCTTAACTCTATTCATATGTAAAGTAGTAATGTAAATCCGCCACAGGGTGGCACTGTTACGCTGTATGTTCCCCTGGGAATGCCGCAAATGGCGATGTTTGTCCCTTTTGTAACACCGTACCCCTAGTTCTTGTCCCGGGCGAAAGGCTACGTTGATCAAATGTTTTTTTGTTTCTTCTGCCGGAAGGTGAGCAGTGTTACTGGCGGTCTGCATTATCATAAAATTATTGATTTATATCGCACATATTGTCTAACTGTTTATTCTGTGGTGTTAATAGACAAGTTTGCTTATAACCTAGTTAAAGTTTGATGTCGAACATTGTATTTGGCAAGAGAAATGTGACAAAAAGTGTTGGCTAGCTTGTTGAGCATTAGCATGACATATAACGCAGGATGCAGTATTATTTGAGCAGATTATCCATGGTTTTTTGTTTAATTTTATGGGTAATAAGTGCTTATTTAATTTATAATGGATGACATTTGCTTTGGTTTTGCCGTAAGGTAGCATTTTGATATGAGATGTGTTTATTTGCACATTTGCACTTTTTATTTTAATTTTATTGAGAAAGAAAAATGTTTTGTTGTTTCTTCTGCCGGAAGCTGTGAGTATGATGAGGCCAGCGGCCAGCTGATTGATGAGAGGTGAAGTGTAAGCGAGTGCCAATAAAATGTCCAGGTCTCAGCCACGATCCCAAGCCTCCGCCTCCTTCCTTTTCCACGCAAACATCATACTACAACAAACACAACGCAGAGTCCCAGGGCGTGTAGGGAGACGACGGCCGAACGCAAAGTGCGGGTTAGACATACAATGGAGAAAGATTTCGCATCGAGGTTTGATGGCCTATTTAACGCTATACGGAGCGTACAGGGCGAACTAAAGGCGGTTACGGTGCGGGTATGCGGGTGACGTCACAGACGCGGAACTCAGCGGTAATGCGGCACGGAGTGGCAAAAAGAATGAGTGGCAGTGTTAACGTCCAACTTGAATACAGCGAAAATGCATCTAAAGGGAAAGAGCTGTTGTGCGATAGACTGCACTAATAGATTTCACAAGAAACCGAAGTTATCTTTTTACAGACTACCGAAAGATAAGGTAAAGAGAAACAAACGGATCGCTGCAATTCGCAGAAACAACTGGAATCCAGGCACCGAATCGTGGATTTGCGGTTCCCATTTTGTGTCAGGTAGGCTGTTTTGGAGTTTTGGGTAATGTTAAATGGTAAAATCATAAAGTCATATACTGTATTAACTACTCAATTAAATGTTTAGCATCTTTCTTAACTTTTTGTCAGCATATATATATATATATATGTATATATATATATATATATTATAAATTTACTGTCACAGCCTCTCGCCCTTGACATCAAAGCGTTCGCCCCTGACACCTGCTGACCCCCCCCCCCCCATCACAGCCTCTCTCCCTTGACTTCAAAGCAATCAGCCTCTCGCCCTTGACATCAAAGCGTTCGCCCCTGACACCAGCTGGCCATCAAAGCAGTCAGCCGCTCTCCCTCGACATCAAAGTGATCATCACCCTTAAAAAGCCTCCAATGTGGTCCAGTCTTCGCTGGAACGTCGCCTTTCATGGACTTCTGCCTGCCTGCCTACCTGCCTGCCTGCCTGCCTACCTGCCACTGAGCCGACTCCTGCTCTACCCCTGAGATCGGTTACTTCAATAAGACTTGATTCTTCCCTTACCTGGTTGTCCCGTCTGCTTTTGGGTTCTTTCCTGATACGTGACAGTACGTTCCAGCCACTATGGACCCAGCAGACCATTCCACCACAGACCTGGCCACGGTCTGCCAGGCTGTAGCCAACCAGGAATCGGTCCACGGCCAGCACAGCCAGGCGCTACAGGAGATGGCTGACGCCCTCCGTGAGCTCGGCTCAAAGATCTCCGGAATCCAGACCCAACTTAGTGCCTCCGCTAGCCCGGGATCCGCCCCTCCAGCTCCGCCGCCCCCAGCGCCATCAACTTCGGCTAAGGAATCATGGGTTGCCCAGCCCGATAAGTATGATGGAGATTTTGGACTTTGTCGCCCTTTTTTGATGCAGTGTGAGATTGTGTTTAACCAGCAGCCCCAGTCATATTCCACGGATGGAGCCAAAGTCGCTTACATCGTGGGTCTTCTCCGGGGAAGCGCCCTGGATTGGGCTACAGCGGTGTGGGAGATGCGGGCCTCCATTTCCTCATCCTACGCTGAGTTCACCACTGCTTTTCGCCAGGTTTTTGATCATCCCGTGCGGGGAAAGGACGCGTCAAAAAGACTGATCTCTCTCCGCCAGGGTTCCCGCAGCGTCGCTGACTACTCAGTTGAGTTCCGTACGCTATCAGCGGAGAGCGGATGGAACAACGAGTCCCTCCTGGCCGGCTTTTCCAACGGTCTCGGCGAATCCATAAAGGACGAATTGGTTTCCTACCCCGAGCCTGGAGGGTTGGAGGAATTGGTTACCCTGGCCATTCGTGTGGACAACCGTCTCAGGGAGCGGAGGCGAGAGAGGACGCGCCGCTTTCCTGGTCACAACCACTTACCACGGGCCACACCTCCGAACTCTGGGGGCCGAGCTCGCTCGCCTGAGGCTGACGTCCTCCGAGAAAGCCCGAGGCGTGACTCTTCCCCAGCTTCGGAGCCGACGCAACTCGGCCGCTTCCGGCTCAACCCGGAGGAGCGTCAACGCCGCATCACCGAGAACAGCTGCTTGTATTGTGGTCAGCCTGGTCACTTTCTCGCCTCCTGCCCTCACCGTCCGTCAAAACTAGCAGGCTCACGAGGGAGGGGGAGGATCCTCGTGAGCCCAACTGTCTGCCCTCTGTCTCCTCGTCCACGTACCCAGTTGCAAGCTACCATCAGTTTTAAAGGTAAGTCCACTAAACTTTTGGCTTTAATTGACTCTGGAGCTGATGAAAGCTTTTTGGATGCAAGTGTTGTGAAGCAGTTAGGTCTTGCCACTGTGAGTCTGGACCAGCCTCCTGAAGCTAATGCCCTGGATGGACGTCTCCTGGCCCGGATAACCTCTAAGACTGAGCCTGTGCACCTCCTGTTGTCGGGAAACCATCAAGAGGAGTTAAGTTTTTTTGGTATCAATTCTCCATTTGCTCCCATTATACTTGGTCATCCTTGGTTGGTTAAGCATAGTCCCCATATTGATTGGTCATCGGCCAGAATTTTAAGTTGGAGTCCCGTCTGTCATGCCTTATGCCTCCAGTCTGCTCTGCCTCAGTCTGTCCCCTGTCGGGTGTCAAGCCCTGGCTCCAGGAATGCCAAGCCCGATGCTCTGTCTCGTGTGCATGGGAAGGAGTCTGAGCCCAGGCTCCAACCTGACACCATCGTTCCCTCTACCTGTGTGGTTGCAGCTGTGGCTGCGGCTGCGGCTGTCACCTGGAACATTGAAAGGGAGGTCATGGCAGCACAACAGACTCAGCCTGACCCAGGTAACGGTCCCCCTGGGTGCTTGTTTGTTCCAATCTAGTGTGTTGCAGTGGGCTCACTCTTCCAAACTTACCTGCCATCCTGAAGTAACCCGTACCCTAGCCTTCCTCCACAGGCGGTTCTGGTGGCCTTCCATGACGGAGGATACTGGGTCTTTTGTTTCCACCTGTCCTGTTTGTGCCCAGAATAAGCCCTCCACCCGGGCCAGTGCCGGTCTGCTACGCCCCCTGCCTGTTCCACACCATTCCTGGTCGCATCTGTCCTTGGATTTCGTCTCTGGTCTGCCCGCCTCCGACGGTAACACCGTTGTACTGACTGTCGTTGATCGCTTCAGTAAATTTGCTCACTTTTTGCCCTTGTCTAAACTGCCTTCGGCCCGAGAGACTGCGGATCTGCTGGTCAGGGAGGTTTTCCGGGTCCACGGTCTTCTCCGTGATATAGTGTCTGACCGTGGCCCCCAGTTCACTTCTGCTGTCTGGAAGGCTTTCTGCTCTGCCATCGGTGCCACCGTCAGCCTGTCATCGGGGTTCCATCCTCAGACCAACGGCCAGGCCGAGAGGGCCAACCAGGCATTGGAGACTGTCCTCCGCTGTCTGGTGTCTGCCAACCCATCCTCTTGGTCCTCACAACTCCCCTGGGTAAAATATGCCCATAACACCCTGCCATCGTCTGCTACTGGGTTGTCCCCTTTTCAATGCCTTTACGGCTATCAGCCTCCTCTTTTTCCTTCTCAAGAGGTAGACATTCCGGTTCCGTCTGTCCAGGCCCATGTCCGTCGGTGCCGTCGGACCTGGCAGCGAGCCCGTGCCGCACTGCTCAGGACCTCCGGCCGTTACCAGTGCTTGGCGGATCGTCATCGCACCCCTGCTCCGGACTACTCCCCCGGTGACCAGGTATGGCTCTCTACCAAGGATCTACCCTTGAAATCGGATGCTAAGAAACTGTCCCCCAGGTATATTGGTCCCTTTCCCATTGTCAAAGTCATTAACCCCTCTGTGGTCCGTCTGAAGCTGCCCCGCACTCTCCGGGTTCACCCTTCCTTCCATGTGTCCTGCCTCAAACCTGTCTCTACCGGCCCTCTAGTTCCTCCAGTCCCCCGCCCCCACCTCCTCGTATGATCAACGATCACCCGGCTTACACCATTCGCCGTCTCCTGGACTCTCATCGCCGCAGTCGCGGCCTGCAGTATCTCGTGGACTGGGAGGGATATGGCCCGGAGGAGAGGTGTTGGGTCCCTCGTCACCTGGTCCTGGAAGCGAACCTCATCCGGGACTTCCACAGGACGCACCCTGACGGGTCTGGTAGGTCGCCCGGTGGCACCCCTTGGAGGGGGGGTACCGTCACAGCCTCTCGCCCTTGACATCAAAGCGTTCGCTGTCACAGCCTCTCGCCCTTGACATCAAAGTGTTCAACCCTGACACCTGCTGACCCCCCCCCTGTCACAGCCTCTCTCCCTTGACTTCAAAGCAATCAGCCTCTCGCCCTTGACATCAAAGCGTTCGCCCCTGACACCAGCTGGCCATCAAAGCAGTCAGCTGCTCTCCCTTGACGTCAAAGCGATCATCACCCTTAAAAAGCCTCCACTGTGGTCCAGTCTTCGCTGGAACGTCGCCTTTCATGGACTTCTGCCTGCCTGCCTGCCTGCCTGCCTGCCTGCCTACCTGCCACTGAGCCGACTCCTGCTCTACCCCTGAGATCGGTTACTTCAATAAAGACTTGATTCTTCCCTTACCTGGTTGTCCCGTCTGCTTTTGGGTTCTTTCCTGATACGTGACATCTACTTTTCCCCCTTATCCCACCCGATTAACCCAATGGCATATAGCCGGAACTCTTGTCGAATAACTCCCCTGGCTCACGTTTCCACAGGAAGGAGATAGTCGTAACACCAGCTTCCTTCAAACTCGTGTCGGCTGCTCTCGCCATTTTACACGCTGAAGCCTCGCATGGATTGCATTACCCTCAGGCCGCGAAGGAGATGTAGGGAGAATGCTTTCGGTTGCTTGGCTGCTGCAGGCGCCCGGCTGGGCCAGAAGGGTCGCTGGAGAACGACGTGTCCCCGAACACTACACCGATCTACATACACTATCCCTCGGGTAAGGGTGGCCTAATGAATGCCTTACCCCGTGGACGCTCCGGCCGTGACCGGTTACGGCGAGTCTGGGATACGAACCTCCCAGCCACATGACGAGCGGACTGCAAGAACGGTGGGTTATTCCGCTCAGCCATCAGAGCGGCCTGCATATTTGTTAAAAAAAAAAAACGTCCTTGTGTTGTGTTCTACAAACAAAGGGGGGAATGGTTGGCTTAACGTCACAGTTTTCACAGTTGTAACTTAATAAAATAAAATAAATATTTGTACAAACTTGTCTGTGATGTACCTGTTGAGTTTCCGTAGCTATGACGTACGATTTCGTAAAGTGTACGGAGTTATTACAGTATATTAAAGATTTTAATTTACTTGATGTGTGGCGGAGAGAATATCCTGATCAGCTAACCTTCTCGTGTTATTCCAGTACTTGTCAGACATTCTCCAGAATTGATTACTATTTGGTCTCTGCAACTTTACTATCTACAATTACACATTGCTGGTATGATAGCATAATAAACCCAATATCCGCCCATAATAATTGGGCGGATATTGGGTTGGAGCGTTGTGTGTCATGCCAACTGCCTTCGCTGCGCTCTCTCTCCATCCAGTGGCCCCAGTCCCGTGCTCTCTCCCCCGGATCTCACTGGTGTACCCTCTCTATCACGATTTAGCTCTCGTGTTTAGCAAAGACAGTGCACTTTCACTTCCCCTTCACTGTCCCTATGATTGCACCATAGACCTCCTTCCCAGGGCCGCCCTTCCCATCGGTAGGAGTCTGTGAAATTATATCGCAGAGTCCCTGGTCTCAGGAAGGCCCTCATTGCCCCGGTTGCAGCTGGCTTCTTTTTTATGGCGAAGAATGATGGCAGCCTGAGTGAGGCCCTGTATAGATTATCATCAGTTAAATGACATCACTGTTAAAAATAAGTATCCACTTCCCCTTAAGAGTTCCACTTTCGAGCCACTCACTCATGCTACAGTGTTCACGAAGTTAGACCTACGCAGTGCGTACCATTTGGTGCATATTCGGGAGGATGACGAATAGAAGACAGCCTTCAACACGCACCTAGTGCATGAGTACCTCATCATGCCCTTTGGCCTCACCAACGCTGCGGCCGTCTTCCAAGCGCTGGTCAACGACATGTTGTGGGACATGCTTAACACATTTGTGGTGGTGTACCTGGACGACATCCTCGTGTTCTCCAGGACAGGAGGAACACCACCAGCATGTCCGCCTGGTCCTCTAACGCCTGCTGGAGAACAGGCTGTCCGTGAAGGCCGAGAAGTGCGTGTTCCACTCCACCTCCATGGAATTTCTCGGCCACATTGTGGAGAAGGGGCACACCCACACCGACCCCAAGAAGATCCGAGCGGTGGAGGAGTGGGCGCGGCCTACCGACAGGACGCAACTCTGGCGCTTCCTAGGGTCTGCCAATTTTTTATCGGTGCTTCATCAGGGGGTTCTGCCGAGTGGCCGCCCCCCCTCACTGCACTAACCTCCACGCTCTGCCCCTTCTCCTGGACCCCGGAGGTGGAGGCTGCCTTCTGGGCCTTGGAGGGACTGTTTACGATGGCTCCGGTGCTCACTCACCCAGACCCATCCAAGTAGTTCATTGTGGAGGTGGACGCGTCGGACACGGGCATCGGAGCTGTCCTCTCCCAGTGGCCGGAAGAGGACCAGAGAGTCCATCCATGCACCTTCCTCTCCCGGCAACAACAGATTGTGTCAGTTCACGAAGTCTGACTGTCTCTCCTTTCCCTGACCCAGTCTTTATACTATACAAAGTGTTGACTGAATATGGATGTGTGGTCTTCTTTGTGATTGGTCCGTTCATCTGACTCCATTTCCGCCTCCCTGATATCCGGACTCCAGGTAATCTTCTTCTACATCTGCTGTGACCTCCTTGTTGCTGCTGCCGTCGTAAAATCCTGTTCCTATTTCTGAAACCACAAATCACAGCACATCTTGTCTCTACTCCCCCTTGACCACAACACCCTTATTGTTCCCTTTCCTATTCAGAGCCGCTAACCTTATCTAAGGTCAGCGACCCTCACTCCTTCCATGGAGATAGACACACTCTCCTTCTTGGGACATCCTATCCTTTTATTGCCCCCCACTTCTCTTCCTATAATTTACTCTGCATTCCTCTGTCTGCTAACATACTCAGTACTTTTCCACTGCCACTATAGCCCCTCATGTCCTTGTAACAAGCCCTGTTCCTCATGCATATGTTTTCCCAATGATTAATATATCCTTATATCCCTTATTCCAATTAATACATTGTAATCATCATTATTAAACATCACACCATTACATTTATCTACAGTGGTGAGAAGAGCTCAGTGTGCCCAGCCCGACCCAGGCAACAGACCCCAGCATTGCCTGTTTGTGCCGTCCACCGTCCGGTCCCAGGTGCTGAAGTGGGGCCACTCCAGCCAGTTTGCCTGTCATCCCGGTGTCCACTGGATGGTCACCTTCATTCGCAGGTGCTTCTGGTGGCCCACTATGGAGGCAGACACGAAAGAGTTCACGGCCACCTGTGCCACCTGTGCTCGCAGTAAGGCTACCCATCGCCTGCCGGCGGGTCTCCTGTGCCCCCTTCCTGTCCCCGGTCGACCTTGGTCACACATTGCCTTGGGCTTCGTGACTGGCCTCCCCGTGTCCCAAGGTAATGATACTATCTTGACCATTGTTGACCGGTTCTCTAAGGCTGTCCATTTTGCCGCCCTTCCCAAGCTCCCCTCTGTGGCTGAGATGGCGGACCTCCTCGTCTCCCATGTTATCTATCTCCATGGGATCCCTCAGGACATTGTCTCTGACCGTGGCCCCCAGTTCACTTCTAAGGTAATGCAGGCCTTCTGTAAGGGAATTTGGGGCCATGGTCAATCTCTCCTCCGGATACCACCCCCAGACCAATGGTCAGGTGGAG
Organism: Lampris incognitus; assembly: GCF_029633865.1. Lineage (NCBI taxonomy): Eukaryota > Metazoa > Chordata > Actinopteri > Lampriformes > Lampridae > Lampris > Lampris incognitus. The sequence goes on along the minus strand of NC_079213.1, from coordinate 84,508,514 downwards.
CGGGCCAACCAAGCCCTGGAGGTGGCCTTGCGTTGCGTCACCACCAGCAACCCCGCCTCCTGGAGCAAGCACCTACCCTGGGTGGAGTATTCCCTGAACATCATGGAGAGTTCTGCTACCAGTTTGTCCCCCTTTGAGTGTTCCCTCAGTTACCAACCCCCTCGGTTTCCCCGTCAGGAGTTGGAGGTGGCAGTCCCGTCCAACAGGGCCCATCTCTGCCGGTGCCATCGCATCTGGAAGACCGCCTGGGCCGCTATGTTGCGGGCCACAGAGCGGTCCTGGCGCGGCCCCAACTGGCGGAGAGGGCCAATCCTGGCCTATCGTCCTTGCCAGAGGGTGTGGTTACTGGCCCGGGACCTGCCCCTCCCAACTCTCTCCCAGAAGCTGGCCCCTCGCTACATCGGTCTCTACACCACTGACCGCATCATCAACCCCTCCGCGGTACGTCTCCTCCTCCCTGCCTCACTCAAGATCCATCCTGTGTTTCATGTCTCTCACCTCAAACTGGTAGCCTCCAGCCCCTTGTCTCCCCCTGTCCAAGCTCCTCCACCTCCCAGGGTCCTCGATGGTGGTGATTTGGTCTGGGACGTCAACCGACTGCTTGCCGTTCGCCACCAGGGCTGGGTTACCAATACCTGGTGGACTGGGTTGGTTACGGGACTGAGGACCACAGCTGGGTGCCCCGATCCTGCCTGGCCAGCCCTGCACTTCTGGAGGAGTTCTATCGGGGTGCCCCGATCCTGCCTGGCCAGCCCTGCACTTCTGGAGGAGTTCTATCGGGCCCACCTCGGATGGTCGCCCAGTGTCTCCCGTAGGAGGGGGATCCTGTTGTGGTTTCACCACCCCGAGCTGCCTCGCCGGTATGTTCGAGCCACTCCTCCAACTCGGACACACCGGGAACATCCGAGCGCTCGGTTCGCGCTCTGAGGAGACGAGCACTGCATTGCACCGGGTGTTTGCCATCATCCTTCAGCCACACCTGCGGCAATCAGGCAGCCCTCTATAAGAAGTCCCCCAGAACACCTTTCTGTGCTTCGACATACTGAATCCTGCGGTAAAAGTTCTGACAAGCCTATTCCAATCCTCCATGGCTCCCCGCGTCTCCCTCGCTCCTCGTCCCCAGCGACAATCACGTCTCCCTGGCCCCCCTGCAGTGAGCTCCCTCCAAGTCTCTCTCCCTGGACCCCTCCCTTCGGATTTGACTTCCTGGATCATGGACTCGGACTTCCTTGGACAACCCCTCGCTCAACGGATTTGGACTTTGGTAGCCAGGTGCACGCACATTGTCACAACATCCCGCCAAACATATTTCCATTATTACACGTATGTAAGATTTGCAAGTTAGACACCAGCTTTCATTACACACACGCAGTATAGCACACATTTCACAAACAGACCCTGCTATCTAGATTCCTCTGTTATTATTTTGTGGCAGTGTGTTTATTTTATCCTGCATTAAAATTGCCTTCGGGTTTCTCAGTACTCTGTGTCCGTCCGCTTTTGAGTTTCGCTACACTGGTCTCTGGTCTTCATTCGAGAGCCGTAACACATTCGTCCCAACCAGGGTTTGTACCTCGACCTCCGGCAGGAAAGCCAGCGCCCTTTTTTTAAACTTGTATTATCAAAACTACATATCATTCCACATATCTTTAATATCTATACATATTTACACCAATATATACATAACTCATTAACATAGAACATAGAGAAAATAAGCAAAATACAACACGTACAGCTTAAACCTACTACTACTACTACTACTACTACTTTTGGCTGCTCCCGTTAGGGGTCACCACAGTGGATCATCCGTTTCCATTTCTTCCTGTCTTCTGCATCTTCCTCTGTCAGACCAACCACCTGCATGTCTTCCCTCACCACATCCGAAAACCTCCTCTTTGGCCTTCCTCTTTTCCTCTTCCCTGGCGGCTCCGTATTCAGAATCCTTCTCCCAATATACCCAGCATCTCACCTCCACACATGTCCAAGCTATCTCAGTCTTGCCTCTCTTTCTTTGTCTCCAAACCGTCCAACTTGAGCGGTCCCTCGAATATAATCATCTAATCTAATCCTGTCCTTCTTCATCACTCCCAGTGAAAATCTTAGCATCTTCAACTCTGCCACCTCCAGCTCCACCTCCTGTCTTTTCGTTAGTGCCACTGTCTCCAAATCATATAACATAGCTGGTCTCACAACCATCTTGTAAACCTTCCCTTTAACTCTTGCTGGTACCCTTCTGTCGCAAATCACTCCTGACACTCTTCTCCACCCACTCCACCCTGCCTGCACTCTCTCCTGCACTCCCCGTTACTTTGGACAGTTGACCCCAAGTATTTAAACTCATATGCCCTCGTCACCTCCACTCCTTGCATCCTCACCATGCCACTGTTCTCCCTCTCATTCATGCATAGGTATTCCATCTTGTTCCTACTGACAGTTGAGGAAAACATTATTTACATGACAACTATTGCAGATGTGCTCCTATTAATTGCCACTCAAAATATAGCACAGAGAGGTCATCGAGAGTCTGATGATGACTCTCACAACAATGGCAATTTTTAACAATCTTAGAAGAAATAGCAAAGCATGACCCTCTCATAGAGAAGAGGATGAACGAAACTGGCAATGCCAAGTACACAAGCCACCTAATACAGAAAAAAGTTCTTGAGACATTAGCTGAGATGGTACAAAGTGAAATAATGAGAGAAGTGAAATCAAGTGAAGTGTTCAGTGTAATTGCAGATGAAACAAAAGATTTGAAGAAAATTAAACAAATGTCTTTAGTTGTGAGATGCTATTACAACGGGACCATCCACGAGAGCCTTTTACAATTTAAGTCCGCTGAAAGCTTAGATGCTGCAAGTCTCTCAAAAATGATTAATGATTGCCTTGAAAACATGGACTAGACTGCAGAAATAATCTTGTGGGGCAAAGGTATGATGGTGCTTCGGTCATGAGTGGTAAGCATTCTGGTGTGGCTGTACAGATCACAAGTAGTGCAAGATTTGCTTTTTATGTGCACTGTAATGCCCATTGTTTGAACTTAGTTCTTGTTGACACTGTAAAATCTGTGCCCAAGGCGGTTAACTTTTTTCTCTTCTGCAGAAGCTTTATAATTTTGTATCTGGCTCATATGTGCATCTCAAGTGGCTTGCTGTTCAGTAAGAGCTCTATCCTCAGCAGCAGCCCAGGGAACTACAAAGACTGATACTAGGTGGGCATGCAGATGCTGCAATCTGAGGGACAGGCTTCCAGCAGTTCTGAGACTGCTACAGGATATTGCATTTGGAAATAGTGGTGATAGATCAGCGGAGGCGAAAGGGCCTTCTTTGTCAGATAGATTTACACTTCATAGGGCTTTTAGTTACCTTTTGTAAAGTACTAGGTGATTCCAAATGTCTTTCTGACATGCTCCAATCCAGCTCTCTTGACCTAGCAAGGGCTGTGGATCTAGTAGATGCCCTGAAAGACACATTACAGGACTGCAGAAGTGAGGGTTACTTTGGGGACTTGTGGAAAGAGGTCAAAGAGATTGCAGATCACTGCAAAATAAGGGTTCAAACAGGGTGTAAGAGACAGCCTACTACAAGCTCAAGATTCCACAATTAATTTATGATGAGCACTGTAGGACAGAAAAATAGTGACCAAAGGGATGATGAGAGCTTCCAAAGGACCATCTTTTATCAGGTGCTTGACTGTGTCACAGCTGAGGTGCAGAGGCATTTTTCAAAGAAGAATTGTGAGATAATGCAAGGAGTCCAGTATCTTAACCCAAAGAGTACAACATTCTTGAGTGAGGAGCCTCTGTTTGCCTTTGTTCAGACTTTGAGTCAGATTTAGAGGACCTCAAACATGAGGTTCATCAAACCAAGCGGCTTCTTGAAAGGAGAGAGAAAAGTGGAATGGACAGACTGTCTACACTCCTTGACTTTGTTGTGTTTCTAGAACCATACAAAGAGGTCTGTAAAGAGCTATTTCGACTTTGTAAGATTTCTGTTGTTACACCAGTCAGCAGTGCTTCCTGCGAGAGAAGCTTCTCAGCTTTAAAACGAATTAAAACCCACCTTAGGACAACAATGGCTGATGTCAGGCTAAGTCACCTCAGAATTCTCAGTGTTGAGTCAAGGAGGGCACACTCCCTTAACATGGATGAGTTTGTGAAACATTTTGTCCGTTCTCACAAGAACCGCAGAATTATGCTGTTTCAAATACCTATGAAAATTTGGCACTTTGGCGGTCCCCTTTGGTCATAAAACCTACACTGTGTAGTCCTACTAGCTAGTAAACTCTAAAATTATGACCTAGAAAAGTCAATATTTCAAATGTACGAGCATAAACATGATACCAGCAAAGAAAAGTTGATAACATAATCTCAAAATAATACAAAAATTGTGTTTGGTCCATTATGCCTATGTTACAGTGTTAATTGACTTTGTATTTCATATTATTGGAAAGCCTGTTTGTCAACCTTTACAATGATGTCTAGCTTGTAAGGATCATCCATATGTGGAATGAGCAGCACAGCTGTTAATGTGGGTAGCACTCTGCTAGTGCTTAGCAGTCTATTCTACTGTTGGTATCCTTTTTTTTGGATTGGTTTTAATCAGTAACAAGGGTCAAACAAGGCATATTTCCAATCTTAGACTTTATTAATTTAATACACCATCAGGAGCCTCAACAGCGGGTGGAAGATCCATACACTGCCACAACAGCCTGGCACCTCCTCCTCCTCATGCTGGTCACCAACCTGGTCACACATTGCTCTGGGATGGTATTCCATTCCTCAACCAGGATTCTTTACAGGTCAGCAAATGTGATTGTGTTGGTCACTTTAACATGGAAAGCATGCCCAAGCTGATCCCAGTGTGTTTAATTGGGTTAAGGTCTAGACTCTTGTGACCAGGTTGGTGACCAGCATGAGGAGGAGGTGCCAGGCTGTTGTGGCTGTGTATGGTTCTTCCACTCAAAAATTATAATTGATTGCCTTGAAAAACATGATCTAGACTACAGAAATAATCATGTGGGACAAGAGCTCTATCCTCAGCAGCAGCTCAAAGATGAACTGATGTTAGGTGGGCATGCAGATACATGGCTCATTCCACATATGCATGATCCTTACAAGTTGGACATCATTGTAAAGGTTAATAAACAGCTCTCTCAAAACTGATCATCAATTGCCTTGTAAAACATGGCCTTGACTCAGAAATAATCTTAAGGCTATGATGTGTGCACTGATATAAGGCAAGATTTGTGTTTTATGTGCACTGTTATAGACATTGTTTGATTTTCTTCCTTGTCAAGGCTGTAAAATCTTTTTTGCCTCCTACAGAAGCTTTATAACTTTTACCTTTGTATAACTAAGGGCAAAGAAAAGTTTATTTCCAGTCCACCTCTGTTTAAATATTTTGTCCATGCATATCTTGTGTTTTCAGTCAGACAAGACAAAAACATTGTTGACTTAACAAGTTGGTCATACCTGGTATGTCAAAGCACTTTCATAAATAAACTGTAAAGTGTCACACACAACTCAATTGTTATTTTATCTCATTAATGCCTAAGCTTTATTTTCTGCAAATATTTTGGATGTTCAAGACATAGACCCAGATTGTGTATCCATGAAAACTGTGACTCTAGTTTCTCCAGTACAGTATGCGAGTACAGTATTGTGTGTGTGTGTGTGTGTGTGTGTGTGTGTGTGTGTGTGTGTGTGTGTGTGTGTGTGTGTGTGTGTGAGAGAGAGAGAGAGAGAGAGAGAGAGAGAGAGAGAGAGAGAGAGAGAGAGAGAGAGAGAGAGAGAGAGAGAGAGAGAGAGAGAGAGAGAGAGAGAGAGAGAGAGAGAGAAAAGAAGAAGAAGAAGAAGAAGAAGAAGAAGAAGAAGAAGAAGAAGAGAGGAAGAAATTGAGCTGCAGTTCTAAGGTGGAGACACTGGCTATTGATAGTTGTCTTCACGTGAGTATGTGCTGAAACTGATGTACTGCTGCCATTCTTGGCCAGGTCTCTCTTGAAAAAGAGATTTTAATCTGAATGGGACCAACCTGGTTAAATAAAGGTAAATGATAGCATGTTTCTTCATTCATACACCTCTAATCAGCAATAATGGCATTAATGCTTCTAAGACGCCAGGTTAGGGTTAGCCTACACATTAATTTTCTGTCATGATATCACGGACCCCCCCGAATAGCCTTGGCCACCCCATGTAAAAAACTCTAGTTTCGCCACTGGACATGATGACTTGAATGACGTGATTGTCTTCATTTTGTTTTCAGTTTAATGCTGGTCAGAGCATCCTCATTGGGAGTGGCTCGGCTGCAAATTACCAACGACCGCACCCTTCATCCAGTGGTGGTTATTTCTAGTAAAACGGAAGTAAATTCAGAGGCTATAATATAGGCTCTGAATTTACTTTAATTTTCAGCAGAGCCACTCCCAGTGAGGATGGTCTGACCAGTTTCACTGATTAAACTAGATAAACGACCGTGCAGCAAAACCTTAGCGTATGACAATTAATTTCCAACAGGTTTTAAGTTTGTTTGTTCGGTTTGTTCGTTGTCAGTTTGACTGTTTTTAATTGTATTGGATTGTACATGTGGGACTGTTTAATTCTGGGGAGGAACATGAGTCTGAATCTGTTTCAGAAAGCTCCCCACAGCTTTCCAGCCGCGGGTTCGATGCGGATGTGCCCAACGCAAGAATTGCACGTCACCTCGGCATCCACCAGGTGGCAGTATAACACACTTGTGCCGTTCTGTGGAGTAATTGCATTTTACGCAGATTCGTTATTTCCAAGTCTTCTTTACTTACAAGGCGTATTTGGGCGAAAGAATGGAATTTGTTTTTATCTTCTTTTTTTCATGACAGATGTAGGTTACGCGCTTAAACGAAAATACTGTTATCACTTTATGATCACCCCCCCCCCACACACACACACAGCAGTGTTGGTGCTAGCGGTTCGGTGCCCTACCTGGATCCCGTCTTGATAGGGATAGGTCGTAGTTCATGGAGGCCACTCGTGTCAGGCTACCTACACATTTCAGTTTTTGCATGACGCAACAGTGTGGAAATATCAAACGATATTTTTTAAATCTATGTAAAAATGGGAATGACTTAGTTGTCAAGTTTAGGGGATTTCGTGGGACTTGGTTGTCAGAGGTAGCTTTCCTGAGAACATCGTGTTTTTTTCTGAATTTGATGTCTAAAGGTGTAAACGAGATGGTCAGCAGCACGAATCCACACATTTAGTTCTTCATGACTTGAAACGCTTGTGCTTTGAGTGGCTGTTGCAGCTAGAAAAGCGCTATAAAAAATGCAACTTGAACTTGAACTTTATGTAAAAGTAATAATGAAATGGTGGCAGTGGCAGCAGCAGCAGCACTTACACGTGTAGAAACAACACTAATTAATCATACAAATAGTAGCAGCAGTTTCACTTTTTGTTTCCCCCAGTGGGGAATTATTATAAACTCAAGGTTAAGTTCCGTCTCTAGTGTGAGCAAATGGACGATTGATTTCACCAAGCATTTATTACAATTATCTCTGCCAGTTGACTCGACCGCTCATCCATTACTAAAAGGATCCACACGATAAAGTAGTATGGAGAGGACACCGCTCACAGAGACAAAACAAAATCCATTAGCAACACAGAGACGGACAGCAAATAAATGTCAGTGTCTTTTCTCCTGGCAGGCTGCAGTGGAAGAACTTGCTCAACACCTTATGTGTTTGGGCTTAGCCTTGCATTGTCTTAGTGTCAAAAATGGCCTGTAAAAAAAACCCCTAAATCATCTTTTTTTCCCAATCTGAAATTTGATGACTTTTCCTAGAGTGACCCCAACATTAGAAAAAGTGAAACATTGTTTTTGTTCATATTTCCATGAACGCTGTACACAACTATGGTACTAAGATTGTCTTCGGGTCATTTTTGACCTGGCAGTTAAAATCATAGTCACAGTCAGTTACATACCACAGTATTGATAATGTACATGCTATGGGTGCAACCCTGATAATCAGAAAGGGATGATTCATGCAGAAGAGGTAGCCACAAGTATTATGGCGTCGACGACCTGGAATTTCATCACAGTCATTTTGTGCTTCTTTACACTGAGGACACTCCCTTTGGCCTAGAAGTGAGGCCGCCTTCTAAAACAGCATAATGAATCACAGTTACATGAACGCCCGCCAGTTGGCTCATTTACTTTCCCAAAGCAAAATACAAACAGGCCCCTCTTTCTCCAGATATGGATGGGATTTCTGTACATTTGAAGTTTTCTGCAACTTGGATGGGTGTAGTAGGTCTACAGGATGGGACCATGTAATTCATCACCAAAAAAATTGCATAAGCATAATAAAACCAGCCGTACATGGTCCTGTGTCAAACGTTGCAATGGATTTGGTTAAATAAGTCACCCTCAGGTCAACCAGGCCACTGATTTTGTCTTTTGGGGTGATTTTGTGTTTGATGCTTGACAACCTGCTTTTGGAAATACATGCTCTTTTCCCCCCTGCATGCAATGAATGTGTTTTGTTTAAAACAGCACTTTAGGGAGGCGTAGAGCGCTTCCGATAACTCGGTCTAATTAGCTTCGTTCTTCGTCCCTCTGGGTATTTTCATGTCAGGGTTTGGTGGATTGCTTCTTTTTGTAAGATGCCAGTGCGAGGGCTTGTTAAAAAGTCACGATAGATGTTTTTGTACAAGCAGGGCTGTGGAGGAAGTCAAGTATGTTTTTCTTCTGTATTCCTTTCTCCGTCTTGGTCTCTATGGAGGCGCGCGGGAAGATGCTTTAAGTAGGGGGGCTGCCTACCAAAACGAAAAGTATTGAGGCGAGCCGGCGTGGAAGAATTAGCCGAGAGGCAGAGATCTCTTTATTATAATCACAATTCCCGTGACCCCATACGCCGCACGACACTGGAAGTGCTCTTTCATTCACACGGGCCAGAACGAACCAAAACTGACAACAGCGTAATGAACCCCCCCCCCCATTTATGAGTTGGTGACATCAGTTCCAGTCAAGGTCCTACCGTCAGCCAGTCAGTAAACGGTCCCCTACTTAATCTGAGTCGAATCCTCAGAACAACAACACAAGAATAACCACAAGAACGCCACATCATTCAAACACAATTTTGAAGCTAACATTAAGTCCCATCAGCCATTGCGCTCTCCCAGCGCAGAACCGCCGACAGTCAGGGCGACCGCCTCCCCCCGTCGCTACAGTATGACGTCATTGTTTTGTTTGTAAGGTGCGTGTGTAGCAGATTTGGAATGGAGTGTTTACTCACTTTATTATTCAAAATGTATATTCCACGCAGCCCCAAGCCACTGTTTAAAATAAAGGTATGTTTTTTTCTTCTTTTTTTTGCATTTGTACGTTAGGAAAAGTTAGGCATACTGCATATACTGTTGGGTCTAAGATGTTACACAGCCACCTGCCACTACTGGGGGGCTGCACCCACCACTAGGAGGAGCTGCAGCCCCCCCCCCCGGTCCCGCGCTAATGTCTCTATGTCACTTTGTTTTTCTCTTTATGTAGATAGGAACCATTATTAAGATCCCCCCACCTCCTTGGGCGAGGGTTACATATTTTGCTCATGGGTACTTTGGTGTTGTGACTGAACCCTCGGCTGGGGAGGTAACCTTACCCACCATTTAACCATCCTGTTGTCCTTATGCACGGAAATGTGTGTGCGCGCGCGTGTGTGTGTGTGTGTGTGTGTGTGTGTGTGTGTGTGTGTGTGTGTGTGTGTGTGTGTGTGTGTGTGTGTGTGTGTGTGTGTGTGTGTGTGTGTGTGTGGAATAGGGCTGGATCACGATGTGTTCCTGTACCAGGATGTCAGGATGTGCCCTGTGCTGCCATGCCCACTGATCAAAGGGCCGATTTTCCACTGCCAATGTCCAAACTTCCTCATCTTCAAACTATAAGAGACCTCATGAGTTGATTTACAGCCAGCGTCAGCAAAAACTCATTAATATTTACCATAACACATTAATGAAAGGAATCCCGGGGTAGTCGGCTCGGCTCTGATCTCCTCTGGATGTTGATCAGGGAATATGAGGCCCTACTGCATCTTACTTTAAAGGGGAACACCCTCCAATTTAACAAGCCTCACTAGATATACTAAAGAATACTAATCATTCAGTATCAGTAAAAAAAAAAGTAGTAGGGTGGCTGACTGGTTCACCCAGCGGTCCCAGTGTTGATACCCATATCCCCACTCCTCTGTCAGGGTTGGTCGCCATACTAGCGGGCTGCCCAAGAGGGGATTTCTTCCTTTGGGGGAACAGCAAAGTACATCTATTAAAAAAAAACTTTCATACAAAGAACACAAATCTTTGCTTGTGGTCCTTGAAGAATCACTGTCATTTGATTTTGGTCTGGCCTAAGACTCATTTGGTAAGAGACGGCATAAAATGGGAGAAATCTCAATTTGAAAATGAAGTGTTTCATATGAGACTCCTTCAGTGCACCACAGTGCGGGCAATTTTAAACATCAACATCTCTGGTAAAGAAGAGACAGTAGAGAAGACTGGGAAATGGTACTCCAGTTTGAGTTCATCTCCGCATAGCACGGTGAACAAATTTGACCTGAAAAACTACAATATCAAAAAGACTGGGAGACATGTGACGGGGGTCACATTTTCTTCCTCAGAAGGGAAAGGATGATCCATGCAATGTCATTACATTTACTATCAAAGTGAAGGTCAAGCTGACGAATTGCTACAAAATATTACTGCGAATAAGGAGGAAATGGTACTCCAGTTTGAGTTCATCTCCGCATAGCACGGTGAAAAAATTTGACCTGAAAAACTACAAGATCAAAAATAGTATTTCTGCTGAAGAAGGAAATATATTTTCTGCATCTGACAGTATCGCCAAAAGCAGTGTGTGGAAGGAATTGATCTATTTGCCGAGTTGTTGACCATGACAACTGGCTTGGAGGAGTGTGGTAAGTGAAAGTAGCACCCCCCCTCCCCCTCCTCCCACACACTCACCCACACACTTCAGCCCCTCAGCCAATCATCACATCGCTTCCTCCTCTCTTCTCCTCTCACCTGCGTCACTCTGCATCTGTTGCCATAGTGATCATTGGTACCCCCCCCCCCTTTTCCTCTTATTGCCAGTAGATAAAATGAGGCTGGGTTTGTTGCTGCTGATGCAGGCAGGCTGTCGACGTCATTGCTCCCCCTCGGGAAATGGGCCTATTTTTACCACTGGGCACAAATAAGCTACATGGCATATTTATGGAACCGCAACTAATGCCGAGTGCCAAGGAGCCGCATTCTCTCCCCACGCTCTGCCGCTCTCCCTTCATTTGTATCACTGAGACACACACACACACACACTCTCTCTCTCTCTCTCTCTCTCTCTCTCTCTCTCTCTCTCTCTCTCTCTCTCTCTCTGCCCCTCATCCCCTCCTCCCCCATGCACCGATTTTAATCCACGGTATTGAGATGACAGCGCATGGGAAGGTTTTGATTAGTCTTGTCTTTGCAGACGACTGGATTTGGTCTCTGCGCTGCTCAGTTTTTGTGTCGGTGTTTTGGTCAGAGCCTGCAACAAAACAAAAGCCCACAGAGGTGGCAGAGATGTAGTTGTTTTGCTCAAAGACACATTAATGAGGTGGGTGTTTGCACCCACATCATCTGCTGATTCCTTACAGCACCCTGCTGTCACATGGGCGGGGGTGGGGGGGATTTCTTTTGTACCAGATACTTGGTTGATGCTAAAAAATGAAGCAGAAAGAGAAAGAGAGGGGGGAATAATGTTTGTTGGAGATCATGAGTTTAATGTAAGCCTGTGGTGTCACAAGTTCACAGTTTGCGTGTTGCCCTGCCGAGTGGCCATGACACCTACCAGGAATGGGCAACATGATCTAGAAAGGGCCGGTGTGGATGCAGGTCTTTGTTTCAACCAAGCAGTTACACACCTGATTCTACTAGTCAGTCGATAGTCTTTGCTAAGGCCCTTGATACATTGTATGCATTATATTTGGTGCAGTAAAAAGGACAATTAATGAGAGCGAGGGCGAGGAGCACAGTAAGGACCAATATTCAATGTTGTAATACGGTTAGTGCATGGTATGGGAGCAATAGCATTGCCAATTTTCATTATCATATGTATAACTGTAGTTTGTAGTTGTCAAAACCCAGACATCTGCTGAGACATACAGCACACACCAGACACCAAAACCACAGACCCAAACCTTCTGCTCAGAATTAGATTAAGATTTTCAGTATTTTTCCACGACCACCAATTGACATTTGTTTCCCATTAGAGATGGAAAGAGGATTGAAACCTCCATTTTGCATTCCTGTACTCATCTTTGCAGCCAGTGGTGTTACGAGACATATTCCAGAGAGATGTGCTTAACTTCATAAAAGACACCCATGTCACTACCCGGGTCTAGTGTAGTTCTGAGCTTATAAAATATGTGTTGCTGGTATGTGTATAAATGGGGTTGAGTTCAGTTTATTATTTTTAATAAATTTGCTAAAATTTCTACAAAACCTTTTTCACTTTGTCATTATGGGGTATTGTCTGTAGATTGATGAGAAAAAAAGGAATTTAATCCATTTTGGAATAAGGCTGTAACATAACAAAATGTGGGGAAAGTGAAGGGGTGTGAATACTTTCCGGATGCACTGTATGTATATGCACTAACAGACATGGTCATTGCATGAATATACACAAACTAAACAAGGGACCGGAGGGTGTGCTCCAATTGCTCAGCCTCCCTGGGAAAGTCTACTCTAGGGTGCTGGAAAGGAGGCTCTGACCGACTGTCGAATCTCGGATCCAGGAGGAACAATGCGGAGTCCATCCTGGCCGTGGAACAACAGATCAACTCTTTACCCTTGCGGAAGTGCTGAGGGGGGCATGGGAGTTTGACCAGCCAGTCTACATGTGTTTTGTGGACTTGGAGAATGACCGTGTACCCCGGGGGCTCTATGGGGGGTACTGCGGGAGTATGGGGGTACAGGGGCAGTGGCTACAAGCCATCCGGTCCTTGTATAATCAAAGTGAGAGCTGTGTCCACATTCTCGGCACAAAGTCAAACACGTTTTCGGTGGGTGTTGGATTCCACCAAGGTTGTCCCTTGTCGTCGATTCTGTTTGTGATATTTATTGACAGGATCTCAAGGTGCAGCCAAGGTGAGGAGTGTGTCTATTTTGGGAGCCTCAGAATTGCGTCTCTGCTCTTCGCAAATGATGCGGTTTTGTTGGCTTCATCAGAACGCGACCTCCAGCATGCACTGGGGCGGTTTGCAGCTGAGTGTGAAATGGCCAGGATGAGAGTCAGCACCTCCAAGATTGAGGCCATGGTTCTCTACTGGAAAATGGTGGACTGCTACCTCCGGGTTGGGGATGAGTTGTTGCCTCAAGTGAAGGAGTTAAAGTATCTCTGAGTCTTGTTCACGAGTGATGGTCGGACGGAGCGGGAGATTTACAGGTGGATTGGTGCAGCATCAAAAGGCATGCGGACGTTATACCAGACCGTTGTGGTGAAGAGGGAGCTGAGCCGGAAGGCAAAGCTCTCAATTTACCAGTCAATCTCCGTCCCAGCCCTCACCTATGGTCATGAGCTTTGGTTAGTGACTGAATGGGTGAGATTGCGGATACAAGCGGCTGAAATGAGTTTCCTCCGTAGGGTGTCTGGGCTCAGCCTCAGAGATAGGGTGAGGAGCTTAGACATCCGGAGGGAGCTGGGAGTAGAGCCGCTGCTCCTTCGCATTGAAAGGAGCCAGTTGAGGTGGTTCGGGCATCTGATTAGGATGCCTCCTGGGTGCCTTCCTTTGGAGGTTTTCCGGTAAACATCCAACTGGGAGGAGACCCCGAGGTAGACCCAGAACTCACTGGAGGGACTACATGTCCAATCTGGCATGAGAACACCTTAGGATCCCCCAGGAGGAGCTGGAGGGCCTTGCTGCGGAGAGGGACGTCTGGAGTGCCCTACTTAGCTTGCTGCCACCGCGACCCGACCCCGGAGAAGCAGCTGATGATGAGATGAGATAAACAAGGACAATACACACAGGGATTTCTACCTCAGCCATGCATTTGGAGCTTCCCCTATGCTTGAAACTGTCACCAGCCATATTAGCACACTTGAGTACACACACACACACACACACACACACACACACACACACACACACACACACACACACACACACACACACACACACAGAACATTTTAAGTACACAGGTAGCTGACTCTTACAATGCTCAGTGATAGTTTACAATAAGAGCAAAGGTAGAATATTTTAAAATTATTGGATCACAAACTTCATGTACAACCAATAGTGAGAATGTCAAGGGTCGGAGCAGAAGGTGACAAAATGTGCATACAAAATTTAAATGAATAAAAAAAAGGATAGCGTATGGCAGGGAGGAAATGAGAGACAGACAACGAAAGTCTGTTCCAATTCCCCCCCCCCCCCCTCTCTCTCTCTCTCTCTCTCTCTCTCTCTCTCTCTCTCTCTCTCTCTCTCTCTCTCTCTCTCTCTCTCTCTCTCTCTCTCTCTCTCTCTCTCTCTCTCTCTCTCTCACACACACACACACACACACACACACACACACACACACACACACACAAGGTGTCTGGCCCTGGCTAATTAACAACATTTGAGTGTCCTGCCAGCCCTTTTCTGTCAGAGCCGAAGAGACAATAAAACACCAGAAATCAGCAGAATGCCGTTTAGGTGCAGAATGCCTTTCCAGATCCCTAAGCCATTCAAACCTCTTTAATCACCTTGTTTACACAGTGGCTTGCAAAAGTATTCATAACCCTTGAACTTTTCCACATTTTGTCACGTTACGGCCACAAACATAAATATATTTTATTGGAATTTTATGTGAAAGACCAACACAAAGTGGCACACAATTGTGAAGTATAAAGAAAATTGTACATGATTTTAAAAAATTTTTACAAATAAAAAACTGAAAAGTGCAGTGTGCAAAAGTATTCAGCCCCCTTTTCTCTGAGTGCAACCAATTGCCTTCAGAAGTTGCCTGATGATTGCTGAATGATCAAATGTTGACCTAATGACTAAATAGAGTCAACCTGGGTGTAATCTAATCTCAGTACAAATACAGCTGTTCTGTGACGGCCTCAGAGGTTTGTTAAGAGAATATTGGGGAGCAAACAGCATCATGAAGTCCAAGGAACACACCAGACAGGTCAGGGATAAAGTTGTGGAGAGGTTTAAAGCAGGGTTAGGCTATAAAAAGATTTCCCAAGCTTTGAACATCTCACGGAGCACTGTTCAATCCATCATCCGGAAATGGAAAGAGTATGGCACAACTGCAAATCTACCAAGACACAGCCGTCCACCTAAACTTATAGGCCGAACAAGGAGAGCACTGATCAGAGATGCAGCCAAGAGGCCCATGGTGACTCTGCACGAACTGCAGAGATCCACAGCTCAGGTGGGGGAATCTGTCCACAGGACAACTATTGGTCATGCACTGCACGATGGAAGAGTGGCAAGAAGAAAGCCATTGTTAAAAGAAAACCATAAGAAGTCCCGTTTGCAGTTTGCCAGAAGCCATGTGGGGGACACAGCAAACATGTGGAAGAAGGTGCTCTGGTCAGATGAGACCAAAATTGAACTTTCTGGCCTAAATGCAAAACGCTATGTGTGGCGGAAAACTAACACTGCACATCACTCTGAACACACTATCCCCACTGTCAAACATGGTGGTGGCAGCATCGTGCTCTGAGGGTGCTTCTCTTCAGCAGGGACAGGGAAGATGGTCAGAGTTGATGGGAAGATGGATGGAGCCAAATACAGGGCAATCTTGGAAGAAAACCTGTTGGAGTCTGCAAAAGACTTGAGACTGGGGCGGAGGTTCACCTTCCAGCAGGACAATGACCCTAAACATAAAGCCAAGGTTACAAAGGAATAGTTTAAAACAAAACATATTCATGTGTTAGAATGGCCCAGTCAAAGCCCAGACCTAAATCCAACCGAGAATCTGTGGCAAGATCTGATAACTGCCATTCACAAACGCTCTCCATCTAATCTGACTGAGCTTGAGCTGTTTTGCAAAGAAGAATGGGCAAAAATGTCAGTCTCTGGATGTGCAAAGCTGGTAGAGACATACCCCAAAAGACTTGCAGCTGTAATTGCAGCAAAAGGCGGTTCCACAAAGTATTGACTCAGGGGGGCTGAATA
Source organism: Lampris incognitus (assembly GCF_029633865.1). Taxonomy (NCBI): domain Eukaryota; kingdom Metazoa; phylum Chordata; class Actinopteri; order Lampriformes; family Lampridae; genus Lampris; species Lampris incognitus. Next base: position 84,492,350 of record NC_079213.1, on the reverse strand, counting down.
CTTTTGCACACCGCACTTTTCAGTTTTTTATTTGTAAATTTTTTTAAAAATCATATATAATTTTATTTGTACTTCACAATTGTGTGCCACTTCGTGTTGGTCTTTCACATAAAATTCCAATAAAATATATTTATGTTTGTGGTCGAAACGTGACAAAATGTGGAAAAGTTCAAGGGGTATGAATACTTTTGCAAGCCACTGTATGTATATACACTACCGTTCAAAAGTTTGGGATCACCCAAACAATTTTGTGTTTTCCATGAAAAGTCACACTTATTCACCACCATATGTTGTGAAATGAATAGAAAATAGAGTCAAGACATTGACAAGGTTAGAAATAATGATTTGTATTTGAAATAAGATTTTTTTTACATCAAACTTTGCTTTCGTCAAAGAATCCTCCATTTGCAGCAATTACAGCATTGCAGACCTTTGGCATTCTAGCTGTTAATTTGTTGAGGTAATCTGGAGAAATTGCACCCCACGCTTCCAGAAGCAGCTCCCACAAGTTGGATTGGTTGGATGGGCACTTCTTTGAGCAGATTGAGTTTCTGGAGCATCACATTTGTGGGGTCAATTAAACGCTCAAAATGGCCAGAAAAAGAGAACTTTCATCTGAAACTCGACAGTCTATTCTTGTTCTTAGAAATGAAGGCTATTCCATGCGAGAAATTGCTAAGAAATTGAAGATTTCCTACACCGGTGTGTACTACTCCCTTCAGAGGACAGCACAAACAGGCTCTAACAGGTACTATTTAATGAAGATGCCAGTTGGGGACCTGTGAGGCGTCTGTTTCTCAAACTAGAGACTCTAATGTACTTATCTTCTTGCTCAGTTGTGCAACGCGGCCTCCCACTTCTTTTTCTACTCTGGTTAGAGCCTGTTTGTGCTGTCCTCTGAAGGGAGTAGTACACACCGGTGTAGGAAATCTTCAATTTCTTAGCAATTTCTCGCATGGAATAGCCTTCATTTCTAAGAACAAGAATAGACTGTCGAGTTTCAGATGAAAGTTCTCTTTTTCTGGCCATTTTGAGCGTTTAATTGACCCCACAAATGTGATGCTCCAGAAACCCAATCTGCTCAAAGAAGTGCCCATCCAACCAATCCAACTTGTGGGAGCTGCTTCTGGAAGCGTGGGGTGCAATTTCTCCAGATTACCTCAACAAATTAACAGCTAGAATGCCAAAGGTCTGCAATGCTGTAATTGCTGCAAATGGAGGATTCTTTGACGAAAGCAAAGTTTGATGTAAAAAAAATCTTATTTCAAATACAAATCATTATTTCTAACCTTGTCAATGTCTTGACTCTATTTTCTATTCATTTCACAACATATGGTGGTGAATAAGTGTGACTTTTCATGGAAAACACAAAATTGTTTGGGTGATCCCAAACTTTTGAACGGTAGTGTATATATTTTTTTTTTTTTTTTTTGCCCCCGGAAGAAATTGTTCTTTTTGCAAATATATTGGTTTTGTGTGTTAACAGTGATGTGTGAAAAACTCCGACTGGTTTGATGACAATAGATACTGTTCCTTGAACAGGGCCTCATCTGTCAGCCCCATAAATCACCGAGGATGCTTCGGGTACAAGCCGTTCCACCAGCATGTTACTCAATACAAACACACATCTATTCATTACCTGGGCCCTGACACATGGAAGGTATTCCACTGCCAGCAATGCCAAGCATTCCTGAACCCTCATCACTCTGTGCCTTGACTTGCATTGTTTGATGATTTCTCAATCTGCAGACTAAGGATTTTAAGGTTTACTCTTGAAGTGCTGTGTTGGATTATGCTTGAGGTAGATATAGTGATTGCAAAGGTACGTAGTTTAGTCATCGTTCACTGGCCATTTAGAAGACATATTGAGCCTCATTCATCAATCGTACGTTCGTATGTACAACCTGTTCTTATACACCTATGGAATTTTTTAGCCCTGACGTTTGTCTCACAGACCAGTGTAGAACCTGGGTAACCCCTGAATATAGATACCAGTTGGCTAACACTGATGTCTTTGCAAGCCTGTGTAACCAGGTTAAAATTAATGTTTTTATTTTATTTTGTTTGAGTATGAAATATCACCAAATCCTGTCTGTGTGCTGTTATTTGTGGTTACTACATTTTGTTTTATGTCATTATTTACTTTTATGTATGTTTTACAACGACCGTCATATACGTGTACTGTCGCTTTAAGAGAGAGGTCTCGTGGGTACACGGAAGAGGGAACGCGGGAGAGGCCATTTTTGTTTTGTGGGAGGAGTCTCAAGCAGCAATCGAGCCGAGCCACACGTGTTTCTTACCGTAGGACAGTTTTGCTGGTTGAGGAGAACGTAACCTTGAGTATCCCTGTAAGAAGATACTGCAAGCTGTGGGATAAAATACTTGTTTATCCTCTCTTACATCGGAGTCCCGTGGACGGTTTCTCCTTCTAACGCACACGAGTGAAGTCCGGGCAGTGGTTGAACTTCGACCCCCACGTCCGTAAGAAACACCGCTCCCGCTGGAGGACTGGACGTTTGTCGAAGGGTTTGAAACCAAAATAAATGGCAAGGTGGGCCAAATAGAGTCCTGTGTGTCCCCCCTCCTTCCTTGATCATGCTGATGATGATGATGATGATGAGAGACTGAGGGCCCCCCACAACACCTGGGGCCCCACCGAAAATAGAACACAACGCAGAGCTAATGATGAGAGTGACGGGCGTGCAGCAGGCTGACCAGCATAGAACAGCATAGGACTGCCCCCGTTACATTGGTGCCGTGACCCTCCTGGATTCTGAGAGTGACATCAGTTGCTTGCCGCGGGAGGCTGCTGTCGTCATCAAGCCCCAGACGTCCTCAGGTATTTCTATAGACTGTACGCTCATGTTACAGTGGACTGGAGTTGAGCTGTGTGGACACTGGACAGTCATAGCTGTGGTTACCATGGACTGGGCTTGTGAACAGGACATTTGTATATACTGAAGGAAGAAAAACACACGAAAAAAAAAAGGAAAAAGGTTAATGTTGATGTGATTGAAGGACTCGTGTGAATAATCTATTGATGTAAACTACTGGATATGTGCATATGTGATTAATCTATTGGTGAATTTGTTGATTGTGTGTGATTGTTTCAGTCTCTTAGTGATTTCTAGATTCAATTATTTAAATGAATCGAGCTTTTTTATTTTCTTTTTTATTTTATCTGAGTGTTAGAGGTAGGAACATGGCAGAGGGTGGTTCGTACGTAGGTGGGGGTAACATTGCTGATCAGGATCTTTTGGATCGCCAGTGTGCTATGGAGAGGGGGTACCAGTTAGATGTGGGTGGGGGTTTACGGCTAGGTGTAGGTAGGAGTTTCGGGCAGCTCTTAGAGGGCGGGGAACCAGACACCAGAGCACCAGGACCTAGAGACCTGACCACATTTGGCACTCCTCAGTTCACCTCCACACGCTACATAGAACGGGCCAGGCCAGGTATCAGCGAAGGGGCTGTGCTAGGTAACAGCGAGCAGCCAGTGGGTGAGTTAGCAATGCTCATTACTCAGTTAGCAGAGAAGATAGGAGAGTCAATCACTGCTAAGCTACAGGAAAAACAAATGCTTAGAAACACACACACAGACAGTGCTAGGTCTGCTGAACAGTGTTCGGAGACAGTGCCTAGTGTTAGAGTAGTAATGCAGACAGACGCTAGGGAGCCTCCTATTTTCAGGGGTGATAGCTCTGATAAGTTTACAGTTCATGAGTGGGAGAGCCTTATGACTTTGTATTTGAGGAAGCGAGCCATTCCAGTTAGTGAGCAGTCACATGAGATTCTAGCTAAGCTTATGGGGAAAGCAAGGGACGTGGTGAGGATAAAGCTGCGCAACACATCTGTCGACCACATAGCGAACCCCCACATTATTTTTGATGTACTGAAGCAACACTTTAGTGACTTCACATACTCGAGCATGCCACTGGCGGACTTTTACAGTACGCTGCCCAAGCCAGGTGAGGATGCTATGGAGTATTGGATTAGGCTTAATAAGACAGTGGAGGTGGCTGACGAATGCTTGAAGCGGCAAGGCCGTAGTATTGAAGAGCCAAGCCACGAGGTAAGCATGATGTTTATCAAACACTGTCCAGATCAGTCTCTTGCCAATGTTTTTAAGTTCAAGTCCGCAGGGAAATGGTCTGCTAGCGAGATCCAAGAGAGGCTTGATGAGCACATGCTGGAGAGGAAGTCCCGTGTTGCTGCAGGTGGACAACGTGAAGCAGGCGCGGTAGAGCGTAGGTTCCATTCACAGGTTCATGTCCCTGTAGTCGACGTGGCTCCCGACTTGAACATGACCGTGCCGGTGGTGCCATCTCCCGTCCCGGCTCATGCGTCATCTACACCATTTTGTGCAAGGTGTCCTACACCGTCTCCCGCACCTGTCTTTGGCGGTGATGACTATATGAGGAGTTTGGTGAGCTTGCTAGACCGTTTGGTCACAATGCAGACTCAGGTTCCAGTTAGCGCTGCGGTCCAGACACCGACGCGGACTCAACCGCCAGCTAGCGCCGCAGGGCGGGTGCCAGACGCACCGCAGCGGTTGTGCAGGGTTTGTAAGTCTCCGGATCACTCCACATTTTCCCACTGCAGCCGGGAGAACCGATGTATAAACTGTTTGTCTCCTGGTCATTGGAAGAGGGACTGTCCTCACCCTCAGCCGCCCAACCAGCTCCGTTCTCAGCCTGGTGGAAGAGTTCGTTGTCAGTCTCGTCCGTTAAACTACTAAACCCACACCTAGAGAGGGATGGCGTGGGTAATGTAGATGTATCCCTCACTGATGTCTCCGACTTGGCTAAATGGTATGATGACAAGTGTGCCAAAGCACCTCAGGGTTCGCGTATGGTCATTCAGGCGACACAGAGGATTCAGGCTTTCAGTGACTTGTTCTATGCTCCTCTTCTTGTCAACCAGAGTGTGCAGCTTAATGGCATGTTGGATACTGGCTCTATGTCATGCAGTATCAGTGAAAATGCAGTAGAGAAGCTCCGCTCTGGGGGTGTTTTACCTGAGAAGCAGCCTGAAGAGAAAATTGTCTTGATTGGCTGCGGTGGTCTGGAGACAAGGCCTGATGGTTTTTATGACCTCAACATGCAGCTTTATGGTGTTTCCTTTGTCATACCCACTCTGGTCGTGCCCAGTCAGCATGATGATCTGATAGTCGGCACAAACGTCATTAAACATGTGGCCCATGTACTCAAGAGTGGTACTGAGTACTGGGACATCGCGTCCAGACAGGAACATCCGTCTAGTCCTGACGTTGAACAGTTCTTGTCCATGTTCACGAATGTAGAGCGCTGGAGGGGTGGTGCAGTTCCTGAGAAGATAGGTACTGTTAAGCTCACCCAGGCCGTGACACTCTTACCGAGGCACGAGCACTTAGTCTGGGGCAGACTTCCTGCTAAGGTGCCTATGTCAGCTGGAAGCACTGTTGTTGTGGAGCCGACAGACTCCAAGCCATGCCACGCGGTGTCCTCGTAGGTCGATTTGTCACACCGCTCTGGGGTGATAGGTGGGTACCCATGACTGTTGTCAATCCATCTGACAAAGCCATCACGCTGAAAAGGAACTGCAAGTTGGCTGATGTGTTTCCATGCTTGGCGATTGAGGACTTTAATGTTTTCCAGGGACTGCAGTCAGTTGCGGGGAGGCATGAGTCCAACGCCACAGGTAGTGCCTGTCCCCCTGTCCAGCCGGCTAGGAGTTTGTCAGAGCTCGGACTCAGTGACATTGACCTCAGCTCCTGTCAGGTTAGTGAGGCATGCAAGTCCCAGCTCACTCAGCTGCTCACCGAGTACCATGACATCTTCTCCAGGGACTCTCTGGACTGTGGCGAGGTCACAGGATACACACATCGCATCCATCTGGTGGGTGAGCGCCCCTTTCGCTTGCCCTACAGGAGGGTTCCCCCAGCCCACTATCAGAAGTTGAGACAGGTTCTCACTGATATGGAGGAGAAAGGGATTATCCGGAAGTCCTCGAGCGCATATGCTTCACCGCTGGTTATGGTATGGAAGAAGGATGGCGGGCTTTGGATCTGCACTGATTTCAGATGGCTGAATGCTCGGACCTTGAAAGACGCTCATCCCTTGCCACACCAGTCGGACTGTCTTGCCGCGCTGGGTGGTAACTGCCTCTTTAGTACGATGGACCTCACCTCTGGCTTCTTCAACATCCCAATGCATGAAGATGACAAGAAGTACACTGCTTTCACGACTCCCCTTGGGTTGCATGAATACAATCGCATGCCACAGGGCCTTTGTAATAGCCCTGCAGCCTTCATGAGAATGATGATTGGGATCTTTGGGGATCTGAACTTCACGAAGCTTTTGTGCTATCTTGATGATCTTCTTGTCTTCGCGCCGTCAGAGGTTGAGGCTCTGTCGAGGCTCCGCACTGTGTTTCAGAGGTTGAGGGAGAACAACTTGAAACTGGCTCCGAAAAAGTGTCATCTGCTGCAGAAGCGGGTGCGGTTTTTGGGCCACGTGGTTGATGGCGGAGGTGTGTCTGTCGATCCCTCCAAAGTAGAGGTCATCTCCAACATGACAGTGCAGGATCTCATGGAAGGTGATGGGTGCACGCCTTCTGTTCGTAGGATCAAATCTTTCCTTGGTATGGTATTTTACTACCAGCATTTCCTCCCGAACTGCTCCTCCGTGGCTAAGCCCCTGTTCGCCCTTACAGCTGGACAAAAGAGGAGGGGGAGGTCGGCTAAGGATAAGAAGCCCCATGGCAGCTTCCGTAAGCTTACCTCCGCAGACTGGACGGTGGAATGTGGGGAAGCATTTGATCTGTTGAAGACGATGTTACTGGAGTGTGTGGTGCTTGCCCATCCAGACTTTGAGGTGCCTTTCATTTTGTCGGTCGATGCGTCTTTGGACGGACTCGGCGCGGTGCTGTCTCAAGTGCCCCGAGGAGAGTCCAAGGCCAGACCTGTTGGTTTTGCAAGCAAGTCCCTCAGTGCCTCACAGCGGAAGTATCCAGCTCATAGACTGGAGTTCATGGCGCTGAAGTGGAGTGTTTGTGAAAAGTTCAGCCACTGGCTGAAGGGTCAAAGCTTCACCGTTTGGACAGATAATAATCCGCTGACTTATCTCCTAACAAAGCCGAAGCTTGACGCGTGTGAGATCCGCTGGGTGTCTAAGTTGGCGTCTTACACTTTCGATCTCAAACACCTGCCAGGGAAGAAAAACGTGGTGGCGGATGCGTTGAGTCGCGACCCTTTTTCCAAGTCCGTCAGTCAGAGGCTACTTAGGGAGCCCTACCCGGCCCTTGTTCAGGAAGCCGACGGGGTTGAGGGGGACTCTGTGCAGGATGTTTTCAGACTCAGTTGCCAGTCCCAAACACTGAGTAGTGCGCGATCTGGGTTTGCTTGTGATGCAGCTGAGGTCAGGGCTTTTTGTCAAGCCAAATGTGACTGGCCTGATGCATCAGTATTCACAGCACTCAGTTTGGTCCAGCACGTTCAGCATCTGTCGGGTGGTCAGGATACACTGCCAATGTTATCCACCGAGGAGCTCAGGTTGAGTCAGGAGCAGGACCCCTGCATCTCCAAGGTGTTGCCCTTTGTCGCTGTTCGGAAGCGGCCATCGAGACGTGAGAGGCATGGTGCTGACCAGAAGGTCCTCAGCCTGTTGAAACAGTGGGAGAAGTTGGAAGTCAATGATGGTGTCTTGTACAGGGTGACAAAGGACCCAGTGTCCAAGCAGAGGAGGTCTCAGTATGTTTTACCTCTGAGTCTGAAAGACAAGGCACTGTCTGGCATCCACGATCACGCTGGTCATCAGGGCCAGGACCGTACTCTCTCTCTTGCAAGGCAGCGTTTTTATTGGCCTGACATGGAGAGGGATATCAGAGCATATGTCAGATGCTGTCGGAGATGTGTGTTTGGGAAGACCCCAGAGCCAGCTGCTTGCGCGCCCCTGGAGAGCATTAAAACTTCCGCACCGATGCAGCTTGTGTGTATGGATTTCTGGTCCGCTGAGGACAGTAAGCAGCGGTCAGTCGATGTCTTAGTGGTTACTGACCACTTCACTAAGCTTGCTCACGCGTTCCCCTGCACCAATCAGACAGCGAAGCAGGTCGCCAAGAAACTCTGGGATCATGTATTCTGTGTTTCCGGGTTTCCGGAGAGAATACATTCTGACCAGGGCACAAACTTTGAGAGCAACCTGATTGCAGAGCTTCTCAAGTTGGCGGGTGTAGCGAAGTCCCACACGATGGCCTACCATCTTATGGGTAATGGCGGGACAGAGCGTTTTAATCGCACGATGGGGAATATGCTCCGTTCCCTTCCGCTTCAGCAGAAGCAACAGTGGCCTCAGCAGATCCATTCTCTCACGCTCGAGTACAATGCCACTGTTCACGAGACCACGGGTTATGCACCTTTCTTCCTGATGTATGGGCGTGTCCCAAGACTGCTGGTGGATGTTATGTTCAGGCAGGTTTTGCATGATCCTCACGTTGTTGACTATGACTCTTATGCTCAGTCTCTGCTTTCCTGTCTAAGGAGTGCAATGGAGATCGCTCAGAAGCACTCCACGGCTGAGCAGCAGCATCAGGCGCGACAGTACAACAGACACGCCAAGGGCACTGTCCTGTCTGTCAGGGATCGTGTTTTGGTTGCGAACCAGAGTGAGCGAGGGAAGAGAAAGTTGGCTGACAAATGGGAGAACGGAGTGTACACGGTTGTCGGTGTCAACCCCAATATCCACGTCTACAAGATTCAGGATGCAGAGGGGCACACCAGAGTGGTGCACAGGAACCGTTTGTTGGAGGTCAACTTCTTGCCCCTTCCTGAGTTAGATCAGGGTGAGGAGTCCAGTACAACCAGTCAGTTGCTTGACTGCGCAGAGTCCGATGAGGAGGACAGTGCAGATGGCCTGACGGTTTCAGGGGATGCAGTTGGGCTAGCAGTCTCATCACTTGGAGCCTCGCCTAGACCTGAGTGGGCAGAAGCGGAAGAGTTCATTCCGTCTAGTCTGGTAGTCAGTCCTGTGGGGGCCACTGCTCAGACTCCACCCAACACACATGCACCACACAACACACATGCACCACACACAGAGGCATCACACTCACTCGATGTTGGTGTTATGTCTCACACTGATTCGCACACAGAAGCACCACACTCACTCGATACAGATGTTGCAGCTCACACTGTCTCACGCACACAAGTAGAGAGCGATGGTCGGGTTAGGACACGCACAGGGAGGGTGGTGAGGTCAGTGAACAGGTTAATAGAATCTATGGCTCAGATGCCATTTCTACGGAGTGTGAGGGTTTGAACTTTGATGGAGGTTGGAGTCATTCAAACTAGTTTAATGTGAGTTATTAGGTGTCTATCAGACAGGGTTGTTTTGGGCCAAGTGCATGGTGTGGCGTATCAGGCGTCACATTGATCTAGGGGAATACTGAGACTTGATCAACCTCATTATTTTCTGAGCCTCGTAACCGAGGTAGCTCCTAAGTTGACTGGAGGACTAGGTCCTTCTTTTCACTTGTGCCAGTAGTCAGTGATGGGCTTTTCCTTTCCTCTTTCTCGTTTTATCCTGCTGTCAGGATGTTGGTGAATTTCAGGAGGGGTGAATGTAACCAGGTTAAAATTAATGTTTTTATTTTATTTTGTTTGAGTATGAAATATCACCAAATCCTGTCTGTGTGCTGTTATTTGTGGTTACTACATTTTATTTTATGTCATTATTTACTTTTATGTATGTTTTACAACGACCGTCATATACGTGTACTGTCGCTTTAAGAGAGAGGTCTTGTGGGTACACGGAAGAGGGAACGCGGGAGAGGCCATTTTTGTTTTGTGGGAGGAGTCTCAAGCAGCAATCGAGCCGAGCCACACGTGTTTCTTACCGTAGGACAGTTTTGCTGGTTGAGGAGAACGTAACCTTGAGTATCCCTGTAAGAAGATACTGCAAGCTGTGGGATAAAATACTTGTTTATCCTTCCTTACATCGGAGTCCCGTGGACGGTTTCTCCTTCTAACGCACACGAGTGAAGTCCGGGCAGTGGTTGAACTTCGACCCCCACGTCCGTAAGAAACACCGCTCCCGCTGGAGGACTGGACGTTTGTCGAAGGGTTTGAAACCAAAATAAATGGCAAGGTGGGCCAAATAGAGTCCTGTGTGTCCCCCCTCCTTCCTTGATCATGCTGATGATGATGATGATGATGAGAGACTGAGGGCCCCCCACAACACCTGGGGCCCCACCGAAAATAGAACACAACGCAGAGCTAATGATGAGAGTGACGGGCGTGCAGCAGGCTGACCAGCATAGAACAGCATAGGACTGCCCCCGTTACACCTGGGTGATTGCTCGCTGCAAGGGGTAGACAATAGATGCTAGGGGGAAGGAGCTACAAATAATCATCAGATTTTACTGCACCCTGTCAGACGATCTGCAGAGCTACAAAACTCCATGGGTGGGTGGAGCGAATTCAGGGGGCAGCCGGGAACAGCTACAGCCGGGACACGAATCAGGGTCTCCTGCACCACGGGCGGCTACGTAAACCAGTCGACTAAAGCGTCCGACCCCGTTAGCCACGGGCTAGCGAGTCTACTCATCCGTGGTCATTACATTATGCTCCTCCTTCGGGAAGCGCGTCCCCGCGCTTCAGCATACCAGCTCCCTCACGCCTCTGGGCGCACGTGCTTCCGATGGCCTATCCCACTTCTGACACCAATGTTGGGAAGTCTGGCCTGAGTGGCTGAAATGTAGGAGGCAGACTCAAAACAGTTTCTATAAAAATAATGTACTTACAGGGTGTAGCTACATGTGAAACAAGAATATGTACAAAGCAAAGAAACAAATGAATAGTTAATTCAGCTGAACAAAACTCAACTCCCAATAATTGAGCTTAACTTAACATCAAATGAACAAAACTCAACTCGTAAAAAATTTAGCTTTAAATGAACAAAACCAAACTCACAACAATTGAGCTGAAATTAACATCATGTACACACATCTACACCCTGACGTCCTACAGCCCCCTAACAACTCCAAAGCTGCACCTGAGTTTAGGCTGCACCACTGTGGCAGGGAAAGCCAACACCTGGAAGTGACTTAAGATTGATGGGACAAATGGTGTGTTCTCACCCACTTTGTCACAGTGGGTAAGAACAAATTTATACGTATGAACGATTGATGAATGAGGTCCATTGAGCTTTAAAATATATTGGGACTGCAGAGTCCCAAACCCAGGTAAATGAGGGCACCATGCTCTTCCCATTGAGATGTATAGGGCTTGTTTCAATGTCTTGCTCCATGACACTTCCACAAAGACACTACACTTTTGGGCCGCTGTGGGAATTGAACCTGTGACCTCCAGGCCACTCTCCTGCTCCTTGCTATACATTATGACACAATTTTCCATCTCCTCAATGTACATTGGGACCTTTTTTGCATCTCAACATACAGTCATGGCGTGATGTTTGAGCCTGGCTAAGGAGAGCAAGGGGCTAACCATGTACCTATCCTCACAGGGACACTTGGATCAACTTTTCTTCTTCAGGCAAAGTCCATGTCTTTACCAACCTTGTAAAAGGGAAAGTGTGACTGAAGGAGACTCTGTCTGTCTGTCCTGTGAGTTTCTCGACAACTTTTTGTCCGACCAACTTCCCACTTGTCAGGTGTATTGCTGAGGACCCATGGAGGTGCAGTGTCGAGTGTGAAGTTGTTTGGGTGAGCGGTTCTCAATACAGCTGCAGCCAGCAATACCGGAGGCCAAGCAATCAGCCTGTTCCAAACAACTGCACTAGTTTGTATTCATGAAAGGAGAGACAAGCAGGCCTGCTTTCCCTTCACACTTCCATCCTGAGGAATAGCTGTATTGCTGTATGTATGTATGTACAGTGGCTTGCAAAAGTATTCATACCCCTTGAACTTTTCCACATTTTGTCACGTTTCGACCACAAACATAAATATATTTTATTGGAATTTTATGTGAAAGACCAACACAAAGTGGCACACAATTGTGAAGTACAAAGAAAATTATACATGATTTTAAAAAATTTTTACAAATAAAAAACTGAAAAGTGCGGTGTGCAAAAGTATTCAGCCCTCCTGAGTCAATACTTTGTGGAACCGCCTTTTGCTGCAACTACAGCTGCAAGTCTTTTGGGGTATGTCTCTACCAGCTTTGCACATCTAGAGACTGACATTTTTGCCCATTCTTCTTTGCAAAACAGCTCAAGCTCAGTCAGATTAGATGGAGAGCGTTTGTGAACGGTAGTTTTCTGATGTTGCCACAGATTCTCGGTTGGATTTAGGTCTGGACTTTGACTGGGCCAAATTAATACATGAATATGTTTTGTTTTAAACCATTCCATTGTAGCCCTGGCTTTATGTTTAGGGTCGTTGTCCTGCTGGAAGGTGAACCTCCGCCCCAGTCTCAAGTCTTTTGCAGACTCCCAACAGGTTTTCTTCCAAGATTGCCCTGTATTTGGCTCCATCCATCTTCCCATCAACTCTGACCATCTTCCCTGTCCCTGCTGAAGAGAAGCACCCCCAGAGCATGATGCTGCCACCACCATGTTTGACAGTGGGGATAGTGTGTTCAGAGTGATGTGCAGTGTTAGTTTTCCGCCACACATAGCGTTTTGCATTTAGGCCAAAAAGTTCAATTTTGGTCTCATCTGACCAGAGCACCTTCTTCCACATGTTTGCTGTGTCCCCACATGGTTTCTGGCAAACTGTAAACGGGACTTCTTATGGGTTTTTTTTTAACAATGGCTTTCCTCTTGCCACTCTTCCATAAAGGCCAGATTTGTACAGTGCATGACCAATAGTTGTCCTGTGGACAGATTCCCCCAGCTGAGCTGTGGATCTCTGCAGTTCCTCCAGAGTCACCGTGAGCCTCTTGGCTGCATCTCTGATCAGTGCTCTCCTTATTCGGCCTGTAAGTTTAGGTGGACGGCTGTGTCTTGGTAGATTTGCAGTTGTGCCATACTCTTTCCATTTCCGGATGATGGATTGAACAGTGCTCCGTGAGATGTTCAAAGCTTGGGAAATCTTTTTATAGCCTAACCCTGCTTTAAACGTATCCACAACTTTATCCCTGACCTGTCTGGTGTGTTCCTTGGACTTCATGATGCTGTTTGCTCCCCAATATTCTCTTAACAAACCTCTGAGGCCGTCACAGAACAGCTGTATTTGTACTGAGATTAGATTACACACAGGTTGACTCTATTTAGTCATTAGGTCAACATTCGATCATTCAGCAATCATCAGGCAACTTCTGAAGGCAATTGGTTGCACTCAGAGAAAAGGGGGCTGAATACTTTTGCACACTGCACTTTTCATTTTTTTATTTGTAAAAACTTTTTTAAATCATGTGTAATTTTCTTTGTACTTCACAGTTGTGTGCCACTTTGTGTTGGTCTTTCACATAAAATTCCAATAAAATATATTTATGTTTGTGGTCGTAACGTGACAAAATGTGGAAAAGTTCAAGGGGTATGAATACTTTTGCAAGTCACTGTAGCTGTATGTCTCATTCAGCCATTAGGTCTTGGGCTGACACCAAACAAGGCCCATAGGTTATAGATGCCATCCAGCTGAATTGCATACACAATTAATAAACACTGGATAATTAGATGTGAAATTAAAACAGAGAAAAAACCCCAGTCTATTTTAAAAACATCACTTAAAAAGAAAGAATGTAAATTGTATTGTGTTAAATGTGAACTGGGCAACAGAAAAACAAATAATAACATGGAATGATACAAAACTATAAATAACAAGTAAATAATAAGACCTTCATTCAAATAAGATGAAATGAGGGTGCATGTTTGTGTGAGAGGATAGTGTGCATGTTTTTGTGTGTGCAACAAGAAAAAGAGGGAGGCGACTGTTGTGGTTCTGGTAATGGCAGGAGAAAGAAAAGGGTTAAGAGCATGTGTGTATGGAACAGCTACATCCTCTCCCAGCTAAAATTGTGTTTTTGTTTCCACTGGACCAGCCAGAATTACCCCCCACCCCACCCACATTCACACACTTCCGCCAGTGAGCTGAGATCTGTCGCGCCTCCTCTGACATCACAGGTAGATGTGTTCCACCCCCACAATGCATTGCAAAGATGAAGCGTACTGGTGACGCACTATCCTCCTCGTGTGTGTAACCCCTGCTGTACCAGAGGACTGCTGGGTAATAATGAAAACATGGTACAGCACCAAATTCAACAGAGGATGGATGGATTGATCAGCAGTCTATTTATGTATCTATCACATTAGTTCAGCCTCTCAAATTGAACATTTAATTACCATAAGAATTAATTATTCTCTTTGAAAACAGAATCCATACTACTGACAGTGAGATGAAGTTCTCAGGACTGTTAAATCTGGCAAAACATGATTTATCTTCAAAATGGATCCACATTCAAACAGGCATAAATCCACGCAGGGAAGACTGACATCAGATCTCTACAAATTCCCACTGCATATGCTCTGTTTCAACTTCACATTTTCGAACGTTTATGTGCATACACTGATGTATGAGTAGGTTGGGGCAGCGATGACGACTAAAAAAACCCAAACAAAACCCCCCCAAAATCTTGAGCATCCTGAAATGACCCAGCGCAGCATTTTGATGAAAACCAAACATAACAAGAAGGACACAACATTCATACTGAAACAAGAATTATGTAATCTTGAGCGCGGAGCTCACTAAGTTCATGTCCATTAGTTTTAAGATTCGCTCCAGTCCACAGCTCAGTGCTCCCTTTCAGTTCTTTTAACTTTGCGTGACAAGCAGAAATATAGTCAAGGCTTCTCCGCGTTTACCGCCCGTCGCCAATTAATATAACTCAAGTTTGTAGTCGGTGTCCATAGACCCAATTAAATAACAATTGTAAATTTGCAGCGGTCCACTTCACCCAACAGCGTCCTCACGCCTTCTTTACAGCCGAAACAATGGAAAAGCGTTTCGACCGATCCAAACGTGGTTATTCGTGCTGTGAGCGTCTGATTTCGCAGGGCTAGATTTAAAACCAGGAAGAAATAACGAGGGTTGGGAGTTTACCCCCCTCCGCGGTAATGAGTACGTCCGGCCTCTTTATTCAAATTGAAAAAATGGGAAACGTCCAATCTGCGCGCTCTGCAGTGACATAATGGAAGACATGAGGATAGAAAAGCCCGCGGCGGAGCGCCGGTACGTCATCAGCCGAGCGGAGCGGAGAAGGCAGTCATGTGTTGTTGGGACGAAGACGTCCGTCGGTTTGGGAGGAAATAAAAGAAAGGAAGAGTCGCCAATTAATAAACAAAGCGTCGCTTTTCTTGATATCATGGACAGGGCGCCGTTCTAGGGAGGAGAAAAAAGGTGTGTTTGCCCGATTCGCCCTGGCCTCAGCGTCACGTCGAGGAAACATGATGAAAAAGGATATCAACTTAAACCTGGCGGACGACGCCGACGACCTCAAGCCGCATCTCCGCGACGCCGAGAGCATTCTCAGCTCCCCGGAACTGGGGCTGCTGAAGCTGGCTTCCCCGGAGCTGGAGCGGCTCATTATCCAGTCGAACGGGATGGTCACGACGACGCCGACCTCGCAGTTTCTCTACCCGAAGCCGGCGAGCGACGAGCAGGAGTTCGCCGAGGGCTTCGTCAAGGCGCTGGAAGACTTACACAAGCAGAACCAGCTGAGTGGCGGAGGAGGAGGCGGCGGCACTTGCGCCCAGACGAGCGGCCTGGGCGCCAACATTGCTCCGGTCACCGTCCACCCAGACCTGCCCGTCTACACCAATTTAAACAGCTACGGCGGCGGTCCGTTAGGAACCACTGTCAACTACTCCACGGACACGGTCCCCTTCCCCCCGCCGCCTCCGGCTCACAGTTTAGGGAGAGCCCCGCAGTCGCAGGCGGAACTCTCCCGGCTACAGTCGCTGAAGGACGAGCCGCAGACGGTGCCGGATGTGCAGAGTTTCGGCGACAGTCCGCCGTTGTCGCCCATCAATATGGACGCGCAGGAGCGCATCAAAGCCGAAAGGAAGAGGCTGCGGAACCGCATCGCCGCGTCCAAGTGTCGGAAGCGGAAACTGGAGCGGATCTCCAGGCTGGAGGACAAAGTCAAGACGCTGAAAAACCAAAACAGTGATTTGTCGTCGACGGCCAGTCTGCTGAGGGAGCAGGTTGCCCAGCTAAAACAGAAAGTCCTCAGCCACGTTAACAGCGGATGCCAGCTACTGCCACACCAGGTTCAAGTGCACTAAAAGGTGGAGGGCTCTGACTGTTAACCAGCATATAAGCTTCGCGGACTTTATAATTGTTGGTTTTCAGTATATGCAGCTCGATTGAAAGACTGACAGAACATATCAGCACATTTTATGTGAAAATGTTTACAAATGGGCTGTGTCTAAATACAGTCCCAAACCTGGACCAAACCGGTTTTCAGTGTATCGCTATGTACCATAGCCTGCATAATATGCGCATTTATGCCATAGATATCCTTAATATGGGAGAAAGCTATATGCCGATAGTCTTAGCTATTTGGCATAGGGACTATCCATACATTTGCCATGAGTCACATTTCTGTATGAAACAGAAAATTTGCATGTTGACACTCGAATGTTGCCCGCAGGGAGTCAATAGGGCGCAAGACGTCCGTGTTTTCTTATGCTTACAAGCACTTATATCCATGTAATTCATATTCGGTGGTCTACAGAGTGTTGTTTTATTGTTTTCCCACTTAAACTATGAGGTGTCGTCATCTTTTGTTGCACTAATGTCTACGTTTTTACATGCCGCTGTGTTCCAAAATAAATGTTCCTTGTTAAAAAATTCCCTCCATTTTGGTGCGAACTATTTACAGTTGTGTGCAACTTAAGTGAATGTTAAAGCCTGGAATAGGTTATATTATTCAGTGTTACTCAAGCTAAGGAAATAACCTTGAGTAGCAAGAGCATTTTGGGATACATAGTATATTTATACAGTCAGGTTCTTATTTCGAAGCATAAACAAAATATCTCGATTTGACTCTACTTAGATGCGAAATCAATGTAGGTTTAACACTTAAAGGTAACTAATGAAGTTCTATAGACCAAAGGCAATGGCTAGTTACAGAAAAACAGGATTTGTCTGGCAAACGGTTTGTTTAAAGATAAGTGAAAACACTTTCTTTGGCATTAAAATGGTTCCCTGAAGAATAATCACATCTAGTGATGGTGGCTGCATCTATATGGAGACTCCTATGCAACAGATAAACTACTTAAAATCTGTTCCCTCACGTGCGGAGGACGCTCCGTAGGTCAGTTCGTTATGGAGTCTTCTGCCCTCTGCTGGTTAATTGTGAAATGACATCCTGCATTATTAAGAATCTAATATGCAGCTGGATTCATTAGGCCGCAGGTGTCTGAAGCATAGACTTCTGCACAAACAAATGTCATAGACTTAATGATTTCTTGAGCAGATCTCAGCAACGAGCTTGTCACAATGAATGCACATCTGTATACGGAGACAAGAAGTGGATAATACTGGGGGGGGGGAAAGTGGAGATAATAGGCATCCAAAAGAGTTGAATCAAGTGCAACTGGATTTGGTATCCGTGAAGACGTTTCGCCTCTCATCCAAGAGGCTTCCTCAGTTCGTGCCTTTCTGACTAGACCAAGCTAGTCTGACTGGCTGGTGATGAGACTCAGAATTTATCCTCTAGGAGTCCTTGTCAGAGCTATTGATATGCGTGGCTCTTTGTGATCCGATGTTTACCAACGCCCGTCGCTAACAGAGCCATAGATATGAGTGGCTCTTTGTGTACCGATGTTTGGCCGCGCCCGTCGTTATCGGAGCTATTGATTTGCATTTGTTTAGCAGCGACGGTCGTTGGGGGTGTTAGTTTCGACTTGATTATTCAGTGGTCATGAGAGTCGTTGGAGCCGTTAGTGACCAACTGTTGTTCTTGGAGGCCAGGCTTCCTGAGTCTCCTGGGTAGAGATGAGAGGACGGCATTGTAAGTGGGAGATAGGTGGTGGCGTTGGTAAACATCGGCTCACAAAGAGCCACGCATATAAAAAAAAAGAATAAAAAAAAGAAAAACATTTTGAGCTTTGAGCTACAGGACAAAACACAACACAGAGTAATAGTAATAGTGAAGCCTTTAATTCACAATCCCATGCCACCATAAGGGGCCTATAGGCCCTGATGCGGCTGGAGGCGACCCACTGCACCTTACCCTTCTCTCTTTGAATGCCACTGGTATGATTTACACAGAAGAGTCATGCCTGCTGTTCAAGTATGAAAATTTGAACAAGTTAATATTGTTATTTTGCACAACGTTTGAGACACAACCCATTGTTGCACTTGCCTGTAGGCTTAAAACTCCATTATTAACCTGTTCCTTTCCATTCATCTGCTAAAGTGCATTGAAGTGGATAACCAGTGGGTCAAATCAATGGCGCATTTTGCTTTCTGGATTCACCAGGCCATTTAGCGTCTCTGGATAAAACAGTATG
The DNA here is from genome assembly GCF_029633865.1 of Lampris incognitus. Lineage (NCBI taxonomy): Eukaryota > Metazoa > Chordata > Actinopteri > Lampriformes > Lampridae > Lampris > Lampris incognitus. The sequence goes on along the minus strand of NC_079213.1, from coordinate 84,473,901 downwards.
TGTTATACTGGGCTGCAATATTGTCTATTAGTCACACATACGTGTGCACGCGCATGCAAGTGTGTCTGTTCCCTCACCAGCGGCAGCAGCAATAATGACTAAAAACGTTTTAACACCACAAACTTTATTTTTTGTTATTTTTCTTCCACGACATGTACAGCAGGTTTTGTATTGTTCACATTTCAACAATTTGACACCATATTCCCTTATTGTGATTACATTAATTACTGCATAATATTTGTTCAATTTCCAAGATAGAAAAAAAGTAAAAATCAAATGTAAACCAAGTTAACAGTACCTTTTGAAACAGTATCCATGGATGCACAATAAAAAGCAACTGAAAATAATAACCAAAAAAAAAAAATTCCGGTCCCCCTTCCCTTTTGGTAGCACAAACTGATCAGCCTGCAGGTGAAATTCATCTTCTTTACTCCGGATGGAGGGGATGGGATAAAAACGTCCTACTTTGTAACAGTAAGCCCAGGAAATGGTCTCTGTCATTCCTAAACTGAACAACCGCCACACATCGCTGTTATGTTGAGTATTTAACACACAATACTGAGCCGAAATGTGGAAACTGTAGAGCATGAAACCATGGTGGCTCTGTAAGGATATGAACAGACGGTGTCCTCTGTGGGTGTGTGGGGCATCTCATATGAACAAGACACAGCTCACTGTGGCACTAACATTACTGCTGTGTGTGTGTGTATGTCCTTGGCCTATGGACTCACTTATGCCCTGTAAGTGCTTCAAAATGAATAATTTACCATGTGTTTTTCCTTCAGAAATGCCAACCACAAATGACATAATGCAAAATGGAAAGCACAAGCATTACAGCGTCCTCTGTAACTAAAGTACCAACTAGACAGACCGCTCAACAAGTGAACATTTTCATCTTCAGATCCCTGATGAATCTTTAACGCTAACTACATGTGCTTTATCTCGCTGTATGCTCTGTTCAGATTTACTTAACAAATGTAAAAAGAGAAATCTCCCACTTCCGTTTTCCATAGCCTCCCTTTTTTTTAACCCAATTTGACCAAACAGGGTATGCTGTCAGCACAACCTGCAATGGTTTTGCTTTTTCTCCATTCAGACTCAAGACGTCAGCGAGTGACTGTGAATTAATAAATAACAGCGATAACTTGGTGGCTGTTTCTATTCACCTTCGACACTAGAAATACAATTTCACAGCTAATCCAAGCATGCGGAAAGCTTTCAATGCTGGGCAATTATCCAGATTTTTTTTTTCAAATGTCCTATAGTCAGCACAGAGACGGTCTGCATGACTTAATGCAACATCTATGGGACAACTCCCCAAATGCTGCATTGGGTGCTTTCCTCCAACCTCGGCCTTTGTAGTGACCACATGCTGCCCTGCAGAGAGCAGCGGTCAGTTCCTGTCTCCCATCGGCATTTTACACAACCACAGAGACCGAACCTTCCAGAAGAACAAGGGAATCATCGTTCTCAACGTTTTTTAACCACAAAGTATAGATTTAAACATCCACGACACACTGGATGGCCCTTCCTCCCCATGTCAGTACCGTGGCTAGGTGACACATGGTTTTGTGTGTGGACACTATGTGTTGCTTTGCAACCAGGTGACACATTCATTCACAAGCAGGCCTAGACATGAATACTGGACTACAGTGGCTCTTTTCGGGTTTTTCAGATTTTACCATCTCTCTCTTTTTTTCTTTCTTGCAAGTCTGGAGTCAGTACAACAGTCCACACAGAATGACTCGGTTTATTACACGTGCGGTTTTATATGAAGGAAAACACGCTGACCGGTAAGCGGGTGAAAATACTGGATGGTTACTGAGAAAGAAACAGTCACAACCAAATCAAACTACAAGAAAGGTTAAAATTGATCCTCGGGTTTGCCACCCTAAACATCGCAGCTTTGGGGGGGGGGGGGCTCATTTGCTGTCTTTCATTTAATTCTTTTATCTAGAAATTGTTCCTCTATCAAGGTAAAGTTTGAAAACTATTGACTTTGTGGTTGAAAGTTGGCGTGGTACACTTGGCAGTCACCATCTGCAAAAAGTCTGCTGGTAGTGTGACTACATCTACCACGGTCCAAGCCTTTGGATGATGCTTCCCTGCATTATGATTTCTTCAACACTTTGGTCATGATGGTTACTCTGTCCCATCACCAGCCCAATACACACCTCTCTCCACTGAGGACTCAAACGTCATACTGAATTTTTAGAGTTTAATTTGGACTTGCTCGGTAGCCACCATACATTCCCTAGGACATATATCAGGGACCATAATTTGATTTATTGGGGTTCATAATACAGCACACATTCAATCCAAGGAGCAGCATTGGTTCTCATCTGAATGTCATGGCACAACGCTGACTGCAGCAGTGCTTGGTGAACATGAAGTCAGGAAGCCACGTTCAGAATGTCACCTACTACTGAAATAGGAGCTGCTGAGTGCATTGGACTTATATTAAATGAGAAGTGGACGCTTTACAATTTAGAAAAAGCCTCAAGTCGTATTCTATGAATTCTAAGTGTTGGCCGATGAGCAAGGCAGCATCAGACTGCCAAATGTTGAGAGAGGTACATAGTGGGACTAGGCACTAGCGGCCCTACATGTGCCATGCACACTGAAATCCAAAGTGTACTTGACAACCACACACGTCACGACAATGCAGTTACTTGGACAAATGGTGTACGTTACAAACACAGTCCTTGAATCCATGGCTTCAGTCTCCTTCCATGTAAACTAGCATTAAAATATGAACAGTCATCTCTTTGTCATTTCCAGATGATTGAAATTAGAAGACCAAGATCCTGTTTAACCCTTTTCCCTACCACAATAGAGTGATTTGTAAAATCCATTATCTGTCAAATGGCTTTACCTGGCCCTGGGTACTGTGTAAAGGGACAGATGACTATTCAAGTCATCTGATGAAAATCAAGATCCACCAAACACCAACAGTGTAAACAAAAGGGAGATGAAAACAATTAAAAAATTTTGATTCCCTGCCCCCCTTTTCTCTCCAATTGTATCTGGCCAATTACCCCACTTTCCCGAGCCACCCCAGTCGCTGCTCCACTCCCTCTGCTGATCCGGGAGGACTGCAGACTACCACATGCCTCCTCTGATACGTGTGGAGTCGCCAGCCGCTTCTTTTCACCTGACAGTGAGGAGTTTCGCCAGGGGCACGTAGCGCGTGGGAGGATCGCGCTATTCCCCCCCAGTTCCCCCTCCCCCGCCCCGAACAGGCGCTCCAACCGACCAGAGGAGGCGCTAGTGCAGCGACCAGGACACAAACCCACATCCCACCCGCAGACACGGCCAACTGTGTCTGTAGGGACACCCGACCAAGCCTGAGGTAACACGGAGATTCGAACCGCCGATCCTCGTGTTGGTAGGCAACAGAATAGACCACCACGCCTCTAAAGCTATGAACGGTGTAGTAATAGTGAGCTGTGGAAACTCAGCAGGGGAGTGACTGAAATGAAGGGTTTAAATAACAGGGAAAACAGGTGTGCCCATTTAACTCTAATGAATGAGGGTGTAACCAGGTGACAATACTACGTAGTGATTCGTGACTGGGCACGAAGAATGGGTGAACAGTGACATCTAGTGGTAAGTCTGGGTAGTAGAGCCCACAGTCGTGACAATAACCTGGAAATCTGTTTTGTTTCTCACCTCCGTGAAGTTGGCACCCCATGTAATCAGAACATCCATCCATCCATTATCCAAACCGCTTATCCTTATTCAGGGTCATGGGGATGCTGGAGCCTATCCCAGCAGTCATTGGGCTGCAGGCAGGGAGACACCCTGGACAGGCCACCAACCATCACAGGGCCAACACACACACACACACACACACACACACACACACACACACACACACACACACACACACACACACACACACACACACACACACACACACACACACACACACACACACATTCACACCTAGGGACAATTTAGTACGGCCGATTCACCTGACCTACATGTCTTTGGACTGTGGGAGGAAACCAGAGCACCCGGACCTGGAGGAAACCTACGCAGATACGGGGAGAACATGGAAACTCCACACAGAGGACGACCTGGGATGACCCCCAAGGTTGGACTACCCCGGGGCTCGAACCCAGGGCCCTCTTGCTGTGAGGCGACCACGCTAACCACTGCGCCATCATGCCGCCGTAATCAGAACATGAATAAAAATATTATCATTCATTAGTGCAAGCGTTTGTGGTAATTTGTGCTGCAAAAACTATTGTTTGTGCTGTAATGGTTTTTGAGATATTAAGTATTATATTTATAGGCTGTGATGTCACCCTGCACCCCATTATTGTCCAAATCATTCAAAACTGGTCTCGTTTGTTTGTGCTCGGTTTGTGCCATTAAAAGAAACATTTATGCTCTTTTAGTATTTTAGACGACTGCTGGGATAGGCTCCAGCATCCCCGTGACCCTGAGAGCAGGATAAGCGGTTCGGATAGTGGATGGATGGATATAAAACAACATTTGCCAAAAAAATTATGTCATCCTGTAGCCCATTATCACTGAAATCATTCAAAACTGGTCTCGTTTGTTCGTGCCCGTTTGTGCAATTACATGTGCTCTCTGAAGAAATATGACGTTGTTGTTTTTTTTCGGCTGACCAAACTTAACCTAATCCACTTGAATTATTAAATAATCATTTGAAACAGTACATTGTTTTTTTCATGTCATGTTTATTTTGAGATAACAGCGAATATAATATTTCCTCAGGAAAAGAGAAGACGGGGGGTTAGTGATGTGGTAACCTCACAGCAACAGCAGTAAAAAGAAAAAAAAATAATTTAGAAAAATAGCTGCAAAATCGTCCCCCAAAAAAAGCTTCACAAAAAAACATGCAATGTCCTTGTTTCAGGACCATTCGTGTTCATCAGGAACAGAATGTAGCCTGTTTGTTCAAAACTATTTACAAAAGTTTCCTGTTGTGTATATCAGATTATGGTTAGGGCTTTTAACCTTCCTTTGTGAAAAACACAGTGTGGGGTTGTATTTTTGTTTTATCAGAGGCTGTTGTGAGCTGACAAGAAAGGTCATCATATTTCTCCCAGATCAAGGAGGATCTTCTGCAGTAGGCCACATAGTGACCCAGGGCATTCCTTGATGGCCCTGATACAAATGCAACAACTCCCCGTAGTGTAAATGATTCTTTGTTTAGTTTCAAGTTGACAGGAAATTCAGACAGTGGATAATTAGTGTTCGCAACTATGCACAATGGTTGTCCAGTAGTGTAGCTGTGTGTGACGGAGTCATGGCAGAGCAATTTCAATGATGAAGGATCACATTTCAAGCTATCTGGGCCCTCATCAGGTAACTTCAATGGCCTCAAACAAGTGGATGGATTGAGTAGCCCATCTTCCAGTGCAGCTTGTAGCCAACCCATTCTTTCTGCTTGTAAAATGTTAACATTGACAGGGAGCAGAGAGATTTCCCATGAATGTCCTATGCTTCGGCAACAGTGTGGGGAGGAGCACTGATTCTTATTTGTCACATTAGCAACTTGCTTGATAGTTGCAGTGATGATGTGAGCCATTACATTCTGCATTCACTTGATTAACACCTGACCTCAGCTGTACAGATTCAAACGTATCAGACAGTATTTTTGCCCTCTGTGCATAACGAGCTCGTTGCCTTCCCTTTGTGACAATGGTTTTCACCAAGTCAAACGCTTCAATTATTTTCTCTTCTTTGTGGACATAATTGCAAAATGCTTGTCCCAGAATGTAACAAAAGAGACATTGGCAAAAGGAATCAAAGGCACAAGTATTGTTTACACAAAGAAGGGTTTTGCTGACTTTAACAGTCTGTTTGGCCATGTACTTGCCATTTTTTAGAAGACAAACTTTGCTTTATTTTCTTTTCAAGTTTGGATCTACATGCAACCACTCAGGGCAAGGATTAAGGTAGGAAGAACTCTTTTTAGGGGGAAGAGCAAGGCCTCTCCAGTTTTCAACAAATTCATCCCTTGGTATATTGCTCTCTCCTGTCATTGTATGTTCATCTTCTGATATTGCAAGCATCTCCTGATGCTGTTTCCCATTATGCCTGTCCAAATAGGCAGGTAGCATGCCATCCGTGTGATATGAGGGACAAGCTAGGGAAGTGTAAATTGTCTCAATTACCATCATCCACTGCAAGCTTTTTGCTGTCATGACAGATCTCCATCACCTACTGCTTCAGATCTGTTTGGCATACATGAAAAGCTTCTTTAAAATTGACCTCTTCCATGTCATTACTTTTTATGATGGAAGCAGGACACATCCTTTTTTAATTATTTTCTTTAGTTGCATCTTGCAAGTCTCAGGGGTTACTGGCATGCCTCTGCCATCATTCCCCTCAGATTCACTCAAGGCAACGATGACAACTGAACATATCAGCTCCATGGCATCTTCTAGGTTCTCTGATTGTATAAGTTGTGCCATGCACTTGAGGTAGAAGACCCTCACTCGATTGTCCTTTTTCCAGAGACAGTTCCACTAAATAATCAGTTTGATACAATGTGCAACATCAACTCTAATAACACAAGGTGGTAGTTTGGATGGTGCATTTCCTGCGAGTACCCCAAACCATTCATTAATGTAAGCCTTCAAGTCAGTAGCCATTGTAGCCCAGGATTGTATTGTGCCTGTTCAATTTTACAAATGTATATAAAGCCTTTGGAGGGATTTTGTTGTGAAGTAGCTGACTCAGGTGTGTCCACACTTTTCCTGAGGGAGGTGCTATACACTGGCCTTTAACGACATCTTCCCTAGCAGATAAGATGATTTTCCCAATTTCATCTTTATGTCAAGCTGGCTTCCTTGGCATCTGATCAAAATAAGAAACATTTGTTAATTACGCAACAAATTTTAAAATGACTTAATGTGGGCATCCGGGTAGCGTAGCGATCTATTCCATTGTCTACCAACATGGGGATCACCGGCTCGAATCCCCATGTTACCTCCGGTTTGATCAGGCGTCCCTACAGACACGATTGGCTGTCTGCGGGTGGGAAGCCGGATAAGGGCCTGCGTCCTGGTCGCTGCACTAGTGCCTCCTCTGGTTGGTCGGGGCGCTTGTTCAGTGGGGAGGGGGAACTGGGGAGAATAGCGCGATTCTCCCACGCGTTATGTTCCCCTGGCGAAACTCCTCACTGTCAGGCGAAAAGAAGCGGCTGGCGACTCCACGTGTATCAGAGGAGGCATGTGGTAGTCTGCAGCCCTCCCCGGATCGGCAGAGGGGGTGGAGAAGCGACCGGGACGGTTCGGAAGAGTTGTGTTATTGGCCAAGTACAATTGGGGAGAAAAGGGGGGGGGGTTAAAAAAAAATAACGTAATGAGTCTGAACCTCCTGCACACAGGGCATGCTCTAAGCACAAAGCCTCGTGTATGCTCAAAAGTGCGTTGTATGTCCTCTGTGTTGTCCTGTGCTGGAAGGCAAGATTCTTTGGCTCACAATTTCTAGAGCCGATGCAGTCATTCTCTTTAATAATGCCATTCAAAAAATTCTGATTAATTCATTAGCCATTCAAGCATAAACACACAAAATCACGTGTCTTCCTAATCACGTGACTAGTGCCCGATTTATTTATTTATTATTTTAAGTTTGGAATATAGGTAAACTTTTGTTCCCCAGGACCTACTGGAGAACGGAACACACAAAGTCTAGATTTACCTTTTAATCTTTATTTCTGTTGGCAGCACACGGTCTTGACAAAATGGCTTCCTGATACCCAAAATGCAACGCCAAAACATTCAGTGATTTGATACAATATCTACACGTTGCTATTCCGGAGTCCTGCCCAAGAGAGGAGGGAGGGGCAGTCATGCCTGATAAATTATGAGTCTCCAGAAAAGGCATTGATGCAGCACAAACAACGAGACCAGTTTTTAAACTATTTGAACAACAATGGGGTGCAAAATGAATTCACACGTATTGTGACTATTACTAAGTATTGAGTATTATGTAAAGCATTAAGTATTATAAGTATATACTAAGTATTGTTCTAGGCATATATGTGAAGAACTAGAAGAGCACAAATGTTTCTTTTAACGGTACAAACCGGCACAAACAAACGAGACCAGTTTTGAACGACTTGGACGATAATAGGGTGCAGGATGACGTCACATCCTATAAAATATAATGCTTAATATCTCAAAAAACATTACGGCATAAAAGTCTCTTAACGGCATAAACGAGCACAAACCGAACACAAACAAACGAGACCAGCTTTGAACGATTTGGACTATAACGGGGTGCAGGATGACGTAATTTCTTTGGCAAATGTTTTATATCTAAAATACTAAAAGAGCACTTTTTTTAATGGCGCAAAGGGGCACAAACAAACGAGATCAATTTTGAACAATAATGGGGTGCAGGATGACGTCACAGTCTATAAAATATCATGCTTAATACCTCAAAAACCATTACAACACAAACAATAGTTTTTGCGGCACAAATCGGCGCAAATGCTGCATTAATGAATAATAATATTTTCATTCATATTCTGATTACATGGGGGGCTAACTTCACGGAGGTTACCCCGGGCCATGACCCCACAGTAGCCGAGCAACTACCACCAGCTTTGGAGAGACCAACCAGCCGACATGGGGCTTTCCCGCTTGTGGTACAACTGACAAATATTTCGGTTTTTTTGTTTTTTGAAAAAGGAGATTTTCAAAGTGAAGTGGCTGGCAGCAAAAATATCTCAGCCCGCTATGTCACGCAATTTAACCGATGTGGCAACAGCAATTTGGTTACCTTACACAGGACACACAACTTTTCTGTGAGCTTAGCAGTGGCCGTCAGTTGTTGGGCTGGCGAGATGAGGAAAGTAATGTCGGTTGCTACGTAACAGACATAACAGTTGGTGAGCGATACTGGATTGAGTATTTAGGATTTCTTAACCTGAGATAAGATAGGCAGACACAAGTTAAGACAGGATTCCTAAAGTTAGTTAGGATTTGCTTCTGTAATACCAAATTGGGAAAAAAATCCCATTTTGGAGTCTTCCTATCTGAAGTCTTAAGATAGGATTTTCCCCAAGTTTCTTTATCAGTAAATACCAAGACCTTGGCAAATTGTTTAAAATTGTATTTCACAATGACTGGGGTTCATGACAGGATAGTGAATCACCATTACCATCGATCATCCATTTTATCAGAGAAGCAGTGCCAGACCCTCAAATTAACTCGACATTAGACAAAGCGCACTGATTTCAATGGGAATTACAGTGCAGCAGGCTAAACTAAGACCAAACTAAAACAGGCAGGGCAGAGAACAGCTGTTCCATGTGCCAACTGAAGGAAATCTACAACATCTCATTTGTCCGATACTCTATTATCTTCATAAAATTTCGTAATTTTTAAAATTCTTTTTCAGAATTGTATATCTGTAGATATCATATATTGCACAACATTTATATACACATTTTAAACAAGAACAATTAAATAAAACGTGTCTCTCATTTGTTGATATTTGAAACTTTGCTAATTTTCCCTACATTGTGTAAATGTATGAAAAGACTTAAAAACAAAAACAAGAAACAAACAAAGCAAAACAGGGCACCAGTATTCGAAAAGAAATAAAAAAAGACAAAAAGGCTGACTGGTTCAAAAGGCTGAAATAAGAAATTAAAGCATGGATTAATATATGAACTGTCTTGGGTTGAGATACCAGTTGAGATGATGTGTGAAACACAGATCCACAAACATTTGGTTGGGTTTGAATCCAGGGCAAAATACCCCCAACATCAACATAATCATGTCAGTTCAATTGTATCCACCCCCTTCAAAATGACTGACCTGTTTCCATGACAACACAATGCCCATGCGGTCTCCCCGGTCCCCGAAACCGAGGCGGACATCTTGGAAAAGACGAATTTGACAGATGAGAAAACAGCACTGCAAACGTTATAAGGGATTTGGAGGGCACCGAAAAGGTTGACGCCATCAAAATCCTTCCAGTAAGACCACACTGACGGAGGGCATGGATGAAGAGGGCAATGGAAACGAAAGGGTCATCATGGGCCAAGGCCCCCAAGGCCTTCAAGAAATCTGGGTTGAAAAGAATTTGAAACACTCATTCAACTGGCTTGGTGTCAGATCAACAACTCCATAATTCAGTTGGCTCCCTGACATCGAGGATGCTGAGCCAAGTATTTGAGACTGGCATTTCAGACACGTTTCAACCCAGTTCTCGTGACTGTCAGCCAAAGTTTCCTAATAATTTGTGGAGATAAGCAGGAGAGGTGCGTGTGTGTGTGTGTGTGTGTGTGTGTGTGTGTGTGAATATGCATGTTTGTGTGTAGGCATTAGAAAGTGTATGGGCTTGAGGTCCTGGGGTCCAATTCAGCAGAGCAGGGGTCGAGACAGGGGTCAGGGAGGTTGGGTAGTTAGCTTTAACATGCACAGTCTTGGTGCGGCGGGGCGGGCTGCTCCGTGAGCTGGGGCCCCTGTTTTGCCCCTGTAACGGTGGGGTCCCCAGCATCTAGGCTCTCTGACATCTTTTCACAGATGATATCCACCAGACGCTCAAAAGTCTGCTTGACATTGATGTTGTCCTTGGCGCTGGCCTCGAAGAACTCAAAACCTGGTGGCAGTGAGAAAGAAAGGGTGGACGGTAAGAGATGTTCGATGGATTATTGGACCAAAGCAAACAGCCCCATGAGTTACTGGACAGATACAGCACAGCACAAATGGCCTCCTTAGACTACATATTTTTTTTAATCATTGTCATCGCCAGGACAAGAAGATCAGCTCTTGACATAAGTTGATCACCAGATAAGACAAAATAAACATTTGACACTCATGACTGTGGATAGGTAGGAGGGAAAACGACAGGGTAAGGAACTGGGAGGAATGAACAGTGTCTGGGCAGAGGGAAAATGTGTCAATCGTTCATCATGGATACCAAAATATAAAAGAAAAATTAACTAGCCTGTACCCATTACTAGCTAGAGAGGACAGTATGTCCTCTCTAGCCTCCAAAGACAACTGGAGGTTGTTTCCCACGTAGAGCCACGCAAGACCTGAACATGCAAAAACAAAATATAACTAGAGCTCATTAACATTATGATCAGAACTGATGAAAAGTTTGTCCTCAGAAGAAAACAATGTTTTAATCTGGAAATTAACTGAACTTGTTCCAGGTGCCATGAATCTTTTGTCCAATATAGGCAAGGCGTTGTGATGCAGCCCAGACATTGCACCAATTGTCTTCCAACATTTCACACTACACAGGATGAAATGTCAATTGTCACCCCCGATTCACATTTTCATTCCCAATGTGACTGTCACCCCCAATTTTCATTTTCACTCCCAACGTCCCACGTCTGTCGAATCGGGCCATCATAGGGCCGATTTTGTGTAGTCTGAGGAGGCCATGACATTGCCACAGTTAGGGGTTCCCTTTTCTGTATGGAGACACCTAACCGCCAACATAATACCATGTTAACACTGCGAGGGTTGGTAATGTATACAGCATCATTGCATTTCTGTTATGTGCTTAGTTTTTGACTAAATAAAATGTGCTCAACTAAAACTTGTAGCCTGATCACAGAAACCGCAAATGACTTAATGTCAAGTTCAAATTAGGGGTGTCACAATTCTTGATTCTCCAAACCCACAATTCGATTTGACTTTCGATTTTAATGTCATGATTCGATTTAAACTTTATCAGCACTGACAGCTATGCCACTGTTAGACTATTGAGTCTTGACTATCGAGTCTCAACAGATCATTGGTTTTATGACCTGACAACTGCCATTTACATTTTCAAACTCTTCTTTAAAAAGATAGACTGCATGGTATCACGTGATAGAACCACCATACTTTTTTGGGGGTTGGGGGGGGGGTGTGTACCACACTAAGGCCATAGGGTCAAATTTAAATTATTTATTTATAATGTAATAACAATAACTTATTTCACCAGTCAATTGAAAACAAAGTACAAACTGTAGTTTTCTGTCAATGACGCGTTCATTGTTGACATAACTTTTGGAGGAGGCAAAATGTTGCCAAACCAGAGACTTCAGGAGCAGGAGGATTTTCCAGTTCTGTTGTTTCTCCATCATCTCCGACTCTGGCAGTGGACATCATAGACATCAATCAATCAATTTTATTGAACATGTTAAAGGAAACATAAGCAATAAAAAAAAAAAAAACATTGGCAACATAAGCAACTCACATAATACTGATCATGCTCAAAAGGGGTGAGAGTTGAGAACTTTTCTAGTCCTATCCCCTTATACCATTGATACATTGATAATAGAAATTAAAGTTTAATTTACAGCCATCATTATCTGTGATATCTATCTCAGTCGACTCAAACAAATCAACCTATTTGGACAAAACAAAGAAAAAATAAACTGGACACTGGTCCATCTCATAACCGTTCAATATTTTGTTTCTGAAGAGTCTTTTTAGTTCAGATAAACTACCACATGTTTTCTGCTCATTGCTGCGATTATTCCACAAACCAACTCCCTTGGCTGTAACTTAATGAGTTTTGCACCAGTTCTAACTGGTGTTTTTTTTGTTTGTTGAATATACAGGTTCCTTTCAAATTGTTTACTTTCTCTCAGTTGGAACAACCTTTGGATACTAATGGGTAATTGTTGATTTATTACTACATAATTTGAATAGTTTTAAAATCAACCAACTCTTTAAATTTTAGTGCTTTTAGTTTGATAAAAAGAGGATGTGTTGATTCTCTGTAAGTGGTTTTGTTTACAATTCGTATAGCTCTTTTTTGGAGGTTGAAAGCTGGATCTATGTTTGTTTTGGATGTGTTCCCCCACACTTCCACACAGTAGGCAATGTGGGAGAATGAAGGAGCACTACAATGTATATAGAGAAGCTTGGTTTAGTAGATCTTTGCCTTTGTTCAGTACTGCAATTGATTTGGATATTTTAGCTTTAATATAATTTATGCGCAGCTTCCAACTTAAATTGTTGTCAATTAATACTCGAGAAATTTGATTTCAGATACTTTTTTGATTTCAACATTATTTATCACGAGTTTCTTGTCTGAGTTGGTAAATTGATTCCCAAAGACTAAAATTTGTTTTGCTTAAATTCAGTGTTAGTTGATGTGTATCAAACCAATTCTTCATCCTGTTCAATTCCTTTTCCACTGTATCCAAGAATTGTTCCAAGTTGTCTTCACAGCAGAGTAAGATTGTATCATCTGCGAATAGAATGGTTTTCAGGATTTTTGAAATTTCACATATACTGTTTATGTGCAATATGAGCAATAACTGTAAATTACTCAATGATTCCTCCTCCTCCACCATAAACTGATCTGTGGTGAGCATTCTGGCACAAAATGGCTGCCATGCATCACCCAGGTGGGTGCTACACATTGGTGGTGGTTGAGGAGAGTTTCCCCTCTTTTCTATTAAGCGTTTTGGGTGTCTAGATAAAGCACTATATAAATGTAATCCATTATTATTATTAATACTATTATTAACAATGGTCCCAACACTGAGCCCTGGGACACATCACACCGATAACGATACTGACCAATACCGATACCAGAGCTCTTTTTTCTTGAATATTATTATCATCGTTATTATTGTTCCTGTTTTGTTACATAAGGCTGTAGTAAATCACATAGCACTTCTTATTAACACAAGAACGATCGGGATTTCACTCCTACCTAAAATGACCATGGGCCGTCAAACTGACGGCCAGCTTTTAAACATTATATTCTGTCAAGATAAATACCCAATTGAGATATTATAGAAACATTGATTTCCTCCAAAGTGTACAGTTCACTGGTTGGTCGCTGGTCATCTGTCACTGTGCTGTCTGAGTCAGAATCGTACTCCATTTCATCGTCGTCATCCTCCTTCTTCTGACTCTCGGTGACAGACTGGTCTGCCACCGCCTCCTCCCCGTCACTAGGGTTGGGCACCGAGAACCGGTACCAACCGGTTCCGATTCCAAAGGAATCATTAAGAAAGTCAAACTTCAATTCTGCCCATCGGTTCCTAAATAAATTTCACTCGCGCTGAAGTTAGTTTCAGTTTCCGTGGTGGCGGCATGCAGCTTCCGTATTTTCCGCCTCCGCAAGTTAAATGTGCGCCATCATGGACCAGAGCAAGCGGCGGTCAAAAGTGTGGCTTCATTTTGCCTTGAAAAATGAAGGGTTGGCACAGTGCAAGCCTGTGGCAAAATTATTTCGCGCAAGGGAGGATGCACAACAAATACGGCCCAACACCTGCGCCTACACAGTGTACAAATGAACCAGTGTACCGTGTTTTGACACATTACGCCGGTCTCCATCGCCAGCCTCGTCGTCCTCTTCAGTCAGCCCTGAGCAAACAGCAAGCTGCACCTCGTCGCAACCGGGTAAGGGAAAATTATTAACATTTGTCTTATTCACAACAGTGAGACAGCAAACAACATGAGCGAATTGCTATAAACTGTATGCAAATACTGACGTGTTTTTTTTTCTTTCTTCTGTGCTGAATGCTCACGCATACAGCCTGAGAAGGCAGATATGCTCATTTTTCTAAACAAGATCGGTTTCTAATTTAAGGAGTTTGGTAGTCCGGACCAGGGTGTGACTGTGTCTTTATTTCTTCATCTTCATGTATGAAGACAGGTTGTTGTAAATGTAAATATAAGAATGAGACATTCACATGAATGATCCGTTCTTAAAACAGAATGGCTTGTATACATTTTTTTAAATAAATTTTTTTCCTGTGAAAGACGCATGTGACCTGTTTTGACCCCACCTCTCAAAGAACCAGAATCGAGAATCATTAAGAACTGAAATTGAAAAGCAGAATCAGAATAAGAATCGTTAAAATCCAAACGATGCCCAACCCTACCTGTCACTCTGCGCCTCCTGCCTGGGTGTTACACACGCAGCGCCACAAACTCCACGCACACTGGGTCCCTCTGAAACAGCTACTACATCGTCTTCGGCCATTTTATCTTTCTCCGAATTATTAATGAGTTTAGGAGGCTCCAGGCTTACATTTTGTGGGGCTTCACTTGTTTCCCTGTGGCCATCGGCCTCGTTACTCCCCCCGCCTCCTCGCTACTCCACTGTTAAGCATATTTGATAATATGTGCAGGAGCAAAGTCATGTTAAATAGCATATGTTATGTACAGTGATGTCATTATTATGCGCATACATGTTAGGATGCTTTTGTGAACATGCGCAGAAAATAAATGGTCGGTGTGAGTTCCCAGACCAAAAGAGACAATGCCGGTGTGTCATTTTTCTCCCGGGAATGAACCACATTAAGACAGAGAAATGTCTAACGCTACAGGGTATGGGCCCAGTCATGCAGGCCAAAAGTGGTTCAGATTATTATTCGACGGTGATGAGAAAAATTACGAACTCTGGGAAACGAGGTTTGTGGCGCACATGGAGCTGCGCGGCCTCAGAGAAGTGACTGTGGGAGTCCCAGATATAGATGAGGAAGACGAAGCAGCGCTCGCAGAAGATGAAGCAAAGAATGGAGAAGCATATGCCGAGCTAGTGCAATGTCTAGACAACAAAAGTTTATTGTTGGTAATGAGGGAAGCTAATCGAGACGGAAGAAAAGCACTTGAAATCTTGCGCGAGCACTATGCGGGCAAGGACAAACCCCGTGTGGTGAATTTGTACCGTGAACTTTCCTCGCTCCACAAAGCTAGCAACGAAACAGTCACCGACTACATTATTCAAGCAGAAACTATATTCATGTCATTGAGAAGAGCAGACGAACATATCAGTGATGGGCTGCAAATAGCCATGGTAGTGAAGGGGCTACCGGACTCTTTCAAGCCGTTCGTCGTGCACGTCACCCAGACAAATGACACTGTAACTTTCAGTGAGTTTAAAAGTAAACTACGCAGTTATGAGAGCACTGAAAAATATAGAAAGAGTGACGTGAATATAGAAGAAGACAACGTAATGAAGACCAGCGGGACAACGAGAGCGCGCGGACGAGGGAGAGGAAAGAAAATAGACCTAGCTGATGTCGAGTGTTATACGTGCGGTAAGAAAGGACACATGGCTAGGTCATGTCCAGATGAATACCAGCGGAGAAGAGAGGAATGAAAGTGGGACACACCACAACGAGGAAGAGGGCGTGGTATAGGACGCGGCCGCGGCCGCGACCAGGTAAAGAAAGCTGATGGAGAAGCGGAGGCAGAGCCTACATCATTCTGCTTTTTCAAGATGAGTGACTGTCCAACACAAAGAGGAAATAAGAAAGGTCTTATGGTTGACTGCGGTGCCACAATGCACATGATCAACGACTCCTCCAAGTTTAAGACAGTTGACAAGAGCTTCAGACCAGGAGATTACGTGATCGAGCTTGCCGACGGGACCAAAGTTACCGGGAAGGCAAAGATGAGAGGTGACGCTGAGGTCTTTCACGACAAGTGAAAACGAGGCTCAAGCAAGCACTCTACATCCCATCGTTTCCACAAGACATCTTCTCAGTCAAAGCAGCTACAGCCAACGGAGCTGAGGTCCGCTTCAGGGACGGTGAGGACTGGCTGATCAACAAGGACGGTACCAAGTTCAAAATAGATGTGTATGGTAGGCTGTATTACCTTAGCACAGTAGAAGATGAAAATGTTGATGAAGTGAAAGGTTGCCATGACATCCAAATGTGGCATGGGATACTTGGCCATTGTAATTTTGATGATGTGGCAACGTTAGAAAAGGTGGTTGAAGGAATGTCGATAAAAGGAAAACATGACAAGTCTAATCAAAACTGTGAAATATGCACACAGGGCAAGTTTACGCAGACCAGAAACAGACAGACAGACGCTAAAGCTAAGACAGTACTAGAACTAGTACATACAGACTTATGTGGTCCAATAGAACCAGCTGATAAAGATGGATATAAGTATGCAATAGCATTTACTGATGATCATAGTGGGATGATTTTTCCATACTTTATCAAAGCAAAGAGTGACACCACAAAAGCTACTGAGAAATTCATAGCAGACGTAGCTCCATATGGAAAGACAAAGTGTATAAGATCCGATAACGGCACTGAATTTACCGGGCAGGAGTTCCAGGCTTTACTCAGGAGTAAAGGGATAAGGCACGAGACAAGTGCACCCTACTCGCCTCACCAGAACGGAACTGCCGAGAGAGGTTGGAGAACCTTATTTGAAATGTCAAGATGTATGCTGTTGGAGAGTAACCTCCCAAAGCAATTATGGACATATGCGGTACAGACAGCGGCTCAGATCCGCAACAGGTGTTACAGTAAGCGGCTAGAGCAGACACCTTACTGTGTTTTCACAGGCAAAACTCCTAACCTATCTAACATGAAAATATTTGGCTCTGAATGCTACGTCTACAAGCAGGATAAAAAGAAATTGGTGTACAAAGGGGATCTTTGTAGGCTATGATAAATATAGTCCAGCCTATAAGTGTATTATCCTGAGACAGGCAAAGTCTTGAAACATAGGCTAGTGAAATTCAACACCAAGGGTAGCACAGATAGCCAGACTCAGACAGATTGTGACATGGTGGATAACAGTGAGAGTTATGAATATACACCACCTGACTAAAATAGTCAACCAGGGTCAGGGACAGCCTAAGGAGGGTAAAGAGTCCAGTGTTGAGGAGACTGCTGAGGCAAGTCCGATCCAGACAGATAGTACTCAAAGAGAACAGGAAGAAAGGGAACGGAGGTATCCCACTAGAGAAAGAAAAGCTCCAGACTACTTAAAAGAATACCACTGTAAAGCTGAGTGTAACAATGATGAGAGTGAAAATGTAGATTATTTCTATAGAGTGACTTATGGTGTACCTAAAACATTCAGAGAGGCTATGGACTCTAAGAAGTCAAAAATGTGGGCTGACGCAATGAAGGAGGAGATGAACTCTTTGACTGAGAACGAGACTTTCACCCTTACCACACTGCCAAGAGGCAAACAAGCAGTGGGAGGTCGCTGGGTATACGCAGTGAAAGAGAGCCCAAATGGATCTGAGACTTGTATGTTGCAAAGGGCTATGCTCAAGTGGAGGGGATTGACTATAAAGAAACTTTTTCACCGACAGCTAACATGACCTCTGTCAGAGCATTGATGCAGGTGACTGTACAGGCGAGTCTTACCCTACATCAAATGGATGTGAAGACTGCTTACCTCCATGCTCCGATGGACTGTGAGGTATATATGGAGCAACCGGTTTCGAGGTCAAAGGTTTCGAGGTCAAGTCAAAAACAGGAGAACACTTAGTGTGTAAACTAAACAAGTCATTGTATGGTTTAAAACAGTCCGGGTGTAACTGGAACATGTTACTGCATGATCACCTTGCAGAGAATGGTTTTGTACAAAATGATGCTGATCACTGTGTCTACAGCAGAGAATCTGAGAACGAGAAAGTGATTCTGTTAGTCTGGGTAGATGACCTTATCATAGCATCCAGTAACACCGCCTCACTCAGTGATGTAAAAGAAATATTGAAGAGAAGGTTTAAGATCAAAGATATGGGTCCACTTAAACACTTCCTGGGTATCGATTTTACACAGAGTGAGGGAGAGATCAAAATGACCCAAAAGAGACAAATACGAGAAGATGCTAGAGAAATTTGGAATGTCTGAATGCAAACCGAGATCCACCCCATGTGAGCAAAAGTTAAATTTTGACAGTGAGGGTGAAGTTATTAACTCAACAGGATACAGAGAAATAGCAGGTAGCCTGATATACATTATGACATGTACAAGACCTGACCTGAGCTGGGTGGTGAGTAAACTGTCACGGTATCTAGCAGAAACAAAGCAACAACATTGGACTGCAGCAAAACACCTACTGAGGTATTTAAAAGGTACTGTAAACCAAGAACTACACTTCCAAAAATGTGAGAAAAACCCACAGCTTGAGGGATACAGTGATGCTGATTGGGCAGCTGACCAAAGTGATAGGAGGAGCACAACTGGATACTGCTTCAGCCTAACTGAGAATGGTCCAGTTAAATCATGGAAGAGTAGAAAACAGCCAACCGTGGCACTATCGACCTGCGAAGCTGAGTATATGGCACTAGCAGCCACAACTCAGGAGAGTATGTACCTTGTACAGTTACTAAAGGGAATAGATAGTGGTAACAAGCATGTACCAGTGAAGATATATGAGGACAACCAGGGAGCGATAGCTTTGACTAAGAACCCGGTGTGTAGACAGAGAAGCAAAGATGTTGATATAAAGTATCACTTTGTATGGTCTGCACATGCAGAGGGGAAAATATCTATAGAATATTGTCCCATTGCAGACATGGTAGCTGATGTCCTTACCAAGCCAGTGACAAAGACCAAGTCTGAGAGGTTCAAAGGATATTTGTTTGGAGAATAAATTGAATTGGCAGATGTAAATGTTCTTAACACTGCCAGCATGCCAAAATTTTTTTTTGAGCTCTGTATTATTATTATTTTTTGTACACCACTGTAGAGAGCTATGAACATGCCTTTGAGTGGGAGTGTTAAGCATATTGTATAATATGTGCAGGAGCAAAGTCATGTTAAATAGCATATGTTATGTACAGTGATGTCATTATTATGCGCGTACATGTTAGGATGCTTTTGTGAGCATGCGCAGAAAATAAATGGTCGGTGTGAGTTCCCAGACCAAAAGAGATGATACCGGTGTGTCATTTTTCTCCCGGGAATGAACCACATTAAGACAGAGAAATGTCTAATGCTACATCCACCCTGCTTCAGCCGGCTGTTCGGTGGCTTCCATATCCTCTGCTTCCCACTCTCTATGCGGGCAAGCAAAGCTCTTGTGTTCCGCGTCCCCGCAACTCAAAACAATTCATACTACCTGAACTTACATAAACCATTTTGGCTATGGGCTTAAAATTGCATTATCAGCAACATATTTATAATTCATAGAAACATTAGACTGTGGAATCTGGATCAGTCATGAACTGGTAAGTCAGTCCGATATCTGATTGGCACCTGATACCAATATTGGATCGGACCCAACCCTACTTAAAGATGCACTATTTTGATTTTTTTTCTTCAGTATTTCAAAATGAATGAGTTGTGTTCTGATCTGGAGCACAAGAAAAGCTAAAATAATGGGGATGTAGACAGAAAAACCATTTCCACAATGTAAAAAACTTTCAGCACATTTTATGTATATTAAATTATATAGGGACATCTCCACAAGTATTAACCAAGGGAAACAAGCCAAATCCATGCTTGACAAACATGAATTTTTACAATTCCTTATGACAGTTAATTATTTTCCACCACGTAAGTAATTCAGTTCATGTAAGCTCAACGTTGATACACACACAACTCTCTTGAGCATCAAGCAGCGATTATCGACTATCGAGATTCTAAGTAACTGGAGACAAAACTTGTACTCCACGTAGATCATAAACCCTTGAATATAAAAACTATTCATTGAAATCAGTTAAGAAATGTAAACATTATTGTGCTTTTTATCCAGAAAAACCGCAGCTCCCCGTTTACAGGCCAGTCTTGCTCTGTCCAATATGGCAGACGGGTTGACGTATCACAGCAATGGGCCGAAGCTACCATTGCAGCATCTATGTATATACATCTATTTTGGCCATGGTGTCTTGAAAAGTGCAGCTGCGGGCTACCAGTAAGTATGGAGTCCAGGAGGTGACATGGACATAATTTTTTAATAAAGCACACATGCATTTTAGTAAAGTGTGTGTGTGAGTTATAAAACGTATGCACACTTTATAAAAACATAATGTCCATGTCACCTCCCGGGCTCTGTAGATAAGCTATGCTATGTCGTCGTTGAAGTGCCCCCCGGACGTGCGCGAGTAGCGGGGGTGGAGAAAAAATACTGGGGGAATCTCCAATCCTGCTTCTGATTTTGAAGGTCGAGATCGAAAGCTCATTTCGACGAATTGTCGATTTAGAATCGAAATAGTGACACCCCTAGTTCAAACAAAGGACATAGTGTCATGTTTCTGTGCAGAAACAGAGTTGTCCAATTTAAACTTAGAATATTATTTATTTAAGAATCTCATCAGTCTAAGCTACTTTCACTAAGACATGTCTAATAACAGATGTCTTGCCCCCCCCCAGCCCCACTGTGTAACCAAGAATGTATGTTAATTTATAAAACAGAAAAGAGCTTACCTCTTCACAAGTAGATCATCTTGAATACACTGTGTGTGTGTGTGTGTGTGTGTGTGTGTGTGTGTGTGTGTGTGTGTGTGTGTGTGCACGCGCGCATGCATGTATTATCATACCAGTGTCAAATACTCTTATTTCTGGACCAACAGTGAGAAAAGAGGACTTTTTGAAAAAGAGAGGAGATTATTTTATTCTGTTGTGTAAAGCACCTTGTAATGTTGTTTAGAAAGGTGGGATATAAACAAAGTTTATTATTATTATTATTTAGCTTTACCTCTAACAAGGGCCATCCTTAGATTATGGTTTAGGCTACGTGTTAGAATTAGGTCACTGCAGTCACAGAAAGAGAGTACTTCATCATTTCAGTAGTCTGTCATTGTTATGTTATTTATACTTTTCACAGGCAAAGAGAAACTTTTGCAATGCAAAGTTTCCCAGGCGTCTTTCACCACCAGACACCAGAGTGGTGCCGCTTCTTTAAATAGTCCAACAAATCTTATCTCGTACCGGTTTTACCGCAAGGGGGAGGGCGGTGTTTATCCAACCCTCACCTTTGGAAGGAGACCTGATGTCTAATCATTTCTCACCATTTCACACCAAATTAAACTTGTAACAATGAATACACAACATAAAGTGTGACTGCAAGATGTTACACTTGACTTGACTGTACCATTGATTCTAAAGGGGTTTCAGTTAGGCTAGGGGTTAATGGTAGACTTACATTGGTATAGATTTAAGGTATTTTTTTGTATGTGTGTATCATTGTGCCCAAAACTCACCCAAGTGTTCAGAGAGTTGCCGGCCCCTCTCCCCAGCTACCACCCTCTCATCCTCCATGTCACACTTGTTCCCAACCAGCAGCACCTGGGCGTTGTCCCAGGAGTAGGTCTTAATCTGGGTTGACCTGGGATAAACCAACAGACAGCAGTCAGCGAGAGAGCATTTGAGAAGATAAAGGTAGTGAGAGAGAGAGCGCACACACACCTACACCTTTTCATTCAGCAATCTGATCTGAATGAAAAAGTTCAAGTGTTGGATTTAGGTGTGCCAGTACACCCAATTATTGATGTTATTATTGATGATGATGCACTATCAATGTTATAAGCTGCAGCCTGTCATATTTTTAACTTTTATATGGTTTTTAACCTTTAGATGCTAGCAAACACACTAAAACAGTCTATGGTTTAATTACTCTAAAAATTTGGAGGCTGATCAAGAAAACCAAGCCAGAACTGATCAAATGTTCCATTTCTTTCTTTTCATAGTGGTAATGGCCAACAGCCACAGGGCAGCCAGATAACCCTCATAATACTCCGTTATGCTTATCACAGATCGTTAAATAAATATAGACAAAGCAGCCCTGTGTCAAGTCACACTCCCTTCATCTGTCTCGCTGAGCGCTTGTGGTCACTAGGTCATGCGATAAGGTCTGGGCCAATCACGTACCAGTCCTGGACGGCGTTAAAGGACTCCTCATTGGTGATGTCATACATGAGGATGAAGCCCATGGCTCCCCGGTAGTAGGCGGTGGTGATGGTTCTGTACCGCTCCTGACCTGCCGTGTCCTGGAGGGAACACACAAGACAACCAACAAAAACGCCCACCGTAATGGAGATAGTTATGAAGCGAAGTGACATTTATCATCTCCATTGTCTATTGTATGTCCCCTACTGCCCTGTGCTGTATGTGAGCTCCCGTACCCATGTACCTGTATGCTAAGTGTTAAGTTCACACCATAATATTTAAGTTAATACACTCATGCATTAAAACTTAAACACTACAGTAATGGTCACAGGTACATTAACAGTCAGCCTGGTTACTCCTATGAAACACTGCTAGGCTGTAATGGTCACTACACCAATATTTGCAGTAAACATAGCAATGGTCAGCAATCTTTCTTGTAATCTTGAGTTTTTGTGATCTCATGCACAAACATGGGATGGATGTACCCAACGACCGTCGCTGCTAAACAAATGCAAATCAATAGCTCCGATAACGACGGGCGCGGCCATAACATCGGTACACAAAAGAGCCACTCATATCTATGGCTCTGTTAGCGACGGGCGTTGGTAAACATCGGATCACAAAGAGCCACACATATCAATAGCTCTGACAAGGACTCCTAGAGGATAAATTCTGAGTCTCATCACCAGCCAGTCAGACTAGCTTGGTCTAGTCAGAAAGGCACGAACTGAGGAAGCCTCTTGGATGAGAGGCGAAACATCTTCACAGATATATACCAAGTCCTGTTGCGCTTGATTCAACTCCTTTGGATAACCATGACCTGGATGAATGAGAACATTCACAGACACCTCATGCACAAACGCTTCTTTGAGCAAAATGTCTCAGATTGTAGACACGTACACAAAGGTAAGTAATGATTGTAGAGAAAATGACATTGCTAGCACTGTAGGAAATCAACAGCACAACTGACCAAATACAGGTTAATCATGACTATAACTGGTTTATTTATTTTACCATCCACCAGCAGGTAGGCAGCCATAGCTTGAGGGTTAATTTCTAAATGGATTTGGATTATAAATTTAAAAGTGATGCTAGCGAATTTTTGGGAACTACCCAGCCATTGAAGAATGCAGTCTGAAGATGGGATGCACACACTCATATAAACACACACACACACACACACACACACACACACACACACACACACACACACACACACACACACACACACACACACACACACACACACACAAACGAAAAGCTTGGATTATACAAACAACCCCGCATGCCAGACTGGCACATCCTCCCCTCCCCTTGGTGTTTCAATAAATGCAGCGCTTTAAAAAGCTTGCAGTGGCTTATCACAAGAGCCAACAACAAATGGTTTGGCTGTCCAACAGGTGACATTTGATCCGTTCCCTCCAACAGCTCGTCTGCCTACGGTGGCAGCTCTGCCAAAAATGGTTTTGCCTCTTTCTCTTTTTCTCAGTTCTTAGCTGGTGAGCCAGGCCGGCAGAGCAAGACAAGGTTGAGTTTCAGCCCTAAGCCCTAATGAATGCTCAGGGAATTAAAGGCCCATCTTCCTGATACCCAACACCCGCTATCTCTCTGAGCTGCGGAGCACCATCAATCTCTGGTTCAAAGCACTGCTCTGACTGTGGATAACAGTAGGGGACTGCGTCAGAGGCTTTTAAAGCTTGGCCAAAGAGCCCTGTTCTTCTCAGTAGAATGATTAAACTAGAACTGCAAACCGTGTCCCACAGAAAGCCAACCATACGTATGCATCCTAAGCAGGCGTTTGCAGCAGCCATGCAGTACAAGAGGGAATATCGCTAACTGCCCGCTCCTCGGGTTCATAATGTGTCAATTAGTGAACACAAATTTCTGGATAACTCTTGTGTTAGACTCCGTCATTACACAACCATTTAGCAGACACAGCACTGTGGTATACCTATTGTTGAGACACTGAGGCTCTGACCGCTTTCTTCCTTACCAAGGGTGTGGCACAAAATTCTGGGCCCTATACATAAGCAGTCTCTGTGGGCTCCCTTCCTCTCTTGATCCATGTCTCTCAAGCATCTTTTGAAAAAAAATTTTTTTACAAATAATTGAGCCAACTGTACAGATGAATCTGTAGCGGTAATTAGGGTAGTAACTAATGAACTGTTCATTCCACATTTGAACAAGTAACAATAACTTGTGATATGTGCTCAAGTCTGCACAGTTTGAAATGTCACCATATTTAAACCCTCCTTTCTCAACATACAGGCTACTTGATGTTAGTGTTGCTAAGTTCCTTTCAGTTGAAACTGCTACAAATGATTTCTTGGAATAAACTTTAGCTGCCACAGTATGAGCTCATCTTGTCTCACATCCTCAGTAACATCACAGATTCTGATGTTACGGAGGTTGTGAGACAACATGAGCTCATATAATGGCAGCTAAAGGTTATCCCAAGCTCACATCCTCAGTAACATCATCAGGAGATGATGAGGGACCTGCCACTGCTCCACTCTCTGTGGCTGTTTCTGAAACTGACGGCCATGTGCTTCATGATGTTAACTTTGCTGGGTAATATTAATAGATAATGTTATATAACACTGTTGCTATAATGCTGATTAATTTATGTTGTGCAAAAATATATGCTTAAAGCTATCCTGGTTGACAGTCTCCAATCTAAGCAATTTACCATTATTAGTTTAAACCATTCTTTAACAGTGTTAGCAAGTTGTGTATACAGGATTGAAATAGCCTCTTAACCCACTTACACTCACTGTCCACTTTATTAGGTACACCTTGCTAGTACTGGGTTGGACCCCCTTTTGCCTTCAGAACTGCCTTAATCCTTCGTGGCATAGATTCAACAAGGTATTGGAAACATTCCTCAGAGAGTTTGGTCCATATTGACATGATAGCATCACGCAGTTGCTGCAGATTTGTCGGCTGCACATCCATGATGCGAATCTCCCGGTCCACCACATCCCAAAGGTGCTCTATTGGATTGAGATCTGGTGACTGTGAGGCCATTTGAATACAGTGAACTCATTGTCATGTTCAAGAAACCAGTCTGAGATGATTCGAGCTTTATGACATGGTGCGTTATCCTGCTGGAAGTAGCCATCAGAAGATGGGAACACTATGGTCATAAAGGGATGGACATGGTCAGCAACAATACTCAGGTAGGCTGTGGCGTTGACGTGATGCTCAATTGGTACTAAGGGGCCCAAAATGTGCCAAGAAAATATCCCCCACACCATTACACCACCAGCCTGAACCGTTGATACAAGGCAGGATGGATCCATGCTTTCATGTTGTTGACGCCAAATTCTGACCCTACCATCCGAATGTCGCAGCAGAAATCGAGACTCATCAGACCAGGCAACGTTTTTCCAATCTTCTATTGTCCAATTTTGGTGAGCCTGTGCGAATTGTAGCCTCAGTTTCCTGTTCTTAGCTGACAGGAGTGGCACCCGGTGTGGTTTTCTGCTGCTGTAGCCCATCTGCCTCAAGGTTCGATGTGTTGTGCGTTCAGAGATGCTCTTCTGCATACCTCGGTTGTAATGAGTGGTTATTTGAGTTACTGTTGCCTTTCTATCAGCTTGAACCAGTCTGGCCATTCTCCTCTGACCTCTGGCATCAACAAGGCATTTTCGCCCACAGAACTGCCGCTCACTGGATATTTTCTCTTTTTCGGACCATTCTCTGTAAACCCTAGGGATGGTTGTGCGTGAAAATCCCAGTAGATCAGCAGTTTCTGAAATACTCAGACCAGCCCGTCTGGCACCAACAACCATGCCACGTTCAAAGTCACTTAAATCACCTTTCTTCCCCATTCTGATGCTCGGTTTGAACTGCAGCAGATCGTCTTGACCATGTCTACATGCCTAAATGCATTGAGTTGCTGCCATGTGATTGGCTGATAAGAAATTTGCGTTAACGAGCAGTTGGACAGGTGTGCCTAATAAAGTGGCCGGTGAGTGTATAATATACCATATTGACCTTGATTGTGAGACACCCCGTTTTTTCAAGACTCCTTTTTTGGATGAAATCTTGTATTTATAAAGGAAAGAATTAAAATCTGACCAGAACGTACCAGTGACAGTAACACATTGGAAAAAACAAAAACAAAAAACAAGGTAAGCTGATACATATCTTTTAAATGAAATTGTCTTGTCTGACTAGGCAAAAAATGTGTGGAAAAAAACTGCAGCCTACTGGTAGGCCTATTTCTAACATAATTCAACCTCTAACATAATTCAACCTCTAAAAGTGGAAAAATAGAACCATGGGTTATAGTTTAGACTGCCTCATTGATCAACATGCTCTCATAGGGCCCATATAATGCTTTTTGCATTTTTCGCCTTTGCTTTAGTGTGTTTCATAGCTGGGTGGTGCATGTAAAACGTCTGCAGAGTTACAAAGCCCAAAGTCCATGCCAAAGGGAGCTATTCTCTCTGACAGAAAACACTGCCTGAAACGTCTCATTTGTAGTCCAGCATTTTCCTCTGTTAGTTATCTATGTCACTATGTAAAACACTTTCATAATGCTCGCCTAGTGGCTAGTTTCGCCCGCCCTCAAACAAGAGAGCGGAGGCAGAGCGGAGGCCGGGAAGAGTTTGGTTAGCGTGTACTGCAATGTCAAGGAGACTCGGTTTTCTTTGGTGCAAAATGAAAAATCAGAGGTTAAAATTCATTTTTACATTGCCTACCAACACGGGGATCGCCAGTTCGAATCCCTGTGTTACCTCCAGCTTGGTCGGGCATCCCTACAGACACAATTGATCGTGTCTGCGGGTGGGAAGCCGGATGTGGGTATGTGTCCTGGTTGCTGCTCTAGCACCTCCTCTGGTCGGTTGGAGCGCCTGTTTGGAGGGAGGGGAACTGGGGGAAATAGCGTGATCCTCCCACGTGCATTCCAGACAACTTGGAAGTCAAGACTTTCCGATCTCCCACTAGAAAAAGTACAATGGAACGCCACCCAAAGTCGGAGTTCCTACTTGTAAACTTGGGTCAAATCCATCTACCCCGACTTCACGGAGAAGCAGTTGTTTGACATCACACAACAATTACCACACTCATGGAAGCGAACAGTGTAAATGGTAAACCACCAACTAAAAGGCAACATAAAATGTATTTGCCTGCATTTAGTTAAAATAATACTATCATATAGTAAAATCTGTTCTGCATGTAAATTGATGTCAAAATATGTCGCCAATGTTATTAGGTAGCTGGTTACGATAAACAGTCTCTGAAAGTTATTTTTTCTGCAAAATTTTTTTTGCAGAAAAACGTTAAAAATACCAAAAAAGAAAGTGTAAACATGAGGAAATATACAACATTTACTGACTTTTGCAGATTACCTACCGATGTAGGTAGATGGGAACACAGTTAACGAGTAACGTATATTTCTGTCATTGGGTCAGTGAAGAATATGCAAATTTGAATATTGTGGCAGGATGAGGAAAAAACACAGGAGACGAAGGCGAGTTTTCTGTTTATTCCTCAGCTCCAAAACCAAAACTAAAGCAGGAACAACCCTGCACCAGCAAGCCCGGGAACGTAAACCACGCCCCCAGCTCACAGTCCTGCTGGGTGAGAGGCATAGCCCCTAGTGTCCGCCACACAGCCCCCCCCCCCCGAACACCCAGAAGGGACTCCTGGATAGAAAATTAGTGTCTCACTGGAGGCTTAAGCAGCCTGCCATAACGGCTGCGCCGTCCCTCAGCCGAAACAGTAGGTGAAACACTGTCCAAAGTCGGCTGAGAAGCAGAACGCTGAACCCGTGAAGACACTGCCGGGGTCTTGGAAGGAGGACGACCCCGACGGGGAACCTGGGCCAGAAACACAACTTCGCCTGCCACCCTGTGCACCGGTTTAAGCCTATTAAGCGTGACACGCTCCCTACGCCCACCCATATCCAGCACAAAACCCTTAGGACCCGTCTCAAGAACCCAAAATGGGCCATCGTATGGGGGTTGGAGGGGCGAGCGGTGAGCATCATGCTGTACAAAAACAAAACGAGCCGACATGAGCTCCGCAGGCACGAACGACCGCGGAAAACAATGGTGAACGGGGCCTGGAACTCGAGTGCTGTCGGACAAAAAAGGATAAACGGCCGGACGGGGTCGAGGAGTGGAACTCCCAGGCAAAAGTTCCGCAGGGACGCGGAGCGGCTGACCGAGCACCAGCTCAGCGGGTGAAGCGTCGAGGTCCTCCTTAGGAGCCGAACGCAACCCGAGCATAACCCAAGGTAAACAATCCACCCAGTTACCATCCGAGAGCGCAGCACGCAGCGCTGCCTTGAGCGACCGGTGAAAACGTTCACACAAGCCGTTAGCCTGAGGGTGGTACGCGGTAGTGCGGTGTACCTGCACACCCAAGGATCGCGCAAGCGCCGACCAGAGCTCTGACACGAACTGGGGGCCCTTGTCTGAGGTGATATCTGATGGAGCACCGAAACGGGCGACCCAGGAGGAAAGAAAAGCGTGTGCAACATCCGAGGATGTTGTGGAGGACAGAGGGACAGCCTCTGGCCACCTGGTGGTCCGATCCACCATTGTCAGCAGGTGCGTAAAACCCTGTGAAGAAGGTAGAGGGCCCACCAGGTCCACATGCACGTGGTCGAAACGTCTGGCCGGGATCGGAAACGGTTCGAGGGGCGATTTAGTGTGCTGGTGGACCTTAGCGCGCTGGCACGCTCCACATGCAGCGGCCCACCCCTTTACGTTCTTGCGGAGGCCAGGCCAGACGAACTTGGAACCAACCAATTTCACCAACGCCCGAAATCCAGGGTGCGAGAGGGAGTGAATCGAATCAAAAACTCGATGGCGCCAGGCCACTGGAACAACGGGGCGGGGACGGCCGGTGGAGACATCGCAGAGGAGGGCAGGACTGCCTTCCTGCATCACAGCGTCCTCCAGCTTGAGGCCGGTACGCGTTGACCTAAGGGCAAGGACGTCCGGGTCGCTGGGCTGGTCGGCAACCATAGCGGAGAAATCCACACCGAGGTGCACAGGACACACAAGCACACGCGACAGACAATCAGCAACAGGGTTGGACTTCCCGGCCACATGCTGAATGTCCGTTGTGAACTCGGAGATTGCCGCTAGGTGGCGCTGCTGACGAGCAGACCACGGCTCAGTCACCTTGGACATGGCGAAAGTCAGCGGTTTATGATCCACATAAGCCGTGAATGGGCGACCCTCCAGCAGGAAGCGGAAATGCCGGGATGCAAGGTGCAGTGCCAGCAACTCCCGGTCAAAAACGCTGTACTTGCGCTCGCTATCTCGCAGTTTGCGGCTAAAAAATGCGAGTGGCTGCCACGCATTCGCCACACGCTGTTCAACCACAGCCCCCACGGCTATGTCAGACACATCGGTCATTAAAGCTATAGACGCCGTGGTTGTGGGATGGGCGAGGAGGGCAGTGTTAGCCAGGGCGCACTTAGCTCCGTCAAAGGCCTGGACCCGTTCGGGAGTCCAGTCGACAGGGTCGTTAGCCTTCTTAAGCCGCAGGGCTTCGTAAAGTGGCTGAAGGAGGTGGGCAGCGCGAGGGAGGAAACGGTTATAGAAATTCACCATGCCCAAGAATTCCTGCAATGCCTTAACAGAGACCGGGCGGGGAAATTCCGCCACCGCTTGCACCTTAGAAGGCAACGGGACCGCGCCTTGCGGCGAAATGCGGTGACCCAAGAAGTCAATCACTGGCAGTCGAAACTGACACTTGGCCGGGTTGACTATCAGGCTGTGTTCGTCCAAACGACGGAAAACCTGTTTCAGGTGCGCCAGGTGCTCTTCAGCTGACGGACTGGCCACTAATATGTCGTCGAGATAAACGAACACGAAATCAAGGTCACGCAACACCGAGTCCATCAGCCTAAAAAAGGTTTGCGCTGCCCCCTTCAAGCCAAAAGGCATGCGCATGAACTCAAAAAGCCCAAATGGGGTGATCACTGCTGTCTTGGGCACGTCCTCTGCGCGAACGGGAACCTGATGATAGCCGCGCACCAGGTCCACCTTAGAGAAGATAGTGGTACCTGCCAGGCGTATGGAAAAGTCCTGTATGTGTGGGATGGGATAGCGGTCATTGGCGGTGACGTTGTTCAGGCGGCGAAAGTCGCCGCAAGGCCGCCACGACCCATCCGCCTTGGGCACCATGTGAAGCGGCGAGGCCCACGGGCTGTTGGAACGCCTCACTATACCCAGACGCTCCATGATGGCGAACTCCTCCTTAGCAATAGCCAATTTTACCGCGTCGAGGCGCCGCGCGCGCACAAAAACTGGCGGTTCCAGAGTGGGAATGAAATGTTCTACCCCGTGTTTAGTAACCGCGGTGGAAAAGGCAGGTGTAGTCACCGATGGAAAATCCGCCAGCAAACGCTGAAAAACATCCCCTAATGCTAAAAAGTTAGCGTGTGTTAACGGCCCGGCTCCCTCTGTCTCGCACGGAACAGTGGCGAAAGACACAGCATCAATTAAACGGCGGTTTGCAACATCAACCAGCAGACCATTAGCACACAGAAAATCCGCGCCGATAATAGGAAAAGTAATGGCGGCGACTACAAAGTCCCACTCAAAATGATGCCCGTGAAAACAAACAGTCACCAACCTTGTGCCAAACGTGGCAATGGATGAACCGTTAGCTGCACTTAACTGTGGGCCGCCGCCTTCGGTCGACCTGTCTGTCTTAGCAGGAGGGAGTAGGCTCTTTTGCGAGCCTGAGTCCACCAGAAACCGTCTTCCTGACATCGTGTCCTTAACGAAGAGCAGCTCACTACGTCTGCCAGCGCCCACAGCTGCTACTGAGCGCTGGCCCTGGAGTTTCCCGCCGCCTCAAACGTGCACGGAGGGACGCAGCGCCTCGCCTTGCCGCCGAACCGCTGGTGGAAGAAACAGAGGCCTCTCCCGCGCCGTCTCCGGGCAGTTACTCCAGCCACCAGCGCCGGGTCCGCGTCCTCCGACGCCGGCTGCAGAGGCTCAGATGCCACACTCTGCACAGAGAACCGTCTGGTAGCCAGCAGCACCCGATCGGCCTCCTCAGCCAAACCTCGGCAGTCACCAGCGGCCAGACACAGGGAGTTAGCCAAAGCCGCGTGCACAGGAGACGGGAGCTGGCGCAGGAAAATGTGCGGGAAAAGGAACCCACCTTCGTCCGAGCCTAGCAGCGACAGCATATTGTCCATGAGATCCACAGCCGTCCCGTCGCCCAAACCAGATAGGGAAAGGATTCTATCTGCCCTCTCTGCGGCAGATAGACTGTACCTCCGGAGCAGAAGATGTTTGAGGGCGACGTATTTACCGTGTTGCGGAGGGGCGCGCAACAGCTGCATGGCCCGGCATGTGGACTGCTGGTCCAGCGCAGCGACGACCAAATAGTATCTGGAGTCGTCCGCGGAGATTCCACGCAGGTGGAACAGCGCCTCGACATGCTGGAACCACGAAGCCGGGTCGCTCTGCCAGAACTCTGGGAGTTTCACAGCCGCAGCGAGAACGGCCGGCTGTGAGAGTTGGGGCGGTGTGGCCGAAGTGGATTCACACTCATCTTCTGCTCCAAACATGTTCAATTCGGGGTCACCAATTCGGCAGGATGAGGAAAAAACACAGGACACGAAGGCGAGTTTGCTGTTTATTCCTCAGCTCCAAAACCAAAACTAAAGCAGGAACAACTCTGCACCAGCAAGCCCGGGAACGTAAACCACGCCCCCAGCTCACAGTCCTGCTGGGTGAGAGGCATAGCCCCTAGTGTCCGCCACAATATCAGTAATAATAGCCATTCAGTGTTATAATCACGCAAACATTATACATCGTATAGAGTGTTCCTGGTTTACACAGATTAATCATCGTGTGGCATTACAAATTGGGTAAGTATTGCATTTCTGAAAAGTAGAAGAACACACAAGTTTCAAATGGTGAATTAAATTAATAGAATTCTCATGATGAAATGAATACTGTTTAATTTAGTCATCATCATCATCAGGTGGAGTATCCTTGGATGTAAACATCTTAATTAAATTACAATCTAATCTAATAATCTAATTAAATTAGTAAGTATCTAAAATGAGACAGTACACTATTACATTTAATATGCTAAATTGATGTTTTATTTCTGTTATGTTAAGCCTTAAATTTATGTCTGTCTAAAGTTAATACTTGTCCTTAATTTTTCATTTACTTTGTTTTCAATGTCATGTAATTTAGTTCCTCTTGTACATTTCTATCAATAGGGGAGGGGGGCAGGATGTATTTGTAGACTACTGTATTTGTATTAGGTTAGTGAATGGAATTTTTATATACGTTTCCAAGTATAAAAGTGCCGTTTCGTTTACATACAGTGCATCCAGAAAGTATTCACACCCCTTCACTTTCCCCACATTTTTTTATGTTACAGCCTTATTCCAAAATGGGTTAAATTCCTTTTTTTTCTCATCAATCTACATACAATACCCCATAATGACAAAGTGAAAAAGGTTTTGTAGAAGTTTTCGCAAATTTATTAAAAATAAAAAACTGAAATATTGCATGTACATAAGTATTCACACCCTTTACTCAGTACTTGGTTGAGGCACCCTTGGCAGCGATTACAGCCTCAAGTCTTCTTGGGTATGAAGCTACAAGCTTGGCACACCTATATTTGGGGTATTTCTCCTATTCTTCTCTGCAGATCCTCTCGAGCTCTGTAAGGTTAGATGGGGAGCGTTACTGCACAGCTATTTTCAGGTCTTTCCAGAGATGTTCAATGGGGTTCAAGTCTGGGCTCTGGCCGGGCCACTCAAGGATATTCAGAGACTTGTCCCGAAGCCACTCCTTTGTTGTCTTGGCTGTATGCTTAGGGTTGTTGTCGTGTTGAAAGGTAAACCTTCGCCCCAGTCTGAGGTCCTGAGCGCTCTGGAGCAGGTTTTCATCAAGGATCTCTGTGTACTTTGCTCCATCCATCTTTCCCTCGATCCTGACTAGTCTCCCAGTTCCTGCAGCTGAAAAACATCCACACAGCATGATGCTGCCACCATCATGCTTCACTGTAGGGATGGTATTAGCAAGGTGATGAGAGGTGCCTGGTTTCCTCCAGACGTGATGTTTGGCATTCAGGCCAAAGAGTTCAATCTTGGTTTCATCAGACCAGAGAATCTTGTTTCTCAAGGTCTGAGAGTCCTTGAGGTGCTCTCTGGCAAACTCCAAGCGGGCTGTCATGTGCTTTTTACTGAGCAGAGGCTTCCGTCTGGCCACTCTACAATAAAGGCCTGATTGGTGGAGTGCTGCAGAGACGGTTATCCTTCTGGAAGGTTCTCCCAGCTCCACAGAGGAATGCTGGAGCTCTGTCAGAGTGACCATTGGGTTCTTGGTCACCTACCTGACCAAGGCCCTTCTCCCCCGATTGCTCAGTTTGGCTGGGCGGACAGCTCTAGGAAGAGTCCTGGTGGATCCAAACTTCTTCCATTTACGAATGATGAAGACCACTGTGCTCTTCGGGACCTTCAAAGCTGTAGAAATTATTTGTACTCTTCCCGAGATCTGTGCCTCGATACAATCCTGTCTCGGAGGTCCACAGACAATTCCTTTGACTTCATGGCTTGGTTTCTGCTCTGACATGCACTGTCAACAGTGGGACCTTATATAGACAGGTGTGTGCCTTTCCAAATCATGTCCAATCAATTGAATTTACTAGAGGTGGACTCCAATCAAGATGTAGAACCATCTCAAGGATGATCAGTGGAAACAGGATGAACCTGAGCTCAATTTTGAGTGTCATAGCAAAGGGTGTGAATACTTATGTACATGCAATATTTCAGTTTTTTATTTTTAATAAATTTGCAAAAATTTCTACAAAACCTTTTTTGCTTTGTCATTATGGGGTATTGTATGTAGATTGATGAGAAAAAAATGAATTTAATCCATTTTGGAATAAGGCTGTAACATAACAAAATGTGGGGAAAGTGAAGGGGTGTGAATACTTTCCGGATGCACTGTATGCAAGGAGGCTGCACTGTTGACAGTTCAATTGCCTATACAACTGCCACAAAAACACCAGTTTGACACAGTCAGCCATGTTTTTTGTTTACTTTTGGCGTCGTGCACCTGGAACACTTGGAGGTCGGACATCAGAAATTTCAACTGGGGAATTCCGACCTCCGACTTTGAATGGAACACAGCATTAATCAACAGTTTTTGAAAAGTCAAGTGATGAAGACTGCAGCATATCAGAGAGAAGTTTTGTGTCTCCAAACACTTTACAGAGTTTAACAAGATGCACAATGAATTCAAGATCTATCTGTGCCAGCAGACCTCGAGCCTCAATAGACCTTTCACCATTGCATTCTTAGGCTATCTCATGCAGTACTCGCTTAAGGGCAGGCAATCTATCCATAATGTTAAGCAGAGCTATAAATCGACATGCCCATTGAGTGTCACTTAAATGCTGGAGTTCTCTTGGTGCACTTTGATACATCTCTCTCTGTATAGTTAGCAATTTAGGATGGACATGACTCAGATGTGAAAAATATGTATAGTTTTTCTACTAAGGAGAAGCACTCCTCTGCATCTTGGACAGCCGTGACGGTATCTACTAAAACTAAATTTAGACAGTGGGCATTGCAATGGATGTAAAAGGCATATTTCGCTTGCTCTTTGATTCTAGCCTGGACCACAGAATGCTTACCACTCATGATGGCGGCACTATCATATGCTTGGCCTACAAAGTTGTTTTTGTATTCTAGACCATGACTTTCCAATATGTGGATTATTTTTTCAATAAGCCCTACTGCATCTAGCCTCTCAGCAGATTCAAAATGGAGAAAACTCCTGGATAGCTCCATTGAAATAGTACCTGAATAACAGAGATTTTTTTTTACATCTTTTGTGTCATCTGCCATGATGCTTAATACTTCACTGTTTTTCACGTCTTCTGTAATTTTGGTTTGAACCATGTCTGCCAAACAATCCAGGACCTCATTCTGAATGATTTTGCTTGTGTACTTTGCATTATGAATGGAAGTCAATCTTTCTTTAACAGCTTTGTCATGGTTAGCAATTGTCTCTAGAATTGCCATGAAGTTCCCTTTATTATCTGAGACTGCAGACTCATTGTGTCCTCTTTGAGCAATGTTTTGTGTAGCAGTAAGTAGTAGCACTTCCCCTATTGTTTTTATATATTCCCGATTTCCTCTAACCTGTTTGGTATGTTCCTTGTTTAGGACATTTGCTAGTGTTGCATTAGTTGTTACAGCTCTCTGATAGTCCCTCCACGCAATCATTGCTTACTTGTGCCACTCAAACTTGGCATGGATTGCAAAAAACCCCTCTCTGTACGTTGCTTTCTTTCAGTTTTTGAATCCGGATGGTGAGTCAAATACAGTGTCTGTGCTATTAGGAGGGCTAAAATGTCTGCAGGTGTAACTATACGCAGAGTCCGATAGTTTATAATACTCAAGCCGGGGTGAATGTTGTACCAGGCCGCCTTGAAGCCCCTCCTCCTGTCCCCATCAAGTTTCTCGTAGTTTTCAGTTAGCGTTTGCTATATTTTTTAATGTTAAATCGCTGCTTCCTCAAAACTAAAATTAGCCAGAATTTTTATAATCTACTTTTCTAATCGCACCGGTTTTAGCATACGCGCTAAATGGCTAATCACACTGGTGTGACCGTACGTGCGAAAAGGTTAATGCAAGCAAACTGTTAGCTGTAGCTGTTTACACTGGCTGCTATTAACATAGCTCTCAAGTCTCACGCATTGGGACCCTATCTCACGGTCTCACGCATAGGCACTGAAATCTCACGCATCCCGCGAAATCTCACGCATTCCATCCAGAACTCGTTAGCTGCAAACATAGCAAGGGGAAAAGCTCTATAAACATGTTAACGAAACAGCCTATACTTTAGTTTATTACTTGGTTTGATTTGGTTAGTTAGTGTCAAGAATACATGAACAAGGTAAAATCTAATTGGTTGAGCATTACTACATATAATTGGCTGAACGTTACTTTAGCCAATCAGATGCGTTCCTCGATCTTGCTCCCCAGTTTTGGGTTTACAGCTTGTGTCACTTGATGTTTGCGACAGCTAGCAAAAATGTCTAAACGAAAGTTAAGCGGTGCGTACACATATAAAACCAAATTCAACAGTGAATTGATAAAGTTATCTCCTGAATATGGATGCATTCATCGAGATAAAGTGGACGTCTACAAATTTTCCTGTGACATTTGCAAAAGATCTCTGAACTGTGCTCACCAAGGACGGACAGATTTTGAACATGACATCAATGGTGAGGAGCACAGAGAGAAGAAACAAGCCATGGTGGGTATGGCTTCATTGCAAACCTTCTTTTTACCAAATGCTTCACCACTGCAAGAGAAGTTTACCAAGGCCGAGGTTTTATTTTCTAATTTTCTTGTGGAACACAATTTACCAATCGCCACAGCAAAACACATCGGGCCTTTAGGCAGAGCTGCCTTTCCAGATAGTGAAATTGCTAAAGGTTATGCCTCTGCTGTGACAGAGACATCCTGTATAATTTATGATGCACTAGCACCACATTTCCTTGCACCTACTACTGCATCAATGAAAGAAGGTTAATTCAATGGGTACAGATGGGAGCAATGACTCTGGTCTAAAAAAAAAAAGAACCCAGTGACTGTACGGCTCTTTGACGTGAAGCGTCACACTCGAGTCTCGCACAAGTTTTTGAACATGTGCTCTACAAATGCTGGAGATGCTGAGACACTTTACTCCAAAGTCAACAATGTAATGACAAAACATGACATCCCTTGGAGTAATTGAATTTCTTTTGTAACGGACAACGCATCGGTCAACATGGGGTGCCGAAATTCAGCGAAAACCAGCTTCTGCGGGAAAATCCAGACATCTATGTAGTAGGACGCCCTTGTCATATCATTCATAATGCAGCCAAGAAAGGGGTTAGTGGGTTTACTAAGTGCATAGCGTTTGATGTTGAAGATTTAGCTACTGATCTGTTCTATTACTCTGACAAGTCAAGTAAGAGGAAGAACAAGTTAGCTAGCTACTGCGAAAGTTGTGATGTTGAATACAGAGCCGTTCTCAAACACGTCTCAATTCGCTGGCTGAGTTTGCAAACTGCGATTGAAAGGGTCCTGAAGCAGTTTCCTGCCCTGAAAAGTTATTTTGCCTCTACGAATGGCCCAGTGCAAAACCCACAATTCAAGAAACTATGTAACAATTTCCAAAATCATATGTCTGAAGTGTATCTAATCTTTTATCAGGCTGTATTGTCATCATTCACTGAATTGAACTTATTTTTTCAACGTGAGGACCCCTGCATTTATGTTATGCATAGTCAGGTGGAAAATATGCTCAAAAAATGATGCAGAAATGTACTGATCCTGTAGAATTACAGAAACATAGCAATGTAATGCACATCGACTGCAGTAAGGCCAAGCCAAACAAGCAGATATTCATTGGCTTTACAACTCAGTGCAAGCTGCAAAATCTGATTGAAAATGGTGAAGTTGGTGACACAGATGTCAGTAAATTCTACAGTGCATGATCTCTTTCTACGTGGCAACTGTGGAATATCTCAAGACAAACTTTCCCCGAGGCGATGAGCTGTTGTCACACGCTCAATTCATTGACATTGATCACTGGGCCTTACGTGGTTTTGAGAGTGTGCAGTTCATCGTACACAAATTCAAGATGCATCTACAGTGGGATGACAGCACCAATGACAAACTGTGGGAGAAATTTATGGATTATCAGAGTTTGCGAAAAGAGGAAATTCCACAGCATGTGTGGAACGAAGCAGAGATCAAGCTGCAGAATAAAGATGGTAGCCCCACTGCAGTGTACCATCGGATGGATGTGGTATGGGCTTTTCTATCGCAAGTAAAGGTGCCAGGATCCACTATTAATCGATTTGGTCGCCTATCGCAACTAGCACGCTTGTTGCTTGTGCAGACGAGGAGAGACTTTTCAGCCTAGTCCGTAAAAACAAAACTGACTTCAGAGCCAGCCTTGACATGGACAGAACACTCAGCTCAGTGATTACAATCAAGGTCAACAACAAGGACCCCTGTTTTAAATTCGTACCCGATCGAGAACTTCTAAAAAAGGCTAAGAGGGTAATCTGGGAATGTAATAATGCAATAAGCTCAACCACAGCGACAGCTTCCACTTCAGCGTTCACGCAGCCCTCCTTATTATAGATCATGTAAGTAACTCAGCTTTATTACTCTGCTGCAACAGCTTATTTATTTGGCCACTGTATGTTGTGCAGCACGAAGGACACCTAGCAGTCATATGCTGGTACTGCGCGTTGTGGTTGTACTGTGTGCGTGCTGTCTATGATGCAGTTTTCTTGTCTTATTATTTATTGTTTAAATGTTTGTGTAGTATATGTTAATAAAAAATAAGAATAAATAAATACATGATAATAATTGAATTCTTCGTTTTTTGTTAATAAAATAAATAAATAAATAAATAAATAAATAAATGTATTTTCGTTTTTGCCCGCCCTGTCTGTCCGTCCATCCGTCCGTCAACAAATCTCACGCATTGGAATTCTGCAAACTTCAGAACCATGTATTAAGTTAACTAGTCAACAACAACATTTCCTGACCAGAAGTCTTACCTAATAACAACTGCGCAAATAAAATAGCTTTATTCACCTTCAATTCTTCATGGTAGTCTTGCAATGTTTAGCTTTGATTCTTGCTTCTGGTCAGAGCTGACAGGTGGTTGGTAGTCTACTTTCTTTCATGCTTCAGACAGCCAGTGGAAGTGTACCGCTCTAAGGGATCTGGCTAGAAAGTTGAGCCACATTTGTTCCTCCTTTCGCATCAGGACCACATCATCGCAAGAAATCAATAATTTTATGACTGCTGGAATAGGCTCCAGCATCACCGCGACCCTGAGAGCAGGATAAGTGGTTAAGATAATGGATGGATGGATATGTACTCTTCATTCAGAGTGGGGCCACATGGATGTACAAGCTCAGTGTTACAGGGGCACTGGCCCTTGTTGGCCCCTCCCCAAAACCGCCTATGTTGCTGGTCAGATGCCCTTTGCTGTCAGTAATGGGGGAGCAGGTTTTCTGCAGTGACTTCCTCTTATCCATCCTATAACGCACGTGTTGCTGGTGCGACAGTGTTTACAAGCACACGACTTCTGCATGTCACCGCCCTAATACGACGGGCCGCCCTAAAGACTTTGGATTGGTTCTGCAATGGGTTTTTTTTTTACTTTCCATAGCTGTAGCAACAAAAGCTAGGAGATTGTCCTCAGCCTCTAGTTGAGCGAAACGATTAGAGACTGACTTGTGAGTCTAGAATCATCTTGATTTTTTCAGACTTCCGTATTTCAGCAGCACAATTTATGACCATGGCAATGAAGACTGAAAGTCTTTTATCCATACAGATATTGTGATCAGCTCCATTCCTTTTATGGTTCGGTTCTTTTTGCACTGCCACCATCTCGTCATTTATCTCCACTCTCTTAGTAGCTTTGGTGTACGACAATCCCTTTTCTGCTCTCATCTTATTCGCTTTCTCTTCCTTAATTCTTTTTGTACTGAAACCCAGAGTTGTGGACTCGAGTCACATGACTTGGACTCGAGTGCAACTCGAGTCACAAATTTGATGACTTGCGACTTGACTTGCCAAAATGAAAATTACTTGAGACTTGACATCTATGACTTGGACTTGGGCTTGGACTTGAGCTGGATGACTCGAGAGAATTGTTTGAGTGTTTTCTCAATGTTTTTGCGGGATGCTCCTCTCGTATTTTATTTTGTAATCATTCTTCATTTCAAGCACGCACACAATTTCCTACGCACACGCATCGCGTAGGGCCAATCAAACATTTAGATGGGCGGGAAAACAAAAATACTCAAATCTAATTGGAGGTACCATCATGCTACTCAAAAACTAACGTCAGCTCTACTCAACATGAGCGCGGAGAGTTTGCAATCATGGCAAGTGCAGCTGCTGGAACGATTCCAAAAATAATTATTTACGGCTATAAGAACTTCGAAGTTGTTGGGAAGAAAAGGACTGCTGTTTGTAAAACACGTGCAGCATAATTATCAGATGGGATTTCAACAACGTCAAACTTTGTGCGTCATCTGAAAAGCCACAAAGAGAAGTAAGTGTGTTTGCTAGCCTACAGGTGCAGTAGCGTGTGAGTGGTCAGACACACACACAGACCCAATCTGCCCGTTAGGAATACGCCAGCCAGGCTATATCGCCAAAACATCGTCCCAATCTCATCTCGAAAATACAACTGAATGTACTGTTCTTTTTCAGAACACCTAACAGCGAATATTCAATTATGTTGGCCCAGTGGGCAAACGATGTCTGGGCGATGTAGCAGTCACCGGAATGAATTAGCATACCCCCTGTTACCCCCTGATAATTAGCTAATCAAACACTGTTTCAGTGCATGGTTTCACGTATCATACTATAATATAATATGATATAGTTTTAAATATGCGTAATATAATGCGGTTCTCGAGAAAATCAGCCCATTCCGAACGGGCACTGAACTAGTGGTATTCAATCGTGATTATGTTTACACTGTTTTTAATTGAGCATTTAGACTTGATGCTCCGAATTATGTGCTACCAATGACTACTGCCAAGGGACTACAGATGCAAATTAGCTTATAGCTAATTCTGGTGCAATATAGTTATTGTGCATTGTCCCTGTCAAATAAACAAATAAATAAAAAAATATTAAAGTATCTCCATGATTCAAATTAATCTAGTTATATATTGTCTTTGGAAAGATTTTTCTCCTTTGAATTATAAACATTTATAAATACATTTACTTGTTTCATGAAACCAAAATTAATACCTATAATTTCCTATATTACAACACTTTTTGTATGGCACAATGGCAATAGAAATAATGCTCAGAGCATGACACACAGTGCACTGCACCCAATATGAAACATAGCCTATTAAGCACAGGCTTAGATTAGAGCCATGGGGTAGTAGGTTATTCCACAAAGCTGGCTAACTAAGTAAGCCTCACTTCTGCGCAGAGTGAACCCCGGAACAGCTCTTTTTACTTCAATCCATGTTCCAGATCTGAAAGGTTTCCAGGGTTTACTTTGCGCAGATGTCAGGCATACTCAGTTAGCCAGCTTTGTGAAATACTCCCTTGTGTCTAGTCCAGTGGTTCTAAAACCTCCATGGCTGTGACCAAAAACACACCCCTATATATTTTAATGTACGCTTATCAAGTACACATCGTCACGTACATCGGTACTTAATAAGCGTACATAAGTAGTGTGCGCCTTTTGTCACACACAGCCCATGTATTTATTGAATTACACCAACAGCACCCCTGATTCCACTAATCTAGGGAGTCAAACAATTAAAGGTAGGAAGGCGATTTTTTTCAGAAGCCCTTTTTGTTATATTTTTTGCAATTCTCTTTACATCCCGACAGCAATCAATAAATAAAATGACACTAAATTAAGAAAATAAAAAGAGTAATCTGTGGAAGTCGCAGGACCGTTATAAACCCATCCAATCATTTTAAGGTGTCCGGTTAAAATGATTGGATGGCCTACCTGCCTGTCAACCTATCTACCTCCAGCAGTAGGCTAGTCAGGCAGTGCGTGTTTGCGTGTTTTGGAGGAGTGGCTTTGGAGGGAGGCGATAAAGTCCTAGCCAACTTGATATTTTGCAAGTGCAATGAATTGTAGGTCGAACTAGACAAGCAGAGAGAGTGTTTGTTTATTGTGTATTGGAATGATCAATATGTTTTGTATTGTTATTAAGAGTTGTGCGCTCATTTGTGATTTAGTGTGCCTTTTATTATTTCTTAAATGTAAAACAAAATCCAACTATTGTCCAAATTTGAACACAATAAATAAAAATTATTTCTAACATTATCTGTGGTTTATTTATGTACTATTGTAATGAAACAATTTAATATTACCTGAATTTAAAAAAAATGTGTTAAATTGGTATAAAACACCCTACATTTGAGACTTGATGACTTGACACCTGAAATTAGGGACTTGTGACTTGACTTGACCTGAGCTCGGTGACTTGGGACTTGACTTGAGACTCGAAGGTTAAGACTTGAGACTTACTTATGACTTGCATAACAGTGACTTGGTCACAACTCTGCTGAAACCCTATCGTGGTTTCCCTTGCAGTGCAGGCACTTGGCTCGCTCTCTCAACTTTACACTCCTCCACATTGCAGTTGTCTTTCCCAGGTCTTCTGACTCCTCTACTGCAACAGCAACATGTCCATATTCTTGGCAACATACACTACCGTTCAAAAGTTTGGGATCACCCAAACAATTTCGTGTTTTCCATGAAAAGTCACACTTATTCACCACCATATGTTGTGAAATGAATAGAAAATAGAGTCAAGACATTGACAAGGTTAGAAATAATGATTTTTATTTGAAATAAGATTTTTTTTACATCAAACTTTGCTTTCGTTAAAGAATCCTCCATTTGCAGCAATTACAGCATTGCAGACCTTTGGCATTCTAGCTGTTAATTTGTTGAGGTAATCTGGAGAAATTGCACCCCACGCTTCCAGAAGCAGCTCCCACAAGTTGGATTGGTTGGATGGGCACTTCTTTGAGCAGATTGAGTTTCTGGAGCATCACATTTGTGGGGTCAATTAAACGCTCAAAATGGCCAGAAAAAGAGAACTTTCATCTGAAACTCGACAGTCTATTCTTGTTCTTAGAAATGATGGCTATTCCATGCGAGAAATTGCTAAGAAATTGAAGATTTCCTACACCGGTGTGTACTACTCCCTTCAGAGGACAGCACAAACAGGCTCTAACAGGTACTATTTAATGAAGATGCCAGTTGGGGACCTGTGAGGCGTCTGTTTCTCAAACTAGAGACTCTAATGTACTTATCTTCTTGCTCAGTTGTGCAACGCGGCCTCCCACTTCTTTTTCTACTCTGGTTAGAGCCTGTTTGTGCTGTCCTCTGAAGGGAGTAGTAAACACCGGTGTAGGAAATCTTCAATTTCTTAGCAA
Source organism: Lampris incognitus (assembly GCF_029633865.1). Lineage (NCBI taxonomy): Eukaryota > Metazoa > Chordata > Actinopteri > Lampriformes > Lampridae > Lampris > Lampris incognitus. The sequence continues at coordinate 84,430,354 of NC_079213.1, read as the reverse complement.
TTTCTCGCATGGAATAGCCTTCATTTCTAAGAACAAGAATAGACTGTCGAGTTTCAGATGAAAGTTCTCTTTTTCTGGCCATTTTGAGCGTTTAATTGACCCCACAAATGTGATGCTCCAGAAACTCAATCTGCTCAAAGAAGTGCCCATCCAACCAATCCAACTTGTGGGAGCTGCTTCTGGAAGCGTGGGGTGCAATTTCTCCAGATTACCTCAACAAATTAACAGCTAGAATGCCAAAGGTCTGCAATGCTGTAATTGCTGCAAATGGAGGATTCTTTGACGAAAGCAAAGTTTGATGTAAAAAAAATCTTATTTCAAATACAAATCATTATTTCTAACCTTGTCAATGTCTTGACTCTATTTTCTATTCATTTCACAACATATGGTGGTGAATAAGTGTGACTTTTCATGGAAAACACAAAATTGTTTGGGTGATCCCAAACTTTTGAACGGTAGTGTAAATATCTGAGAGCTCTCTCATATGGCCTCACCCTGTAACACACATAATCAAGGTACACTCTGACAATTTCTCTTCAAAAGTCAAACACAGAATTACGGTCATCCTCCCCTTCTCAGAATCTAGTCATTCTTTTTGCTTCACACACACCTGCAACATCGTGAAATTACTCATCCTCTGCCAATAGCGGCACGCCACTTATCACTCTGTTCATTTTTACTTTTGATCCAAGTGAGAAGCAAGTCACAGCTATAATTTTCAAAAACTAATCTTAAGGGCTCGATCTCTCTGACACTTTGAGATACACTCATTGATAATCATCCCACTTCTAGTTATACTGATCGATCATACAACTCCACGTTTTCCCTCTACAAACTTTCCACTTGCATGTGGGTCCTTCAGGGGGTCCATCAGTTCTTGTCACGGCTATCATCCCAACAAGATATGTCTCCTTTGTTCTCAATGTCTGATGGAATCACTTGAGCAATACGATGCATTCTTCTTCCATTCCTTATTTTCAAACCCTAATTTCCTAATTTTTGCTCTGACTCCGACACCCTCACTTGGCTCAATTAGCTGCATTTAGAGAATCCTAGTGTAGGGGCGGACTAAACCATTTTGCACCCTTTGTAAGGGGTGAGGGGGGCCTCAGAGAGCCTCTACTATTTTGGTTTTTTTTTTGGATACAAAGTCTAATCTACATGTCCAATCTGGCCTGGGAACACCTTGGGATCCCCCAGGAGGAGCTGGAGGGCATTGCTGGGGACAGGGATGTCTGGAGTGCCCTACTTAGCTTGCCGCCACCGCGACCTGACCCCAGAGAAGCGGCTGAAGATGAATGAATGAATGAATGAATGAATGGATACAAAGTTCAGTATCAACTGATTTATTCAGCCAATTTTAATTTAGCTATGATACTAATTACTTGGAAATAAAAAAACTGCAAACAAAAACGAACTTTTCATCCCAAGCTTTTCAAGGCCCTCCCCCAGTTGGGGCCCTAAGTAGTCAGTCAGGGCTTAATTTGTGCTGCAGCAAGCCGGAGCGTGCTCCGGGACCTCCCAGATTTAGACCAGCACCTATTTGATTGGCTCCGCCACCTCTTTCGTCACTATAAAAATCTGTAAAAATATTTAGTGTTATCTGTTCTGTCACTCTATTAATTTCCATTGACGTTTTTCATAAATCGCTTGTTTGCCTACGTTTGATGCATTTTAAATCAGCTATTTTTTTAAGAGAGAAAGAGAGACGTCAATCGCTCAAGTCACGCAGTGCACGCCACGTCACAGGAGCTAACATTACCGCGATATTAGACTCACAACAACTAGCCACCTGCTCTATCAAAAGCCATTGATTAAAATATGTCAAAAAGACAGTCAGATTTGTTAAGTTTTTTCAGACCAGCAGGCCAGCCGAACCCCAAGAAAGCCATGGTAATTTCAGAAGACCAACAAGGAAGGGCACAGCACAGCACAGCACAGCGCAGGAGCAGCTAGCTAGCACAAGCGTGGCAACACCTGCTACTAGCAAACATGATGAGCAGGAGGAAAAAGAGGAGGATAACAAGCCAGAGGGCAATCGAAGAAAACTTTTTTCAAGGTGTGCCCCTACATATAGGGTGAACGAGTGATAGAACCTTGGACCAGAGGGCGTTTTTTGGAAGCCTGGCAAGGAATCTGGAGAAACGTATTGTAACAGTCATGGATGAATAGGCTCGGTAGCCCTTGGCTAACGGGTTGGACCCTTTAGTCAACTGGTTAACGTTGTCGCCTGTGGTGCGGAATACACAAGTTCGCGGCCCTGGCTGCGATGGTCCGGCTGGGGACGCCCTTCCAGAAGGAAGGGGGCAATGTAACGGTCACGGATAAATAGGCTCGGTCGCCCTTGGCTAACGGGTCGGACCCTTTAGTCGACTGGTTAACGTTGTCGCCCGTGGTGCGGAATACACAAGTTCGCGGCCCCGGCTGTGACGCCCTTCCCAAAAGAAGGGGGTGAGTTCGCGCCCCGGCTGTGATCGTCCGGCTGGGGACGCCCTTCCAGAAGGAAGGGGGCAATGTAACAATCATGGATGAATAGCCTCGGTAGCCCTTGGCTAAGAGGTCGGACCCTTTAGTCAACTGGTTAACGTTGTCACCCACGGTGCGGAATACACCAGTTTGCATCCCGGCTGTGACGGTCCGGCTGGGCTGCCCCCCGAATTCGCTGCAGTATTGTAGAGAATTCGGGAAGGTATTGTAGTATTGTAAAAGTACTCTACCCACAACATTGGTCGGACGACCCTGGGGCACTGTTTGGGGAAGATGAAATCGAAAGACCCTGCCAGCAGTTTAGAATCGATGGCGCGCGGAATGTCATTCGGGCATATAGTACAGAATATAGGGACAATGGTGGGAAATTTGTCCCAGATGGACTGAAAGACCTCTTGGCAGCAGTCAACACTGTCCCCATCTCAAGTGCAGAGTGTGAGAGGGGCTTTTCCCAGATGAACCTACTCTGCACCACCAAAAGGTCATCTCTTTGCACATCCATCATCTCCACGCTACTCTTCCTTTGCCTTGTTGGACCGCCACTCACCCTGTTCAACCCCATTCCATATGTGAGGTCATGGATTACTGAAGGACATAGAACTGCACAGGACACTCGGAGTAAAGTGAGAAGCACGGAGAAGGAGGCTGAGGCTCTATTGATGTTTTGTGGGCTGTTTTGGACAAATGAATAAAAAGTACTTTTTAAAAAAAATTTCCCGCAGTGTTGTTAATTGAGCCTTATAGTTTTGTGATGGTGATCAACGTATCAGGTCAAATTGTGTAATTTAAGTGCCATAGCCCACATGCATTGTATGCTGGCAAGTTGTTTGATGTTTTTTGTCTAAACATTTGAAAGTTTCTTTAGCTCGGCATTAACTTAGCGAACTTTGCTACTGTGCATGTGTTTACTGCCTCGTTGTCACGTCAGATTAGGCTAGGCCCGTCTATTTAATAAAAGCAACAATAAAATTATTGGTCGAAAAGCACGTGACTATTGCATAGCTGTTTCAGCATCATGAAAAGCACTGTTTTGTGCATTTTTAAAATGCGTTCCGTGACTTTTTTTCTCACCCCTAACCTGCCGCAGCAGCACCCTCTCAGTGCTCCAGGACCTCCTCGTTTACAAATTAAGCACTGTAGTCAGTCCGACTTTTCCTGCCAGTATGACACCCCTGTTCCTTACTACTGGTAAGGTAGAATAAAGGAAATGTTGGATTACTTAAAAATGTTATGTCAAGTGGTTCCACATAACTTTAACTAACTAAACTTTAACTAACTAAATTCTAATTCCTGGAGCACATGTTAATAAATCAAGCTGCTTAGAAGTTACTTAACACAGTTGTATGGAACCACTTAAAATGTTGGTGTTATGTTTGATGCCAGCCTTTCCTTTGATAAGCACATTAAAGAAATCACAAAGACTGCCTTTTTCACTTACGTAACATAGCTAAAACTCAGGTTTTCCTGTCCACAGCTGATGCAGAGACTCTAATACATACATTTGTTTCATCCAGACTTGATTATTGTAATGTTCTGTTTTCAGGTCTGCCACATGTAGGGTTGCTAACTTTTTCACTACCAAATAAGGGACAAAAGGTGGCGTCCTGCAGTGGTGTAGGTATGGTGTTGTATGAATATACAGTGTATTGTTTTAAGCCATTTGTCATAATGATAGCTAATCTCTTACAGTCAAATTAAAGATCAATACATAACTCTCATGCCTTGGCAACACACGTAGATTTAATAATAGTTGTTAATTTACAGCTGGTTCCTTTAACACGGCCCTTATTTGAACCATTACCTATTACCTTCACTATTAGTCTAAGTCAAAACACTTGTGACTCTTGCATTGTAGGTTAGAAAAAGTTATCCCCTCCTTCTTAATCCTACAAGTGACAAACTAGAAGTATCAATAGCGTCTGTATGCTGTAGTTTTGCAGAGGAATCAAACAGGAGAGACTCACAGAACATGCACCCTCTGTGTACACAAACAGTGGTGGGGAATGAATGCTTTATATTCTTATTCACTAAAACTATGTATAAGTTGGAATCACAGGTTGGACCCTCACACACACACACACACACACACACACACACACACACACACACACACACACACACACACACACACACACACACACACATACACACACACACAAAAAACAACATTTAATACAAAAGAGGAAAAGAGGGGCATGCCTCTGCTCATCAAGTCTACTTTTTCCATGGATAATTTTTGCTGCTCTTGACCGATTCAAGCAGTCTTGTATTTTTGAGCAGGCAGAGAAAAGTCCTTACATGACAAGTCATAGTTCACAGATATTTGAAGTTCATTTTTGATCAGCTCTGTGCTGCATCTGTTTATTGAGTCTGACCATTTAATGGTCATCAGAGAGAAAATCCTCTCTACAAAGGTATTTGAGCCTGGCACACTGAGGACAAATGAGACAGTCCTGAACATGTTGATCAAGTTGGCTTTCCCTAAGTTTTGAAAAACTGCCACCCACTTCTCATTGGTGGATTTTGTGGTATCTTGTCTGGCTTTCTGTATTTCCTCCCTGCTAGCACAAAACTCTTCACAGAGTTGGTCCATACTGACTGTCTCTGTCATTTTGAGGGCAGCCACCACCTGCTCCAGGTCAGTGAAGGAGAGCTCCTCATGTAGGTCGATCGGTTTCAGTTTCATCATTACATTTTCTGATGAGAAATCAAACCACTTGCCAATGCATGCAATGACAGAGTCCTAGAACTTCAGAAAATCCTCTTGCTGCTTTATCTTTGTGCTGATTCTTGTTTGTCCATCAGCTGCTTGGTCTGGTATCCAAAAAAATATATCTTGTTTCCACTGACACATCTTCACTTTGAATTTGCCCACCTCCTCGTAAATATCTGTGATGTAGAGCGTTGTTTCTGCCAGCTTTCTAACAAGTGTGTCAAAAACACACCCCACGTTGTGGAAAAAGCATACTAGATAAATCTCAGCAGCTCCAGTTTTTTCTTCGTCCTCAAAAATCCTTTTCAGTGCCACAGGACAGGTCTCCCCAAGGGACCTGAAGTATGAGATGAGAGCTGGCCAGCTCTGCAGGAGACGATCAATGGCTGGATGAAGAGACAGTCGAGTGCAAAATGACACAGAATTTCATGCCACTCAATGTCAACAAAGGCAAAAAATGCACGCAGTTCCTTCGCTTCTGGAAGCAGATACTGAGAAGTGGCTGTAGATCTTTAAAACGAGTGGCTCAATATCCACTGACAGCTGATCACAGGTGTGCTTGCAGGTGTTATGAGCTATGTGAGCCGGGCAAATTTCTTTCAGAATGAGACTGTTGGCACTGCTCAATAACTGGTAAATGGAGTGGTGTTTTCAAAAGTTGATATTGGTATTATCTGCTGCATATGCTGTGATGTGCTTAATATCCAGTTCATACTTTTCCAGACAGTTCATTAGAGCTTGATGTATACCATTTGCAGTTTCATCACTGTCTTCATAAAAGTCAAGTAACTTGCACTGCACTCCATCAGACACAGAAAATATCTCACATACACTGGAAACATTTTTCTATTCCCCTTGTTTGAGGTATCGGTGAAAACAAAGTAAAACACGGGCTCACCTTTAGTCGGGGACAGATCATCCAGAATATCCCGCACAGTCTTTGGTCCCAAAGCATTCATTGTTATCATCTCAGCTTTTGTTCTTCCCAAGTACATCTTCTTCACAACATTTGAGTCATGAAACAACGCACCGTTGAGCTTAACAAGACAGTCGGTGCTGTTGTAGCATAGTCCATGTTTAACAGTATGATACACGTATGAGGCTTCACTTGCTGCAATTTTGTCATTTTCCACAGTAGATACCACGAAGAATGCACCGATATTGCTGGCACCTTTAGCTAGTGTGGCCATCTTGTGCATTTCTGTGGAAGCATGCTGAGTCAGGTCATTCTCACCTCCATGGCCAATGGTGTTATATTCTTTGGTAGAATAACCACATGACATATTGCTTAATAAACTTTACTAAAAGAATTGCAAGGCAGACCGTTAGCTTAAAAACATGCTCCGACAGGTTCTCAGTAGCAACTCACAACAACATTCAAAGAGTCAACCTAACCTACTGTTACTAGTGACCTACGAATACAGCGCCCTCTAGCGGTTGGCAGTACAGAACTCAATGTAATATAGAGTAACTAGATTACTGAACACAACAAACGGAAAATTCCCTGCGATATAAATTACAGAAGGCTTTCGTTGAGTCACTGCTGACAGGCTTAACCCACATCTTTTTACTTCTCATTGCTTATTGTAGCTGTGCAGTCTTTTCTTTTTTGCAGGTTTATCCATATTTCCACCTGCCAAACCGACTGAACAGCACCAGACATTGCCAAAACTTTTTCTGTTTTTGAATGAATTGGCACATTTACTGTACATGTACAACTGATGCGTGTGAGGGGGGCTGTGATTGGATGATGACAGGTGATCATTCTCACCCGTCGTGATCGCCAGTGCTGCTACTGCTGAGTGCCCTCTAGTGGTTAGAGTAGAGTTACAGTCAATAAACGGGACAAGGGAGGTCATGTATGGGACAAATCAATTTGACCCAATATAAGGGACATCCCAGCTAATACAGGAAAGTTGGCAATCCTGACCACATGCTAGAATCCTAACTAAATCTAGAGAATTTGATCATATTACACCAATTCTTTTTTTTTGGATTTTCCCCCCTTTTTCTCCCCAGTTGTATTCGGCCATTTACCCCACTCTTCTGAGCCATCCTGGTCACTGCTCCACCCCCTCTGCCGATCCGGGGAGGGCTGCAGACTACCACATGCCTCCTCCAATACATGTGGAGTCGCCAGCCGCTTCTTTTTACCTGACAGTGAGGAGTTTTGCCACAGGGATGTAGCGTGTAGGAGGATCACGCTATTCTCCCCAGTTCCTCCTCCCCCCTGAACAGGTGCCCCGACCAACCAGAGGAGGTGCTAGTGCAGCTACCAGGACACATACCCACACCTGGCTTCCCACCCGCAGACATGGCCAATTGTGTCTGTAGGGACACCCGACCAAGCTGGAGGTAACACGGGGATTCGATCTGGCGATCCCCGTTTTGATAGGCAATGGAACACACCGCCACGCCACCCGGACACCCCCATTACACCAATTCTTGCCCCCCTTCACTGGCCTCCTATCCATGTTTGATCAGACTTCAAGGTGCTTCTGCTGACTTATAACATCATACACAGGCTTGCTTCATCATACCCGTCTGATCTCCTTAAACTGTACTTTCCATCTCGAGCTCTCTGCTTCATCATACCTGTCTGATCTCCTTAAACTGTACTTTCCATCTCGAGCTCTCTGCTCTCAAAATACAGTGCTCCTGTGTGTTCCCAAAGTTAGGCAGGAATAACCTGCCTGCTGCAATCAGACAATCAAGAGTCTGTTAAGTCTTTTAAATCCAAACTTAAAACTCATCTTTTTGCCTTAGCCTACAATTAGCCGTCTTTAAGTTGAGTGCTTCACAACTTGTATTGCATGGCGGGTTGGTTTCTGTCTCAATGAATTTACCAAGCACTGTTCTGCCAATGAGATTATAGCGTATAGATTATTGACTATTGCAAACTCTTCTCTTCTCCCATATGTCTTTTCTCTCTCTGAATGATGTCTTCTCCTTTCTCTTCTTCTGTGTGTGTAAATGGTCTGATGTGAGTCTCCCTTGTGTGCATGTGCAGTCTGTCCTCCTCCCAGGTCTCCATGGTGATGGTGGTTGCCACCTGGACACTGCTTGGCATCCCCCTCATCACATTTTCTATTTATATATATCTTATAAATCCATGTAATTTTGTTATCCTGTTTCAGTGTCATACACTTCTCTCACTCAGACGTGTGACTAAAGTGGTTTTGTGATTTGTGATATTGGGCTATACAAATAAAATTGACTTGAGGGAAACAGAGCATGAGAGAGAGAGAAAGAGAGAGAGAGAGAGACAGACAGAGAGAAAGAAAGAGAGACAGACAGAGAGAGACAGAGAGACAGAGAGAGAGACAGATAGAGAGAGAGGAACAGACAGACCGAGAGAAACAGAGTCGAGAAACAGAGACAGAGAGACAGAGAGAAAGAGAACAGAGAGAGAGAGAGAGCGAGACAGAGACAGGCAGACAGATGCAACCACGACTGCAAAAAAACCCAAAAAACATATATATATATATATATACATTAGGCTGATAGCTCCTCCAGGCTATTGCCTGGCAGAGATAACCTCATCATTCAACATCACATGATGCAATAAAGCCTGTGGAAAAATTCAGCACTTTTCCCATAAAGTTGAAATAAACTTTAAAGCTACAAGCCATATAATTTCTCCATCAATAATTTATTTTATCCACCAGGACCAAAGGTTAGATATTACTAACTGGGATCTTTACCATGGATGGAGACACTCTCCAGTCTGTATACCACTGTTGAATGTTTTGGTCGGGTCGTGTCCACTGGTGCAGCGGACACATGCACGTGTTGGAAAAAACTCCAGCAGGAAAATAAATTGAAACGTGATTCCGATGTTGCCATGCTTATGTCACACAGACAGTCACTATAACTAGAACAATGGGATGTGGTTTGATGATGTTTGGACTGCCTGCTTTAGCTTTGGTCCAAGGATCGCATTTTAACAAGGGTGCAGATTATTTACTGGTGAGCTGATGGCACACGAGCCTCAACAATTGCTACATCTTGTTTGTAGTCCAAGAAAATCACTACATTTATTTATATTTGCCCCCTACAATGCTGTTCTACCATAATATTGATCAACGGTCCAGCAGAATCACCGATGATGCCACATATATTACTTACATGATGTGATGTCATGCAAGGAATATTATCTGTAGACAACCAGAGGGAAATATACATCAATAGCAGCATAAACATCAGTTACTGTATTGATTACACCATCCCATGCTGTTTTACAGTCTAATTTCATCAATTATCGCACACTTGTAACCAAGTTTGTATTTGTTTCAATTACTTCTTGCCGCGAGGAGATGTCCACAATGTGCAAATTTACGGATTGCAGGTTTAATGAGGTAATTCGAAATTAATTTTGACCTATTGTTCAACGATATGAATAGCAACAACAAATCAATGCAAGTAGGACAAACATTCAAACAGAGAGGCAGCAGAAACACAGCTCGTTTGCTGAGATCTGTCCTTCTTGAATATCTTCAGCAGATATAAGTTGTTATCCAAATCGAGTCTTATGGGGAGGCCGGGCTTCAAACAACTAACGCAACTCAGGTACTTTTGAATGCAGAAGTCTGGGGAGCGGGGGAACTTGTTAGTGCATTTACGTTGTTTCAATCAGTACCATTCAGCCAAGCCCCTGCTTATATTTACTGGACATGTTATGTGCCAGGAAAATGGAAAAATTACACACAGTGCCTATCAATTTCACTGCATGTTTGGAAAAACAGGCTCATGAGAAAGTGTATATGCTTGATTTAACTAACATGTGTAGCCTGTAGCAGTGAGAACTACATTTTAGCTGGAGGTAAGAAACTAGTAATCATTTGCCAATGGCCAGTAGTGTGTTGTTAGCCTGTAGTAGGTTGGCTTGCATGTCTAAAGCACTGTACAGTTCAATAATGCAAAACAGTGAATATATAAGCCTGTTTGTCTTTCACAATCATTGTGGGTTCTCATTTGTACTTGAGAACAGTGATGCTATTTAACAGTGTGGGTGAGAGCATCCAAAGTCTGGTATGGGTTAGTGTACTGTAGGTCTGACAATTGCTGAGAGCCAGTATAGTGGTGATAGTGGGTGGGTGTGTGTGAGAGGGAATGAGATGGGTCTAGGGTGGCAGCAGGCCTGATTCACAGGAGCAGCTGTGGTGCTGATGGGGGTCAGGGTGGGATTGGGTGGGGGTGTGGGGTAGACTCGGGTACTTGTTAACCAAAGCTACATCTACGTCTCCATCTCTCCCTCCCTCCCTCAAATCCAAGCAGGGTTTCTGCGTAAATCATCATCTGAGCAGAGGGCTTTCGTTACATCACAGACTGCATATTACCCATCTCAACACAATGGCACGGGCACTTCTGCATATGAGATGTAAGGCTCAAAAAAGGCTTAAAATTACCAATGCCACAATTTCAAGCTGAAATAAGACATGATGGGATAAACCTAATTTATACAGAAACATCTATGAAAATTTTTGAAGCTAATGCACATACTATATAAGGTGAATATATGTATTTCTGCTAAATTAACTGCGCGTTTTAAAATGAATTTATACATGAGAAGCTTTCAGGTCCACTCTGAGTATAGTGCAAAGCAGCCTGAGCATTTTCCCATTTTCCTTTACTAGAGCCGGTTTGAAGCAAATCCAGAGTGCACTCTAGAAGGTGGGGGAGGGTAGCTGTGTGTGTGTGTGTGTGTGTGTGTATATATATATATATATATGTTAGTGCATGTGTGTTTTATATATATATGTGTGTGTTTGTGTGTGTTGGAGTTGTGGTTATCCTCTCAGGGAGATGTGTAGTAAAGGGGGGGTGGGCACCAAGTCATCCGTTCCTCATGCTCTGGTTGGCCAGCTGCCTTCCTCACCAGAGGCAAGGCCTAGGAAAGCTTGACAACACATACACAAATGTGTGCACACATACACACACACGAGCACAGATACACACACACGCATACACATATGCACGTGCTCGCATAAAAGCATACGCACACATGCATACACACCATCAAGCAAACACTATCCTGCCTTTCACCACAATACTGTGTGCTGTACAATGCGTTTTACAAATATGATGTATACACTGTATATATTTCAGTTATGATATAAACAACAACATGCAACCAGCAACCACCTTAAGGCTCTGTCAATGACCCTGTGACCTTCTTCTGTTCATAGAAGAGTTAAGTGGAAATGAGTGTCTTATCATTAAGTGTGCTCAAAATACCTCATATGTAAAAGAAAACTGGATCTCAATTTTTTTAGATCTCTAGTCTGTCAATTTGAGGAGCTCACAAAAAGAGACTTGAGTGTGGAGTGACATGCAAGTGCAGACTGTATCTGGATGTCCTACCCAGATCTGTAACTTGATCCTCTTGTCGTTTCTGTAGATGGTCTTGACCTTGAAATCGATGCCCACGGTGCTGACAAATGCCGGTGTGAAGGAGTCATCGGCGTAACGGAACAGGAAAGAGGTCTTGCCCACGCTGCTGTTGCCAATGATGAGGATCTTGAACATGTAGTCAAAGTTTTGGTCTGACGACTCCTTCTGCCCGTAGGTCGCTGTTGCCGAGGCCATCTGAGAACAGAGATGTCATAAGGTGGGAAAAAAAACAAAACAAAAACAGCTTTTATCAAGTGACCTCAACCCGTCTCGGTACTTTGTGACAGCTTGTACACCATTCCATCCATCCATCCATCCATTTTCCGAACCGCTTATCCTGCTCTCAGGGTCACGGGGATGCTGGAGCCTACCCCAGCAGTCACTGGGCGGCAGGCGGGGAGACACCCTGGGCAGGCCGCCAGACTACCACACAGGGCTGACATACACACACACATTCATACCTAGGGACAATTTAGTATGGCCGATTCACCTGACCTACATGTCTTTGGACTGTGGGAGGAAACCGGAGCCCCCGGAGAAAACCCACGCAGACACGGGGAGAGCATGCAAACTCCACACAGGACGACCCCCAAGGTTGGACTACTCTGGGGCTCGAACCCAGGACCTTCTTGTTGTGAGGTGACCGTGCTAACCACTGCGCCACCGTGCCGCCTGTACACCATTCTTACCATTAAAAATTCCCATCTATGCTTGGTAATGTTCTGTAACTCTGTTACTGCGTTGACCAAATGGGCAGAATGAGACACTAGCACTGACAGGTTTAGCGGTTTAATTCCCTGTGTAGTTCAGTGGGTAGAGAATAGCACTAACATTGACAGGACAAGAGACAATGCATACAGATTCATGTGTCCATTAACTTGTAAAGGGTTGACTGAAAGTGCTGAACATAAAGCGTTGTCATTTCATTGACCGAAAGCTCCTACTTGCAAAAACTGGTAGATCAACCCATTTGGAAGCAGGTCTTGCGACCAAGTTTAGACTCCAACATCATCCTCAACAAATCTCAATACTAACAACCTCTGATGCTGCAAGCAGAGGCCTGATCTTTCCCTGCCCTGCAGAGGAACAAAATTAGATATCTGAAGTCTGTCGGGAAACCGAACTAGAGAGCCAAATATTCAGCTTTTGATCTAATACCATATAAATAAATGAAGAAAAAAACCCACATCTGTGGTCCACAGCCAAAGGTGGCTCTGCTGGAGATTAAAAAAAACAAAAAAAAAAAACAACTCCATCAGTAGTGAAAGGCAATTCATTAGGGCTACTGGCTGAGTCTGAGTGCAGTTAATCGATAGGACCCTAAACTCTGGAATACACTACTGAAAGCCCAGAGGCAAAAGACCCACACATACAGGCAACACTTGTAACAGCCGTTCCATCACCACCAAAAGGTAAATCCCCCCGGTGGGGTACAGTGTGCAGGCAGCATAGGCTGAATAAACATGAAATGTGGACACACAGACAGCCTACAACACAGCAGTACTGTGCAACAGCCAGAGGCTCCAAGGTTAAAATGGACGTTTCAGCCCCCCTTTAACAGAAATGGGTTGAAGTGAATGTGATGGGGCCTGACAGACCCCAGATTCTGCTGATACAGAGCACTCCTCCTATCCTCCCATGTTACAACAAAAAACACCATCAATACGTCCTCTTAACCCTGCTTCAGCTGTAAGCAACCAGTAAATTTGCGCTGCGTTGTACTTTGTTGTCATCATGTTGTATTGCTTTGAATTGTAATGCATTGCTGTTTTGTATTATTTCTTGTTCTGCTTTGCGTTTGCTCTCCTAACCCTCCAAAGCAATCATTCACGTTCCCTTAGGCAAGGCACATTTACTCTAGTCAAGTTATTCAATCACCAGATAGAAGAAGGGAACACATAAATGACTGGTGCAGCATTGACAAAGAATTTACATGCACAGAAAACCTAAAAAGAAAAGAAAAGCTCAACCCTTTAGCTGGATAATAAGGACCTACACTAATAATAAATAGTAGTAGTAATAATAATAATAATAATAAATAAATAAAATAATCGACTCCCGTATTTTCACAATGTGTGTCCGGTGTGTGTCTGTGTGGGAGTCTATAAACGGCCAAACTAAAGCACTTGGGGCCTTCATTCTTTTTGGAGGTTTATTGGGGATGATCAGGGGCACCTATAAAAAATAGCGGAAAATTAAAAGTGCATAATATGCGGAATATTTATGCATAAAATATGTGGAATCCCTTCAGAATCCTGAGCAGTTCAAGAAGATGGCGGGCTCTGGCTACGTCACGCCTCGGCTCTTTCCGCCGTTCGCACAAACCTCGCGTTCTTAACGGGTTGCTGGATGGCGGTCGGAGACAGCGAGCAGCGTTGGAAATAGAAAGCGTCCGTGAAATAAGCCACAACGTCAGAGTCGCATTTGCATGGGTCGAGCACGGGCGTATATGGCGGCTGCCACGTGAAGTGAACTCAATGAAGTTTTCTGTTTTTCAATGTAAATCGGCGCGTGCGGGCGGTTCGGGTTTTGGCTGGTCTGACGAACAATAAAGTTGTCCGAAGTTTACAGAGCTTCTGGATTGTCTATCTTTAGTGATTTGAATACCGAGGTATGTTACAGAGTCTTTCACAGGAATCCCATGAATTGAGGTCGCCAAACAGTCTTTAACAGGCAAAAGTTCACATTTATTAAGATTAAGGAAAAGTCCAGAGGCTTTCGAGAAGGACTGGATACTGTTGATAGCGACAGAAACTTGCGAGGCATCTGAGAAAGAGCCGTGTCATCTGCCAGTTGACTTATAAATATTTCTCTGTCAGCTACGACCGTACCCTTTAATGAACTGAGTTTAATATGTAAATTAAGGAGTTGTACAGAAAGAAGAAACAGATACACTGAAAGGGGGCACCCCTGCCTCACTCCACGTTTCAGCAGCGTTGGAAATAGAAAGCGTCCGTGAAATAAGCCACAACGTCAGAGTCGCATTTGCATGGGTCGAGCACGGGCGTATATGGCGGCTGTCACGTGAAGTGAACTCAATAAAGTTTCAATGTAAATCGGCGCGTGCGGGCGGTTCGGGTTTTGGCGGGTCTGACGAACAATAAAGTTGTCCGCTGTTGAGCGCGTGGAAGTGTCCGAGTGTCTTATCTGATGAATCATTTTTAAAGGCCCAAACACACTCGGGCGAAACGCACGCGCAGCGGACTCCACGAGGAATGTCCGCAGTCGTTTGGGCTTCCATAGTCGAGCGCACTTCCGCGTTGTAGTTTCCCTGTAAAACTGTCCGTGAAACACTACATTGCCCACAATGCTTGCGTGTTGTTTACACTCTTCTGTCATGGCGTCCGACACTGACGACGAGGAAGAGATGCTCTTGCCTGCTGGCTCTACAAGAAAATAAACTGAAGAGACGGTGGTATGTATCCTCTCTGTGACGTGTCGTACAGCTGTGGGTACTTTCGCACCTTCTACTCATATATTTTCGTAATGTGTGTGTGTGTGTGTGTGGTGTTAGTGTGTGTGTGTGTTAGTTAGTTAGTTAGTGTAGATAGCGGGACCGAAAACTAAAGCATTTATGATCCTAATTCTTTATGGAGGTGGTAGGTATTGTCTCAGAGAGTAAGGGAAAAATCCCAGAAAATTAAAATTATGCATAAATATGCAAAATGTGCATTTTTCTAAAAATGGCTAAAAACCACTTCTCGGCATTTCAGATGATTCTGAGCATTTGGGGGGGTTGGAGTGGGGGGGGGTTTAGGGGCAGGGGGAAGGCGGTTAGCTGGCAGGATGAAGAGGAGGGAGATTTAGACGGGTGGATAGCTAATATACGTTATGATCACCGCAACTTGGTTGCGGGTCACTTACTAGTAATAAATATAGCCGCAAGCGGCGATTAATGGGGTCCAAGCAGTGTTGCAGCCGCCATGTGTCCGATCTGTTTCACATTTTGGTACATGGCTTGTATGTGCCACAAAGAATAAGCCTATCAAGTTTCATGAAGATTGGCCATTCACACTAGCAGATATTAGCTGCTGAATATTGATTGGCTGTTTGGCAGCCATCTTGGTAATCCAGCCAATCAGCACTTTAGGCAATGTAGCCAAATGGGTCCAAGTATAAGTATACCAAATTTCAGATTTTTTGATCAAGCGGTTTTTGAGATGTCGGATTACTTGGGTCGCCTGTGTCCTAGACGATTACCGTAATTTTTTTAAATGTCGTAACACTTCCATTGCTTCAGAAACACGTGCCAGAGTTTCCAAAACTGGACCAGACGGTGTCTGATTTCTTGCGTCCTAGCCGACTGCCGTAAAAAGAACAAGTATTTCGTTATACCCAGGTGTCCTGGCGTGTGGTATGTAGAGCTGCAGCGCTTCCACGTCAAATAAGTCAAAATAGCGGGCAAACTATATGACTGATATAGGTGGTCCCAATAGTAAAGTTGTTGAGCACATTGAGATGCATGGGTCGATTAAGTTTTGTGTTGATCTGACTTATGCTGTGGGAGTTATGGCCTTTTAAGCATGGCCCTTTGTTATAGCGCCACCATCTGGCTGACATAGGTGATTTGTGGTGCCTGAGTAGTGGGGGGCCACAGGAATCCACGTACCAAAGTTGGTTGGTCTAGGACTTACGGTTGCTGAGCCTCACACACTTTTAGCGGAGAAAAAGAATAATAATCCTAACAAATACAATAGGGTTCCACCAGCTTTGCTGCTTGGACCGCTAATAATATGGACTAACAGCACATGACCAGGCTGGCTTGCATTGGGCCACAGCCACTTCTGCCCCCATGCCCTGCCTCTATATTTAGCGCTGCTATCTCGACTCAGCTGCCTTTAACGCAAGAGCTCCCAGGAGTTTACACACAAACACAGGCATGCCACCATCGCTGCTGGGACCTATCAGTTTACATGAAGAAACACAAAGATACTCACTAAATAATGAAGAGGTGCCTAGCCCTCCTTAAGACATTGTTGTTGTACTGTTGTGCAAGGAGGATGATTTGGCAGTTGCGGATGTGAGTTAAGGATCTCGTTACCCTTTTTTTCAATGACTAAGCAGCATCAACACGGTTATACGATGATCGTAGGCTTCAATCAAACATCATAAGATAGAGAATGGATAGAAGTGCTAAGGGGGAAGATGTTTTTTCTCCCTTCATTCAAACTGTTTGCAAAGCTTTGAAAATGGCAAGACATCACGTGGACTCAATGCTTTCATAGAAATCATCTTTTGAAATTACAGACCTAAAACCTGCACTTAAAATCTAATATTTGATTTAATCGCTCAATAAAACAGGTTGGGGGGGGGACTTACAAAGGTTTTAGGATTTAAATTTAATTATATTCCTATAATGAGAAAATGTGACTGATGACCATTCTGGAAACCTGAACTTTATAAGTCTTTATCAATGGAGACTGACAGAGAGAGGTTGGGTTTTGTCTCAATTTGAAATCCATTGCTGAAAATTTTAAGTCTCACTTACACAATGATTGTTGGCATCTATCAGACTTAAAATCAAATATAAATAATGTTATTGACTATCTTAAGCCCCTTACATATAAACTATTGTTTGATTCATGGACACACATGATTACTGTTAACATCAGATGAACACATATTATTCATGAGTTGATGGTTGATTGGTCTATTTCATTTTAAACTTCATGAATTTGGCTGAGTAGGCTCATATGAATGGTTCTTTGCTTATATCAAACCAATTTAGAGACAGAAACCATACCATTTGTCCTTTTGTCAAAGAAAAGTCACAGGAAGTAAAATGATACTTCCTCCAGAAAGCAATCACAGGGAGGTGAGTCTGACAGCAAATCCATGAAGGAACCTTCCCAAGACATTGGGAAACTTACTTTTTTACCTTTGGTTTGCTACAAATACAGAAACGATGACTTTGGAAAACCTAACGAGACTTTGAATTTTCTGTCCATCAATCACCATATGACTACATGACTTCAGGTTTGTTCTGATATCCTTCACTTTGCTGGTGTCATGCATAATGTCGTAGTTCGAAATGAAGAAGAGACTGGAGTTAATTGCAGTGTTAATACCACTAAAGATCACGTGAACTTACACCTGCTGTGTAGTTCACTAGGGTAGAGAACTGCATCGCCAAGGTTAAAGCCTCTATTCCCTGCATGCGTCAATGGGGAAAGCATGGTTGTAGCAATGCTAAAAACTAGCGGTTCCCCTTTTACAGGGACCAGCCATGCTAGAAATGTATGTTCTCAAGTTACTGTGTGGTCTTCAACTGTCCACCAAACTGTATATCTAATGTTGGGTGCTTACATTGGCTGTTGTATTTCAACACCCGTGTGCTTTAAAATCAATGTGCATCTTCGAGCTTCGGCATTGGTGTTACAGTAATTCGACATAGGAGCAAACTGGCCAAACTGACCAAGTCTGAAATCTACAATCAAATCATTCCCCTTTGCCTTCCAACTAATTTTTTTTTGTCAATTCAAGTTGCATGGGACATGTTATAATTTGAATGTACACATCAGTTGATATACCAACTGACTTTGGTCTCATTACTCCCAATTGTCTGTGTTAGTGTTGGAGGAGTCACTCCCTGTCCTGTCCAAGAGCCCTAAAACTCATCTTTTTAAGAGATACTTCCTGTCCCTCTCCCTCACTGGACCACAGCCTGGTCTGCCGTGTCTCCACCTCCACTTGGTCTGAGGGTTTCCTACTGAAGCAACGCCTCATTGCACTGCTGGCCTCATGAGAGTCACTCTGAGTGAGACTGACAGAATAAACACCCTAATCATAAATGTAAAAATGTGCCGACCAGGTCACACAGAGCTGATAAAAACACTGGCAACTGCTGTAAAAGTTTGAATAATCTCAAACACCGCCTATCGTTTATCTTGTTTGGGATGAAACTGCGCTGTGCCCGACAGAAATAGCGGGAGACTCTCACCGACTTCTGCGATTCTGCTCTCCTCTTCATCAGAGATTAGCAGTTGATTTAACTTTGGCTCTTACACTATTTTGATAAAAGAGATATCGCATTGAGGCCTCTAACCTTAATTACAATGAGCAAAAGCATTTTTCACCCTGAAGTATGGTGCTGGTTCAATGTGTCCTCACGGTTAAGTGTCTTTTCACTTGGCCAAAGGTTTGGCATGTTGACACATTATATGTTTTATAAATATATAAAGTATGGATGTCTCCAGAAGTTATCATTAAACATCAAAGCAACTCTATGATTTATTTGACCTTTATTACTCCAAGTAAGGTTTACTGATCTCTTTCTATTGAGGATACACACATGCTGTTATCCAATAATAATTTCTACGGTCATTTCAACCGACACCAACACTGATATTTTTCGCTTCATTGTAATACTACCGTATGTCTTAGCTTCCACCAGTGGATTATAACTTTGATGCTACTGTAACCGGGATGCTTGGAGCAGACACCTTAGTAAACACTGCTTTATTAGCACTGGCTCTGATTTGTTACTAAACACTGCACTGTTTCAAATGTCTGCATTCAGTGAAGGAGATGAAGCCAAATTACTTCATCTTCAATGGAGAACACATTACATTTATTTTGGGATAACATTGTCAAACATCTTTACTCTTGTTTTACAACAAGTCAAGCCTTGAAAGCTTCACAGTAAAATGGTGACTGCTACACTATTGCTCCAAGTGGAAACATTATTTTGCTAATAACAGAATAGCCTAAAAGAAAGAGATAGATAGATAGATAGATAGATAGATAGATAGATAGATAGATAGATAGATAGATAGATAGATAGATAGATTGCGTTTTCAATGGTGCAGATAAAAGTGCTCAACAAATGAGGAGTGGAATACTAAGACCGATGTAGGAAAAAACACTTTAATGCATTTCAGTACAAGCTTGTTTCATACGTCACCCACCATGCACTCATCTGCTGCCAATTCGATTAAACAACAAAGAAAAACACACAGTCAATACATATTACATTGCCCTGCATCACGCCCCTAATTTCGGTGGACAGAAACCAATGAGAGGATAGAAAACATTTGAAATATTACAACCAATGGGGTAGGTAGTTACGATGCACAGCAACCATGGTGGGATAGAAAACATTACAACCAATGGGGTAAGGGTTGGGGTTTGTTTTGAAAAAAGCAAGGATTTAAAGGGCCAGGGCACTGTTGAAATAGCATACATTTAAAATAAAACAAGACAACGTCAAATGGGGTAATTTACATATATCATATAGTGGGGTGTTGTTGGGGCACAGTTGGAAGGGCAGACAGTTAAAATATAAAAATATAACATCGAATAAATGTCACATGTGTATCATCTAATGGAGGGGGGGTAATAAAGACATTGTTTTACTTGTAATTACAAAGCAGGTATTTTTTTCTGTGTCTACAGTTGGTAGCCAGTTAATTTCTACTGTTCAAGGTGGAGATATCAGGCTTGCAAATAATGAAATATTTCTCTGCCAAGCATAGGTTACATCTTTTGCTGTTAATTGAATATGCTTTGCTCTTCGTAAGGATTTTCCATGAAATAGAGTAATTAATATTCTTGTCTACCAACGACCAAATGTGGCGGCTTAAGGTCATTGCATTTCTTGCATGCTCATTCCTGAAGCTGCTCATATGGGCGTTAAACTTAATTTTAAAAGGGTCCTCTGTTAGTCAAATCTAAGTGTCTACTGTGCAGTTGCCTTCTCTTGTCACTGATGCCTGGTAGATGACTCCCTCTGTCTGGCATTTTCCTTCAAGAGGGCACAGTGCCTTAGCATGGCAGTTGCAGTTGGTGGCATTTGGCTGTGTTGAGGGGGTTTGTGCCTTGGTCATGATGCTTGTGTTGTGGGATGTAATAACCTGCTGAACATTTGGCATGCAGCTGTAGCTAATTTTGACTTGTGTTCCTGTTAAATATTTTTCTTAATTGATGGTCTGGGGTAAAACACTCATCTAAAAGATTGAAAAATAGTTTTCCAATATTAGAGGCCGTGGTGTCACTGTATGGAGGATTATGCCAGGCGACGTTCCGCCTCCTGCTGCGTTTTTTTTGCTGGCTGTCGCTAGTTGATGGTGAGTTGTACTTAAGCCTGAAATTATAGCCACATTTTTGTAAGGAATCTTGGTAGGGGGGGGGGGCTACTTAATTAAAGATGGCCTCACTGGATGATAAACATGACAGTCTGTTATTTATGCTCACTGGGATATTTTTCAAGATAGAGGGCAGATGATTGCTTTCTTTGTGGATGCACTGCAGTATATTATTGGGCTTCATGTATGGCCTGTATGATTATTGGGCTTCATGTACAGCCTGTATGGACCATTTCTAAGGTCTAATGAGATGTCAAGGAAGTTGATTTGGTTTTTGTTAGCCTAAATTGAAATTTTTAGTCCATTGCTTGTGAATATACTACACATTTTCTTTTTTATTCTCTCGACTTCTCTTGCCAGTTTGATGCAGACTGCCAGCCTGTCGTTTCTATATAGCCCGACATTGATGTCTAGGACCTGTAGTTGAGACAACAAGTACAAGCCACTAGCTCACAAGTCTCTGCCCTGTCGAAGCTGCCCATTGTCACGTCAAATTTACTGCTACCTTGCTTTTGCCATGGGTTTCCCTTGTGATATGTAATTGACTCTTTGGCATGGGCTATTATGTCTCTTGTCTTAGTCGGATATTGTGGTATATGCTGAGGCAAAATCAATAGCTTTGTCTAGTAGCTCTTTAGTTATTAAGGGGTAAAACTCACAAATATCAAAAAGCATATAAACGTATGCCTGCTCTTGTCATCTATGCCCCTAAACCATTCTAATATTTGGCCGGTATTCTGCCACTGATTTAGGAACCCCCTTTAGAATCTTCCTATTTATAGTTTCAATAATTTTTTTTTGCTTAGCTTACCTATTTCAGGTTTGGTGGGGTTGATAAGCCTACATGTTGGTTTGTTTTTAAAATTTGGTTTGTGGTCTTTCAGGGTAATAAAGGCTTGCTTCCAGGCAGTGACATCAATGCGGTCGTGCAACTTCAGATCCGATGCAATTTTTTTGACCTTTTAAGTGATATCTCTTTCGGCGGACTTCGTGGCTTTCTTGTACGATTTGGTGACGGTATGAATATTTATTGACCGTGTTTTTTTTTATTATTATTGTTTAATCACATTGGCAGCTGATGAGTGCATGACGCACGAAACAAAGTTTGAACTGAAATGTATTTAAGTTTTTTTCCTACATCTATCATATATATATATATATATATATATATAGCGTTTTTTTCCGAAACCGTCAATGGTATTATAAGTGCTCAACTAATGAGGAGCGGAATATCAACAGAGATACAGGAAAAAAAGCTTTTCCTGTATCTGCAGCTGATGAGTGCGCGTCGCACAAAACAAGCTTGTACTGCAATGTATTAAAACTTTTTTTGTCATGTGTATATATAGCCATCCATCCATTATCTTAATTGCTTATCCTGCAGTCAGGGTCGTGGGGATGCTGCAGCCTATTCCAGCAGTCATTGGGCGGCAGGTGGGGAGACACCCTGGACAGGCCGCCAGGCCATCACAGGGCCCACACACACACACACACACACACACACATTCATACCTAGGGACAATTTAGCACGGCCAATTCACCTGACTTATAGGTCTTTGGACTGTGAGAGGAAACCGGAGCCCCCGAGGAAACCCACGCAGACACGGGAAAACATGCAAACTCCACACAGAGGATGAACCAGGACAACACCCAAGGTTGTACTACCCCAAAGCTCGAACCCAGGACCTTCTTGCTGTGAGGCGACCACGCCAACCACTGCGCCACCGCACCGCCTATATATATACACTACCGTTCAAAAGTTTGGGATCACATTGAAATGTCCATATTTTTGAAGGAAAAGCACTGTACTTTTCAATGAAGATAACTTTAAACTAGTCTTAACTTTAAAGAAATACACTCTATACATTGCTAATGTGGTAAATGACTATTCTAGCTGCAAATGTCTGGTTTTTGGTGCAATATCTACATAGGTGTATAGAGGCCCATTTCAAGCAACTATCACTCCAGTGTTCTAATGGTACAATGTGTTTGCTCATTGGCTCAGAAGGCTAATTGATGATTAGAAAACCCTTGTGCAATCATGTTCACACATCTGAAAACAGTTTAGCTCGTTACAGAAGCTACAAAACTGACCTTCCTTTGAGCAGATTGAGTTTCTGGAGCATCACATTTGTGGGGTCAATTAAACGCTCAAAATGGCCAGAAAAAGAGAACTTTCATCTGAAACTCGACTGTCTATTCTTGTTCTTAGAAATGAAGGCTATTCCATGCGAGAAATTGCTAAGAAATTGAAGATTTCCTACACCGGTGTGTACTACTCCCTTCAGAGGACAGCACAAACAGGCTCTAACCAGAGTAGAAAAAGAAGTGGGAGGCCGCGTTGCACAACTGAGCAAGAAGATAAGTACATTAGAGTCTCTAGTTTGAGAAACAGACGCCTCACAGGTCCCCAACTGGCATCTTCATTAAATAGTACCCGCAAAACACCAGTGTCAACATCTACAGTGAAGAGGCGGCTGCGGGATTCTGGGCTTCAGGGCAGAGTGGCAAAGAAAAAGCCATATCTGAGACTGACCAATAAAAGAAAAAGATTAAGATGGGCAAAAGAACACAGACATTGGACAGAGGAAGACTGGAAAAAAGTGTTGTGGATGGATGAATCCAAGTTTGAGGTGTTTGGATCACAAAGAAGAACGTTTGTGAGACGCAGAACAAATGAAAAGATGCTGGAAGAATGCCTGACGCCATCTGTTAAGCATGGTGGAGGTAATGTGATGGTCTGGGGTTGCTTTGGTGCTGGTAAGGTGGGAGATTTGTACAGGGTAAAAGGGATTCTGAATAAGGAAGGCTATCACTCCATTTTGCAACGCCATGCCATACCCAGTGGACAGCGCTTGATTGGAGCCAATTTCATTCTACAACAGGACAATGACCCTAAACACACCTCCAAATTGTGCAAGAACTATTTAGAGCAGAAGCAGGCAGCTGGTATTCTATCGGTAATGGAGTGGCCAGCGCAGTCACCAGATCTGAACCCCATTGAGCTGTTGTGGGAGCAGCTTGACCGTATGGTACGCAAGAAGTGCCCATCCAACCAATCCAACTTGTGGGAGCTGCTTCTGGAAGCGTGGGGTGCAATTTCTCCAGATTACCTCAACAAATTAACAGCTAGAATGCCAAAGGTCTGCAATGCTGTAATTGCTGCAAATGGAGGATTCTTTGACGAAAGCAAAGTTTGATGTAGAAAAAATCTTATTTCAAATACAAATCATTATTTCTAACCTTGTCAATGTCTTGACTCTATTTTCTATTCATTTCACAACATATGGTGGTGAATAAGTGTGACTTTTCATGGAAAACACAAAATTGTTTGGGTGATCCCAAACTTTTGAACGGTAGTGTATATATATATATATATATATATATATATATATATATATATATATATATATATATATATATATATATATATATATATATGCCATAATTTTGATACCTGTCCTGATACCGATAACATTTTCAAGCAATTACTGGCGATATCGATTAGCTGGCCAATATTTTGTGCACCCCTAATTTTTTATCAGCTTTACAGTCATACAGTTTCATGCAATCACACACCTTGGAGATGCCCAATATACCACAGTTTGCCACTGTTGGCCACTGGGAGCAGCACAGTACAACCAACCTACAACCGCTGGCCACTGAGCATCATTGCTGGTGCAGTTTGGGTTTTAATACCCTCGCTCAGGGGTACTTTGACTAGTTTTTGAGGGAAGGGGTAAGCATTACTCATTCCTGTCTTCTCATCCAGCTTTCCCCAGCGGCTTCGGGGATTCAAACCTGAAGTGTCTTGATCTACAAGGCCAAGACTGCCTCTCTAGCCTACAGGGCACAGGAGCCCTGTCTTAAACCAGCCACATCTGAGTGTGGCCTGCTGCTGTACAGTGGTCTGCAATCTTTAAGTGTTCCTCTGCAGCCTCAGAAGATTGATGTGTTACAAGAGCCAAATTGATCCAAAGCTAAGTAGAGTTGTTGCATTGAGCCAACTCAGGTATGTTTAATCACTACTGGCTAGTATCTGGCTGGCCGACGGCTAATCCAGGTTTTCAGTCCAAGGATGATCCCAGAGAGCCCCACAGCCAGAGCTTGCCATACACACCTTCCCAGGGCACTTCCCAGTTTTTATTGAGACATTGTGACAACAGGCCAACATGAGCAGAACCAGTGGCATTTTCTTCACTCTTAGAGCAAAGGGGCAATAAACAGACTAAGACTGGCTCAGGTACTATAGTACTGGTCTTCACAGATTCAAGGGGCTCTCTCTAACTCAAACAGTTTCTGATTGTCACATATGTACCAATCAGTAAGGCTCAATAGATTTTAATGATAGATCAACAGAAAGATAAATAGATTGCAATTTATGCATATAGACAAACAAAAACAAAAATAACCTTAAATCTGCTTTAGCTGGACCAGATCTAAGAGAGAGAGTAGGAATAAAAGGCATTTGATCTGTTGTAAAGTGGAACAATACTGTTCGCATTTTCGCCCAACCTGCTAAATGATGTATCTATTGTCATTTTTCCCCCCAACATTGTACCTTAAAAAAGCTATAGCCAGCATTTTTCCAAAGAGAAAGACCAAGTTGTGTGTGTAACCCTAAACCAGAAATGAATACCTAAAACAAATATCAAAACAGAAGTATATACACCCACTGGTAGTCCTAATAACGCCAGAGCAAACGCCATCATAAGACTGCTGCTACCTAGATGTCCTGCTCCCAGATTGCCTGAGATAGCAGTTTTCTCCTTTCTCTCAGTCACGTGGCCTCTTTTCTAAGAAGAAGAAGAGGGATACAGATGAGAGGGGGATGCTATTTTTAGCATCCCCTCTCCTTTCTCTACAGACTGGAAGAAAACAGAGCGGGGACTGGATCCCAGGCTGCAGTTAAGGAGTGAGGGAGATGTTTTGGATGTGAGAGGATGCAGGGGAAACCATGCACTGCAGTGTGTGTCAGTAGAAAGGCCTCAGGTTACCCCCCCCCCCGAAACCTTCACACAGCCATCTATGTATGCGTTTTTACTCTAGGATTAATTGAAAATATTTTGGGGAGTTTTAAAACATCTGTTTGCCCAGGTTTAAATTTGTTCCTTTGCAAAAATTAATGACAACCCATATATTAACAACACATACAGCCAGTCTGTGTTGCTTTAACCCATATTATGTTAGACAATCATGCAAACACCCAGCCATTACAGGTCCGTGTATGGGCTGATTTCCTTAGGTGTGATTTCCTTTAATGTGCTGTGGGTGAATAAGAACGATATGCTAATACAGCATATATATATGTAGGAGACTGCCAGTGGAGCCTATCTGCTCATATTTAACATAATTCAAAAATAATAAAATGTCAATTTCAATAAAATGGTGGAAATGCTGCAAACTGTCTGCAGTATAGTCTGTCACTTCTGTTTGTGTGAACTGTGCTCAATTCTGCCAAAAAAACAAACAAAACAACAACAAAAAAACACTGCAGAAAATTTTCCATTTCAGTCATAAACCTTTAGGCCGCACCGTCAAACATTGTCAGCTGATCTGATAAACCAACTGATCATAAAGATTATTACCATTAAATATTGTCATTATCAGTCAATACAATAACAGACTATTATCAGTTAGCTGAAAATGTTGGGTGACAGTGGGTGAATGTGCACCCCCCCCATCACCACCACACACACACACACACACACACACACACACACACACACACACACACACACACACACACCAAATAATTGTTTAACGAAAACGACCGACAGACTCAAGACAGCCAGGGGAGTTGGGGCGGTTCATACGAGCGGACCATCCCGTATGTCTGTCGGCACATCTCAACAGAAGCACACACGTCCTCCATGCGCGGTCTCTGCGCCGTGCCTTCCATCCACTGACGCGGCAGGCATTTTGCTCTGTGAATGCAGCTTCTTGCTTACATACGGCGCTGCTTCGATCTACGGGGCGGTCTCCGAAAGACATTTTGACCCTCTATGCCCCATCAATATGTGCCCTATAAATAAACATGTCAAACACTCCAAGGGAACGATGTGAGGACGTATGACAAACCGGCGAGTCTTTTACATTGACACAAAACCATCTTGTTCAAATTATAACCGCCTTATCGTCTTTACGGTGAAGCTGTTTCTCCAAACCAAGCATCGCATGTCAAACGAAGGCCGGTCACTTAACAATTATTTGCTTGTCAATAAAGGGCAGCCTGAAAATAATTACTGACACACGCTACAGTATGGATTATGGTGCATATTTACTTAATATAATAATAATAAAAAAAACCGTTAATATCCAACCTTTGAAAGGTTCTCTTCGTCTCTTATCGCACCGTTGCAAAACCGCGTCCAGCACCTGCAGAAACACCAACGTCATTTGACTGACAATTGACGACAGAAAGGAGGCGGGCTCGTCGTCCTTAACAGATGATTGACGTCGCCGCCCGCTAATAGGAGGACGCGTCACATTACACGCTCTGCGATACCCAAGATGCGGCGGTCATTCAACATTTATACACTGCCTGAGCTTCTCGATAATTCATGAGAATTGTGTCCGTCAGGAAATCATCAATGGCCATCGCCTCGTTTATGCGTTTCTCTTCATTGTTAATTTTTGTTGGGGCATAGTCCGTTTTAGAAATTACCCCAACAGACTGGACTTGTTCAGATACATTGTGTACTACATTACATTACAGTCATTTAGCGGACGCTTTTATCCAAAGTGACTTACAATAAGTGCATTTAACGTAGGAAATCAGGAGAACTACTAGTCATCAGAGATCATACGTGCATCTTCTCTCTAAACAAGAATCTAAGAGCAAAAACAGTGTTAAAGTAAAAGCGCAAGAAAGTTTTTTTTTAAAAGAGTGAATACAATAAGTGCTAAGAGCAAGTAACAGGGTAGTAGTTCTTGAAGAGTTGAGTTTTCAACCTGTGCCGAAAGATGGGCAGCGACTTCGCTGTCCTGACATCAGTGGGGACTTCATTCCACCACTGTGGGGCCAGGACAGAGAAGAGCTGTGACCGGATCGATCGGCAGCAGGGGCCTCTGAGCGATGGGGCAACCAGGCGTCCCGAGGCAGCAGAGCGAAGTGGTCGGGCGGGGGTGTAGGGCTCGACCATGGCCTGGAGATAGGAAGGAGCTGTTCCTTTCACTGCCCTGTAGGCTAGCACCAGAGTCTTAAACTGGATGCGAGCAGCTACTGGGAGCCAGTGTAGGGACATGAGAAGGGGAGTTATATGGGAGAACTTAGGGCGGTTGAACCCCAGACGAGCTGCAGCTTTCTGAACAAGCTCCAGAGGTCTGATGGCCGACGCCGGGGCGCCGTCAAGGAGGGAGTTGCCGTAGTCCAGCCAGGAGATGACCAGAGCCTGGATGAGCACCTGTGCCGTCTCGTCGGTGAGGAATGGGCAAATCCTCCTACTACATGATGAACTGTGAGATAATTTCTTTAGACAAACCACGTTCAAAAGTTGGGTTTTGCTTGTTAAAAAAGGTAAATCTATTTTGTTCTGCTATAATAATTGGCATAAATCATGTTCACTCTTAATGATGAAAACAAGAGATACTGTTCAAGGAAGTATGCTCTAAAACGAGTTGTAGTTGGAGACTCAAACCTCTTACATTTATCTCAGTCGCTGGCTTATTTCCCACTGTCTGCAGCCAAATTATAGAGAAACCCTATCGGAGATTTTGCACTAAACCTGCTGGAATCGTAGGGGGGGAAGCCTATTTTATAATGCTTGCAGAGTTTTCCCTAACATTATCGGTGCATTTCACTTGTGATGTGATGTCGCACGTTAAGGAGAACACACCAGGGTACGGGTCATATAGCGCTTTGAGTGGTTGGTAGACTAGAATCGACTCCCGTATTTTCAGTGTGTCTGGTGTGTGTCTGTGTAGGAGTCTATAAACGGCCAAACTAAAGCACTTGGGGCCTTGATTCTTTTTTGGAGGTTATTGGGGATGATCGGGGGCACCTATAAAAAATAGCAGAACATTAAAATTATGCATAACACGCGGAATATGCATAAAATATGTGGAATCCCTTCAGAATCCCGAGCAGTTCAAGAAGATGGCGGGCTCTGGCTACGTCACGCCTCGGCTCTTCCCGCCGTTCGCACAAACCTCGCGTTCTTAACGGGTTGCTGGATGGCGGTCGGAGACAGCGAGCAGCGTTGGAAATATATATATTTTTTACTTTATTGATACTTAAAATACATTCAAACAGAGCAAAATAGACACACGAGACACCACAAAAACAATAGATAGAAGATAAAAAACAATAAAGACACAAAAGAGAAAGTAAATTATAAAAAAAATAACAGAAAAAAATAAGTAAATGAAGGTGTGTTAGAAGACTAGACTAATACTTTATGTCTATCTCTGCGCAGATGAAGTAGATTATTAAACCGTTATAAAGAATCGTACTGACTACCGAACTTCTGCTGGAGGGAAAAATGTAGCCTCCGTTTATTCGGTAGTTTGGGGAGATGAAGAAAAATGAACGGCGTCTCAGTGACGTAATCAATCCGCGCATACAAGCGCAACACCGCCCACCTGTGGACAAACAAAGTCGTAAACAAAATAATAGTACACAGTAACACAGTCATACAAATACGCTGGTGTCATATCTCAACAAGGTGAGATCATATTTTATGTAAACAGATTCAGAGATTTGCAAATGTTGATAGTTTTTAAAGCCTTTGTGTTTTTTGAAGTAGAGATTGTCCTTATATATCGTTCAACTTCTTTTTTAAGTGCAAAGAGTTGAGGCTTTCTGTTGGAGAATTTACATTTATGTATATGAAACTTGGCTAAAAATAAAAGCATATTTATAAAAAAGAATGCATCACCATCTTTGTGATTAAAATTATGAAAACCAAAAATAACATTCTTATAGTAAAGGTGAAAATCAGAAAAGACAAAATCAGCGATAAACTTGTGGAAGTCTCTCCAGAATTTATAAGTGAACTGACATGACCAGAATAAGTGGACACATGTTTCAGGATGCATTTGGCAAAAAGAACATTCAACATCTATATCATTTTTAAACTTTGATAAATATTGTTTTGCAGGGTAGAATTTGTGTAGCAATTTAAATGAAATCTCTTTGACTTTGTTTGTTAAAAAAATCTTTGTGGTAACGACCAAACTTTCTTCCATTCAACATCATTCACAAAGTTGTTCCAAAAAAATGTTGCTGGTGGGACAGAAACTAGGCTATCCTGAAACATGGCTCTTATTCTGGAGTTCAGAAGTTTACATGATGAGAAGCAGACAGTACCAAGAGGAGACTGTGACACATCAGGAGGGTTGAATGATATGAGAGGAGAGCTGCCAGAGGACCTGAATAACATGCACAAACCAGAAGGGATAGCATCAAATACCACCGAAAATTCTCTAGGCGTTATTGGTACATTATATCTCATTAGAAATTCAGAGTAATTATATAGCAGCCCATCTTTTTTGAACAATTGACCAACTAAAACAAGACCATTGTTAAACCATCTGTCCAAAAACAATGTTTTGTTCTTATAAACAATATTACAGTTGTTCCAGATGAAACAATTCTGTGGAGAGAAATTGTGTTTGTATATCAATGCCCACGCTAAAAGGACCTGTTGATGGAAGTGAGAAAGTTTCAGAGGTATTTTTGGAATGCTATAATTACATAGCAGCAGGAAATTAAGGCCGCCTAAGTTTGAGAACACATGATGTGAAATGAAATTCCAGATAGATGTGGGATTTTTCAAATATTTTTTTATCCAGTTTATCTTGAAGGTATTGTTGAGTGCACCAAAATCAATAAAATTCAAACCACGTTTGTCATATGCGCTTAAAGTAACAGATTTTCGTAAATAGTGGGTTTTGTTTTTCCATAAAAATTGTTTAACATTTTATCAATTGATTTGCATATTGTGTTATCGACATGTAAGGACTGAGCAGCATAGGTTAGACGAGAGATTCCTTCTGCCTTCGAAAGCAGAACTCTACCCCTTAGAGACAAGTCTCTCTGCAGCCAGTGATTAAAGATTTTTTGGGACTTTTCTATAATAGGGCTGAAGTTTACAGAGCTTCTGGATTGCCTATCTTTAGTGATTTGAATACCGAGGTATGTTACAGAGTCTTTCACAGGAATCCCATGAATTGAGGTCGCCAAACAGTCTTTAACAGGCAAAAGTTCACATTTATTAAGATTAAGGAAAAGTCCAGAGGCTTTCGAGAAGGACTGGATACTGTTGATAGCGACAGAAACTTGCGAGGCATCTGAGAAAGAGCCGTGTCATCTGCCAGTTGACTTATAAATATTTCTCTGTCAGCTACGACCGTACCCTTTATTGAACTGAGTTTAATATGTAAATTAAGGAGTTGTACAGAAAGAAGAAACAGATACACTGAAAGGGGGCACCCCTGCCTCACTCCACGTTTCAGCAGCGTTGGAAATAGAAAGCGTCCGTGAAATAAGCCACAACGTCAGAGTCGCATTTGCATGGGTCGAGCACGGGCGTATATGGCGGCTGTCACGTGAAGTGAACTCAATAAAGTTTCAATGTAAATCGGCGCGTGCGGGCGGTTCGGGTTTTGGCGGGTCTGACGAACAATAAAGTTGTCCGCTGTTGCGCGCGTGGAAGTGTCCGAGTGTCTTATCTGATGAATCACATTTAAAGGCCCAAACATACTCGGGCGGAACCTACGCGGAGCGGACTCCACGAGGAATGTCCGCAGTCATTTGGGCTTCCATAGTCGAGCGCACTTCCGCGTTGTAGTTTCCTGTAAAACTGTACGTGAAACACTACAGTACCCACAATGCTTGCGTGTTGTTTACACTCTTCTGTCATGGCGTCCGACACTGACGACGACGAGGAGATGCTCTTGCCTGCTGGCTCTACAAGAAAATAAACTGAAGAGACGGTGGTATGTATCCTCTCTGTGACGTGTCGTACAGCTGTGGGTACTTTCGCACCTTCTACTCATATATTTTCGGAATGTGTGTGTGTGTGTGGTGTTAGTGTGTGTGTGTGTGTGTGTGTTAGTGTAGATAGCAGAGGTGGTAGGTATTGTTCCAGAGAGGACCAGAAAAATAGCAGGAAATTAAAATCTAATTATGCATAATTATGCATAATTATGCAAAATATGCATTTTCTAAAAATGGCTAAAACCCCTTTTCTCGGCATTTCAGATGATTCTGAGCATTTGGGGGGAGGGAGTTGGAGTGGGGGGGTTAGGGGCAGGGGGAAGGCGGTTAGCTGGCAGGATGAAGAGGAGGGAGATTTAGACGGGTGGATAGCTAATAAACGTCATGATCACCGCAACTTGGTTGCGGGTCACTTACTAGTATTATGCATATTTTTAATGTTCTGCTATTTTTTATAGGTGCCCCTGATCATCCCCAATAACCTCCAAAAAGAATCAAGGCCCCGAGTGCTTTAGTTTGGCCGTTTATAGACTCCCACACAGACACACACCAGACACACATTGTGAAAATACGAGAGTCGATTCTTTTTGGAGGTGGTAGGTATTGTCTCAGAGAGTAAGGGGAAAATTCCAGAAAATTAAAATTATGCATAATTATGCAAAATATGCATTTTTCTAAAAATGGCTAAAAACCACTTCTCGGCATTTCAGATGATTCTGAGCATTTGGGGGGAGGGAGTTGGAGTGGGGGGGGTTAGGGGCAGGGGGAAGGCGGTTAGCTGGCAGGATGAAGAGGAGGGAGATTTAGACGGGTGGATAGCTAATAAACGTCATGATCACCGCAACTTGGTTGCAGGTCACTTACTAGTAGCGCTATATAAATGCAGTCCATTTAGCATTTACAGGTGTGGGTTCAGTTTACCACCGAGTATGGCAAGAGACACCATTAAAAGCATTATTACTATTGTGGCGAGCCGGCGTGGTAGAATGCGTCGAAAGGCAGAGATCTCTTTTAATGGCAACTCCCGTGTCCCATTATACACCCCACGACCAACCAGAACTACATCTAACAAGAACCCCCCATCCGAGCTTACCACTGGACCCTTCAGTCTAAGTCACGGTCCTACTGTCAGTCAGTCAGTAAATGGTCTTCTACTTAGTCCGAGTTGAACCTCAAACAAACAACACACCCCAACATGAAAAGAATATTGAACATGTAAAAATACAACATAAATAATTAAAGCCGCAAGCGGCGTTGGGAGGGGTCCAAGCATTGGCACTGTTGCGCCCCCTATGGAGCAATTTGAATGGTTTTGTCCTCATGATCATATACCTTCACCCAACGTAAATAATTAACGCTATGATACGTAGGGGCCTTTTATACACCTAGCCTGTAATAGACTACCGTTTCAACATGAAACTAAACCGCTGTTGGTAATGTAATAAAGATTGAAGAATCTTGCTTCAGAAACAGTAGCCTACCCGAGTTTCCAACTAGATATGACAATGTCGGATTACTTGGGTCGCCTGTGTCCTAGACGATTACCGTAATTTTTTAAAATGTCGTAACACTTCCATTGCTTCAGAAACATGTGCCAGAGTTTCCAAAACTGGACCAGACGGTGTCTGATTTCTTGCGTCCTAGCCGACTGCCGTAAAAAAAAAAAGTATGTCGTTATACCCAGGTGTCCTGGCGTGTGGTATGTAGAGCTGCAGCGCTTCCACACCAAATAAGTCAAAATAGCGGGCAAACTATATGACTGACATAGGTGGTCCCAATAGTAAAGTTATTGAGCACATTGAGATGCATGGGTCGATTAAGTTTTGTGTTGATCTGACTTATGCTGTGGGAGTTATGGCCTTTTAAGCATGACCCTTTGTTATAGCGCCACCATCTGGCTGACATGGGTGATTTGTAGTGCCAGAGTAGTGGGG